>NC_083863.1:740000-1070000 GCF_029169275.1 Apis cerana | reverse complement strand
GAAAGAGATACGAGGGACGAGTCATCTGGCGGCGAGAAATAGAAATATCATCAACTCTTACATTTTCTAACAGTATGCTATAAATACTATTATCATTGATGTTGAAACCATAGAAATATATATTAAAAGATTCTCACACATATAATTAAAAAAATAATAGAATAAACGAAATTATTAAGCTTCACAAACTATAATTTTGATTCAAAAAAAAAAAACTTCATTTTTCAAAAACTCATACCTCACATAATTTTCCTCGACCAACAACAAGAAGAAAACAACGAAGCTCCAATATCACGACGATCCTCGGAATCGGGCCGACTTGACACACGGTTTCGAAACGAAAGAGGGTGAACAAGGGGAAAAGGACACACGCGCCTTTATTCCACGTATGATATATGCATCTAGATAGGCGGGTTGCAGGATTAGCAAACCTCGACACCGTACCAACACATTGTTACCCGAGAATATAGGGAGAGGGGGAGGGGGGAGGGTACAAGGACTGAACGTCCACGAGGGATTATCTTGATTCCACGTTACGAGCTCGCTCGTACACCCTTTGCACCCGTTGCGCCATCTGCAACCATCCCTGGAACCGTGTTACATTGAAATCCCGCAAAGTCACTTAATGTCGAATGTCGGCCGGTTTAAGTCGAGAACGTAGCCGGAAACCGGCCAATAAATTCTCGAGATAAGGGGGCGTTCCTATCGCCAAGTGTATGCAAAGGAAATATAGAGGGTTAATATCGCGTTCTCGTTTCACGAATCCTCGTTATTGTCGTGATTGGAAAAAATTATTGGTTATTATAAAAATTATATATGGAAGAAATTATTGGTTATCTTTCAACAATGAAAACTCGAGTAACATTTTGATTTTATTAGTGTCTCAGAGCGCATCGATTGTCTACAAAAAAAAAAATAGTTAAATAGATACAATTTTAAAATTATAAATTTCGAATATTCCTGATTCTTCGAATTGGTTAATATTTTTTGAGAAACAACAAATTTACCATCTTGGTATAAGCATTGGAAAGCGATGAAACAAGCCTGTGTGGCAAGGACTCTCAATTTCTGCTGAAAGAAAAAATGAAATTATCCTTCATCGCGTTATAAATCTTATCTACGAAGAAGAAGACTCCACGTGTTCGTTCGCGCCATCGAGTTTTCTAACTCGCGATCGTGTCCTCATCTCGCGTCTCTATCCCTCGCCCGGTGGGACACGATAGGTCTGTCTTTGGTACGTGATGCGCTTCTGTGACACGTTATCGCGTCCGGATAACCGTGGAGGAATTTCTGTTTCGCGACAGACGCGACACGCGGCGGATTCGAGTGTCGGTTAACGGCTGGGAACTACATAGTTTGAGAGTTCTCTTACTTGGAGCTCCCCCTCGCTTCGACCGATTTCCCATTCGTTGAAAAATCACTGGATGTTTTGCTGGGTGTATTTTTTTTTTAATTTTTGGTTTTTCTACCGTACATATTTTTGTCTTTTTTTCTGCCAGAAATTTGTACTTTTATAATTCCAACGTGTATATTTGGTATTACATGTCGATATAATAGTTGTTGTTTTAAATGGGGCTATTGGAGAAAATTGGAAAAATGGCTGTTTGTTTGGTAGTCGAAATTTGACAAAATGTTGAGATATATTTTTGGAATATTTTTAATATCAGAGGTCGAAACGAAAATTGAAGTTTTATTTGTTACTTATTTCGTGTAAATTTATACGTCATAAACATTATCAGAGCTAAATCTAAAGAACCTTCAATGACTGTTCTCGATTGGGTAATGGAGACTGTATTTCTATCAAGATGAACGACGATAGAATCATAAAATTGTAAATTCAACTAGATACTAAATGTAAAATGTTCGATGGAATTTGAGACTAAATTGAGACTAAATAATTAGAATGAAAATATAAATGCGAATTTTTCAAAACAATTTCCACTTCAATTTCCAATCGGTATTCCATCACAATCGTGAATCATCGGGCGAAAGAGGATTAATGTAATTCATGCCCCGTTAAATTCGGTATGGAATGACGCGACATCATCCTATCTGCTCTTCCTTAATGCCTTTCGATCTTTGCAATACCGGTTCTTCTCTTGATCGAGATCGAAGCTTAACGTCGATCGTGTTACAGTTTATATTTGTTTCTCCAATAATCGAAGACGTATTTTCCTGTCTTTTTTGTTTCTTTCATTAGTTTTAATCGAATGTTTTGTAAAGAAAATAATAATTACACGTGTATTCGATTTTCTCAAAAAATTGTATTTCATTTATTTTCATACGTGAAACAGTTGGAATTGGAAACGAGTCTGCCCACTATCTCTTTGACCATTTAAATATATCATAAATATTTATTATTATTTCTCTCTCCAAAATTTAATCTTGGAAGCAATCAAGCAGTGATCGATTAGATTAGATTTTATTTTTAGTTTTGCTAAAGATACTAAATATCATATATGTACGAGTAATAAAATTTTTCATTCGTAATCTGATTTCGCATAAAACAGAAAACGTTCGAGAATTGAGAAGTCGACAGAGTTACTCATGTTCTTCACAAAAGTTAAGTTGATATTTGAAAATAAAAAAAAAAATCTGGAAAGATTTAATTTTTAATCGTCGAGATTTCTAACGTTCACCCAATTTCTGCTGTTCACGCGTTACTAAATTATAACAATTACGTGCAATGCACGATATAATTTGAGACAGGAAACGTATTTGAGGGTTTGCTCGAGCATCTCTCATGCTAAGCTATGAAAGGATTAATTCCAGAATTAGTGGATAATTAGCGCAGTTTGACCTCCTTCTCTGGCTTCTCTAACAGCTGCAATTTATTTGAAGATGCTATTAAGTTAACTTCTTCTTCTTCTTCTTCTTCTTTTAATAATCCTCTTATATATTTTCACTCAGTCTGTCTCTTTCTACCATTTTCGTCCATCTTATTTTCGTTCCTCTTTGCTTCTCCATATTGACACGTTACGTGCGTAGAGATATCTCGTTTTAATGTTTTTTTCGACTCGCTCGACGACTCGAGGAACTAAAAAACGCTCGAAGCAATAATAGGAAAAGGCGAGAAGAAATTGTCGACAGAAAAATGTAGAGTTTATTCGTCGAATGGAAAAAGAAGCAAAACCAGATATAATTCGGCAAATATAATGCCGAATTGCAGAAAGGAGAATGCTTCACTAGATATTCTTCTGGCAAGTATTCAAGTTTGTAAAGTAAATAAATAATTTAATTTTATTTATATAATAAATATAACAGTTAAAATATAAAAAGCATAGATGTATGAGAAGTATATAATAATATTTAAGAATATTTTATAAATGAGAGTTAAAAAGTGCATATAAGCATGATATATGCTTTTTCTTGCAGACCAGCAGAGGTGCTGTACGCAATGTGTTAAATGCACATATTAAAACAAAAAAAGAAGATTTCAATTACATATTCATTTTATATTTTATATTTTAAATTCAAGCGAATCAAGATTTTTCTCGAATGATTTTTAAAAAAGATTCACGACAAACGAAATTATCGACCGAGTAAAAATTTATTTATCTTTACAGCAGAACTTTCTCTGACGATAATTATAGGCTCATCAAAGTTTTAAATTTTAAATGGAGGAAAGGTTCGTTTATTCGCTATTCAGTCAATCGCTTTTATTATACGATCTCGATAATTTACAGCAAACCGACACACTCCCCTCCCCATTAAACGCGTAATACAATTATGCCGTACGATTTAATCAGTCTCGTAACGATTTGTCCGAATCCAGAACGGTCCAACCTTTTACCTTACGAGTTACTTTTCCGTATAATACACATCGTGATTATTTACTCTTCCCTCTGTACCTTCGTTCTTTCCATTATCTTACTCTGCAAACTGGTTGCTCTGGTTACTCTGCAAAATCAAAATAAATAACGCGAACAATTATTGTACAACAACATCAATATCGATTTATCGATTAAATTTTTCAAAAATATAGAAAATCTCGCGATTCAATTTAAGAAACGATCCGAGCGAGCTAGGGAACGCCTGCGAAGAATGGAAAGGGAGGGGAGACGCGAGCGAGCACGCAAACGCCGTATAATTACGCCACACGGAATATTTTCCTCTTCTCGATTCGGTTTCGATCTATAATTCGTCCCGGTTGCGTGGGACAGGCCGTGTTCACCGTGTCCCACGTCTTCGTGCCATAAGCCTCGGTCAAGAGCATCTTTATCCGCATATAACTGGTACGCGAGCGGAGCATTCCAATGGCCTGCTGCCATTCGATGCGGGGGAAAAAATCGGACGTTATTACCACCGTGTACATAAAGTAAACGATAGGCGCTACGATTTTCACGCGTGTGCAAATTTTATACGGATAAATGTAAAAGGTAGGCGGCATCCTTGAGTAGCTAGAGTACTTGTAAGATTATATATATTATTTATTAGATTCAATACTTTTGACAATTATGGAAAATATATTTATATATATGTATCTATATGTGTGTGTGTGTGTGTGTAGTTTTATTTAATAATCCTCGTAATTTAATTCCATTTGTGCGAGGAAAATTTCAATTTATTACTACTAATTTACATATTACTTGTGTTTCTTGATATACAAATTTTATATATCTGCTCGTATGAAAGGTAGATAATCTTTTTTTAATATTTTTAATGCTAAAAAATAACATAAATTAATCGACTGGGTTTCAGATTTTTTTCTCGTTATAAAATATTAAATATTTATTTGAACATGTGATTGAATAATTTTGAATATTGGAAAAAATTGATATTAGTTTTTGTTCAAATAAAGACATATTTTCAATGTGTAGATACTCGTGTTGGAATGGAATGAAAACAAAATACGCGAAGCGAAATTTATAATACGTTGGAAATAGAAAAGGTCGTATTTACGAGCAATTATCGGCAGTCGTGCTCGACACTTGGACGAGCGAGCAACGCGCGCGTGGACGATTTAAATTCGCGAATAATAATTATTATGTTTACTTATACAAATTACAACATTATAAAGTTGAATAAAAAAGATAATAAACAAAGAATAAATTCGATCAACATAACAAAATTATATAAACGATCCATAAACTGCAATTTCTTGTAAATAACAATGTTATTTAAACCTTTAAATTTATCGCAATTTCTCTCCGCCCCGGGAAAATTGTCGAGTCAAAAATCAAAGAATGCAATTCGTCCTTTTATTCGATTTAATAACATAACGAAAGAAGAACATTATATAAACGATAACCATATTTTGTAATTGTAATTTTTTATAAATATTTATATCAATTATACAATAATCGTATAATATTTATTACAATATTTATATAATTTATTATAAATAACAATATTTCCCGATATTTAAACCTTTAAATTTAAACGCAATTTCTCTCCGCCTCGGGAAAACTGTCGAGTCAAAAATCAAAGAATGCAATTCGTCCTTTTACTCGTGTTGTACGCGCACGTATCGAAAGAAAAAGAAAGAAAGAAATGGAGTATTCAGTGGAAGGTGAAGGCTTTTGCTCCTCTCTATCGCCATTACGGACGACAGATCGAAGTGGTCGCGGAATCGCGGCCGGTAAATCGGTGAAACCAGCACGAGAACGTGTATTTCAGAGTTTATTACGATCGTTGGACAGGCGAGCGGGGCTTCCCTACGGCGTGGAGAGTGTCAGAGTCAGGCCAATAAAACGGAACAGGAGGGCACGTAGGTGTGTATAACGGATAGCCGAGAACAGATTTGTTTGACATCGTGCTGCGGCAGCACCTAATAATAAAAGATGCTAATATATCCCCGGTGTCGTGGAAACGGAGGAGGAGCAGGACTGAGGAAGATTGGGTTTTGCCTCGTTGGTGGGCTGGTTCAACTTGTCGCACGATCCTTGCGAGAGGATTTTCGATCGGCAATCGTATTTCGAACGAGTGCATCGAAAATTAAAAAAAATAGAGAATTATAAAAGTATAAATCGATTATTTATTTTTCGATCGAATAACGAAAGGATTACTTAGAAATGGAATAATTAGAAATATAAGAACAATTGATTCGTATTTATTTCCGATTATATAATTTTATATCTTATAATTACATATTTATTTCCAATAATTAAAGGATTATTAATATTTAGAAATGATATACTGAAATAGAATATAAATCGATTCGTATTTATTTTCAAAAGGATTATTATAAGTAGTATTTAAAATAGAATAATTAGAAATATAAGAACAATCGACTCGTATTATTCCTATTTATTTCCAAATAACAAAAAGACTATTATGACTAGTATTTAAAAATGATATACTGAAATAGAATAATTAGAAATATAAGAACAATCGACTCGTATTTATTCCCAATCGAATAATGAAAGGATTATTAGAAATTTATTTAAAAATGATATACTGAAATGGAATAATTAGAAATATAAGAATAATCGTATTTTTTTTCCAAGCAACAAAAGGACTATTATAACTAGTATTTAAAAATGATATACTGAAATAGAATATAAATCGACTCGTGTTTATTTCCAATCGAATAACGAAATATATACCGATTTTTCGAATCGATTTCTTCTATAATATAAATGCAAAAGGAATAGAAATATAATTATGTTATGAGGAACGATTATCGTCGATCTGTCGAGGAAAGATTAACCGTTAGTTTTCGAATTGACAACGATAAATCGAATCCAAAGACCGTCCATTTATCTCTCGTGAGTGAGCGACTACTCGATCTAACTTGTTTTCCTTACCTAGCTGAATTCAATCCCACGAACTTTATCGCGGTTAGAGAATCGATCTTCTAATAACGGAAGGTTGTTCCATCCGCGTTGGATCATTCGAACGTCACGTTCAAAATTTTCAACAGATTGAAGATCGATGTCGAATCGAAAAGTAATTTTTCTCGCAATTTAATGTAGCTAATTAATAATTATCCTTGTTATCCCCGTATAAATTGAACGAATGATTAATTCGCTTGTTAATTTTCCGCTATACAATGTGACAATCGATGACGTAATAAAATGTCTATATCAATTTCATTATTTCGTTAAGAGGATACAACATTGATTGCACGATTAATTGATAAATAAACCGTAGCAATAAATTAAAATGTTCGTATTTAGAAACTCAATTTCGTCGTTTCATATTTTTAATTATTAGATCTAGAAATAAAGTTTCTACTCTTTTGTATTGATTCAATGGAAAGCCAGAAAAATTTAATATTTTTTCATTCCTCTTCTCCTAACGTTCGAACTACAAATTTTAAAAGGACGTTTCTCAATTTTCAAATCTGTTATGGATTCGCAAAAAAATTTTTTCCTTTCAAATTTTTGAATAGATTAAATGGTAATTTTTTTTTTTTTTTACAAACTTCTTTTAAAATATAATTACAATTTTTCATCGAGTATCGATTTTTTTTAAGTTTTCTTCCAGCATTGAAAGATTTCGTCGAAACATGATTTTGTGCTGCGGACAAACAATGCTACGAACGCAGTATTCAGTATATAATCCACAATAATCGAACTGGTAACTGGTTCTTCGCTACCGTCTATAAAATCGTTTCACTTTCACAACATTTTATCACTTTTCGCGAAACCAAATTTTCCGCTAATACAAGAAAATTACAATACAATTGTAATTTGAACTGAGAAATGAAACGAAGTTTAGAAAAAAAAAAAAAATAATAATAATAATAATTTGAATCCGACTTCGATTTCCAACATCGAATAAACGTTTCCAATGGGGAATGTTTGCTCGATGTTTTTCGTGGTAACGTTTCAAATCGTACGTAAACAGAGAGGAAACAGAAGGAAGGTTAAAGGAAAGGACACGGGACGGTCAAAAGACTGCAGCCGGGAACTGAACGTAATATTTACACGTCTCGGTTTGATGATTTTTGCACGGCTATGAAAAGAAAGGGAAAATATTATAGGAATTACAACATGTGAAGGTATGAAATACATGGCGAAAAAGAGAGGTAACGTTCTCGAAAAGACAGGAAATTGATGCTGCGCGTATGTGTGGGTGCATGCTTTCTGTACAAATGAAAAATTTTTGAAATCGATTACTAATTTTTTAATCCCTTGATTACTGAGAATTTTACGATTTTTTTTTTCGACGAATTGTTCATTCAGCGACCGATCATTCGTATCCAATGATTGAAATCGAAAGAAAATTTTAAAAGAAATGGAAAAATGATTTTCAACTTATTTTCGATTAAATTAAATTATCTTTCCAATTAAGAGAATTAATTTAATATACATTTCTGCAGTTTTTATTTTTAAAGACTTTGTTATTTGATAAATTTTTGAAATCGAGTAATTTTTTAATCCCTTGTTTACTGTCGACGAATTGTTCATTCAGCGACTGATCATTGGTATCCAATGATTGAAATCGAAAAGAAATAGAAAAAATGGAAACATTTTAATAGAAAAATCCTCTTATTTTCAATTATATTAAATTTTGCAATTTGTATTTTAAATAATTTTCGATATATTTTACAATGAAAAAAAATTGCATTCCATTTATTTAATAATCAATCTATCCTCAAAACAACATTACAACATTACCTGCCAATTAGAAAAAATGAGAACACAATTTACCTCCTCCTCGTTGGATTGACAATAAATCCGTCCAATCGAAACGAAATTTTTATCCTCTGAACAATTATAAACCGATCCGAGGAGAGAACAACAGGTTGAAAACAGCAGTTGCAAATCTGTTGAACGAGAGTGGCGCCCTCTCGTTTATCACGCCGCCATAATTCGAAACTCGCGGCGCACGGACACCGACACGGAATTCATAATTTTCGAAATTTATATAACCGGTTGATAACGAACTCCTCCATGTCCGCCCATAATCAAATGGGCCGACAACGACTGTCGATTACACCCGCCACTGAAAAATCGATACGAAACAACGAAGCGGCCGTACCCGTGCTTGCCACATGTACATTCAGAGCACGTTCTATTTGCTTTTCATTGTTCTATGAAATCATAAAACGGGGGAGGGGGAGATGGGATGGGCGGGAATCACATTGCAACAGAGTGTGCGACGGTGTGAGCAGCAACGTCAAAATAGCGTACACGCGATCTATCAACGTCGCGGTGATAACTGTCCCGAATTTCTGCGTCTCCGAGCATTCAGACAAAACTCGTCGTCGTTAGTATTGCGCGAGAAACGCTCGCGAATATGTAACAGCTGTTCCACGCACGGAAATGCGGTAACCGTTCCGCTATATTCATATACAGGGTGTTTCGTTTGACTCGATGATTTGGACGATCGTTCGTGAGAGATTGGAGTTAAGACGAATGTTTTGACGAAAGTTGTTTGGTTTGATTCATCCAACTTAAAGTAATTCAAACGGTTTGCTATTTATGTACAGGGTGTTCCGTTTGATTTGGATTTGACAAGATCGAACGTGAGAGATTCAAGTTAAGGAAAAGAAATGTTTTGAAAGTTGTTTGGTTTAATTCATCTAATTTAAGATAATTTAAACGATTTGCTATTTATATACCGGGTGTCCCGTTTGACTTGATGATTTGGACGATCGTTTGTGAAAGATTGGAGTTAAGAAATGTTTTGACGAAAGTTTGATTTAATTCATCCGACTTAATTTAAACGGTTTGCTATTTATGTACAGGGTGTTCCGTTTGATTTGGATTTGACAAGATCGAACGTTTCGTGAGAGATTCAAGTTAAGGAAAAGAAATGTTTTGAAAGTTGTTTGGTTTAATTCATCTAATTTAAGATAATTTAAACGATTTGCTATTTATATACCGGGTGTCCCGTTTGACTTGATGATTTGGACGATCGTTTGTGAAAGATTGGAGTTAAGAAATGTTTTGACGAAAGTTATTTGGTTTAATTCATCCAACTTAGAGTAATTTAAACGGTTTGCTATTTATGTACAGGGTGTTCCATTTGATTTGGATTTGACAGGATCAAACGAGAAAATGTTTTGACGGAAGTTGTTTGGCATTCATTCAACTTTAAATAATTTAGACGATTTGCTATTTATATATAGTGTTCCATCTGAGTGGATGACTGACGGGAAAGAAATATTTTGATGAAAGTTGCTTAGATCGATTAATTTAATCTAAATTAAAACTAATCGTTCTGTTATTCATATATATATAGGGTATTCTATTTGAATTTAATGATCGAACATTTCGTGAAAGATTGGAAAGTTAAGGAAAGAAATATTTTAGCAAAAATTGTTTGAATTAATTAATTTAATTAATCTAATCCAAATTACATTCACATACAAGATATTTCATGTAATTGGATATGCTTGAAAATCAATAAAGTTGTTTGATTCAAAGAAAAATATATTGTGGAAACAATTATATTCATATTTATATCATAATAGAGGATAATATAATAATAGAAGATAATTGAAAGTTAATTTCATATTTGAAAAAAATTATGAACCCATAATCGATTTATGAAAAAAGTATTAACTTATTCATATAATATTAAGTTAATGTTATATTGTACACTATATATAGTAAAGGATTTCTCAAATCTAATTGATTGGAACTAAATTTTCCTAAATGAGATCGACAATCTTTAAAACTTTAAAACTCGATTATTTGGAATCCTAGATTGACTTTTAACCGAATTCCTGACTTATGAACTTATTTGAACTTTGACCGTCTGATGTTTTTCAATTATGAGTTCTGAAACCTTCGATCTCTCCAGTTCCAATCGAAAAACTTCCAAAGTTTCTGATTGACAATTTTGTTAAAAACAAACTAAATCAAAATCTCCATAATAACTATTTTGAAAAATCCGATTGACTTAGGATTTTTCTTCCAAATCTTCTCAGATTCTTCGATATATCAAATAAATTCAATTCTCTGTATCTATATTGTTGAAGGTATAAAATTTTCAATTATTTAAAACTCGAAAAATTTTCACAATTTTTAAAAAAAAATGAAAGGATAAATTCAATGTCCATGATGAATCATGATAATAAATTATGATAAATATTTAAGAACTGATAAATAATTATTATAATACGTTATATATATAATACATCCTAATTACCAAATCAAAATAGATACAGGTATTGACGAGGAACCAGTAAACAACTACCAATTCTCTGATTCTTTACAAAGAATTTTTATGGTAACAAAATTAAGTAACTAGATATTTTCCAGGTACAGTCAAGAAATGCATAAAGTTAACACAATTTATCCATAATAATCCTTTTCGGATTTGAAAGTGGAATTACCACTTTATACAACATTATACCATAATCCACGCTTAAACCAAGTAATTCTTGACTTTCAACCCTCAGCGTGTAATTTCTCTGGTAACGTTACACGATGAATTTGCATAACAAACGCGAAATATCAACTTGATCCGTGTTAATTACATAACAAGGTAAAAAAAAAGTCAAAGTCTGACGAACTCTTCCTTACGCATCCTTAGTCTATGTATACTTGTATGTGTGTACTATACATGCTTGAGAAAATAACGTAAATATATTTAGCATCATTCGAATCAATAATTCAGAAATTAATCCTTAATTTATAATGTCATTTTGAGAGAAAGTCGATCATCACAATTGTCGTTTTCATCATAATAATAATTTCAAATGATGACAGTACAGTGAATGAATTTAATTCTTTATAATGTATAGAGAAACATCTAAAAATACAGAAAAATTTTAAATTCTTATATAATGTTTACGTATGGAACAGTGAATTCTAGAGATCAAAGATTGTTTGTTATATCTCTGGTAAATAAGATTTAAATGAAGCGAGATGGAGACAGAAGTTTATCTAACATAAACTTAAATTGTCTAACTTAAAAAATTCCAATACTGGTTTACAAGTATTATTATTAACTCTCTATACATGTAATTAAAAAAGTAATATTCACATATATATGACTTAACCTAACCTACAATATATGTGATAGTGAAAATATCAAATTTTCATTATTTCCCTTTTTCTTTTAAATATAACTTTTGATACAAAAGCAAACTAAAAGTTTGAATACATAAAATATTCAAATTAATAATATTATTTATATCATTGTAAAAAAAGTTGATTTCAAAAATAAATTTTCCTTCGTACAAACAAATTTTTTTCAAAATTAAGAATTATTTTTTGAGTAAATTATCTTATAAGATCCAAGATGTATATAGATTTTTATATATTATATTAAAAATGTGATCTAATAAAAATTCGCGAAAAAGGAGAAAATATTGAAAGAGACAGAAACGAGAAACGACAGAGTTCCTTGGAAACTCGAAATTTCTACCGGTTTCTTGATCCTTCGAATATACGATGGCGTCTACTTGAAAGTCATTATTTAACTCCTTACGCGACGAAATCTGTTTCGCTGCAGATTGCTCTATGAAATATTATCCTTTGGGAAGCATTGGCAATAAAATGACGCTATTACTATACGTCCATGAAACTTTACGACTATCTTTGTCTTTCGATATTTTCAAAACATTGCTTCTCCAATTTCCATTATACCGGAGAGTGGAAATAAAATGCAAATGAAAATGAACGAATGTTGTGATATTAAAGTAACGTCGTTCGAAGAAAGTAATATTGTCGATAAACTCGAATTTCTTTTCTTTTTAACACGTTTCATCATATCCCAGTTTAGAGTAATAAATATTTCACTCGTGATTCAATTTATTTATGAATATATATATATATATAGAAATATTATAGTTTTTTTTCATAGTATTCGTTTTAATTTAATTGCTCGAAAAATAAAAATTTGTACACATACACATTGACTTATCAATTAATTTTTATATGCAATTTATTTTTTTTATATATATAGTGAAAGGACATTTGAGAATTTTTGTTTCGTTATTTCACGAAGAATTATCTTCTTCTAGATTCCATTAGTAATAGATTACCCTTTATATATCACTATAAACAAGTCTAAAACCATTTACGACAGAACGTTTATCGGTCTTTCAATTTATAATTAAATTTCAAACTCTTCAAATTCTAGTATTACAAACTCGAGATTCATTTTCTATTTATCCATTTCAAAAATTGGGACAAACTTCACATCAAACAAACTCACAAACGATAAATAATCACAACACGTGTCATAAAATTATACCGTTAAAATTACACTACTTAAAAGTTTCAGAAAAGCTGTTCACTTCATCCTCGAAAACTCGACCAAAACACGGCTCTGCATCTGTCCTAAGAAAAGGATAGGTGAACAAAGATAAACAAACGGTTTCCATCCCGAATGATGGAGACGCGGCAAGAGGAAGGGAGACTTCTTTTCCACGTGGAAATTGTAATATAAAACTGTGGTGTAACATGATAGCGCCACAGTTCGCTCGGCGGTTCGCTTGGCTGTGTTAGCCCACGATGGGATACTGCGCCGCGAACCGAGAATTTATGGAACATCGTGTCACGGTGTCGGAGTGGTAACAATAGAAATGAATGCGAGCCGTTCCACCGAACTGACTACAGTGCCGTTATTAAAGCCCAGCTTTTTATACCTGTAAAACGTTGGCAATACGTTGCGGATTTATCGCCACCACTGTTCCATTTTTATTCGTTTCCTTCAGAAGCGATAAATCGTCCTCGAAGAAACTCCGCGAACTCGCACCTCGAAACTTAATTACGACGCGCCATATCTTTCTCTCTCCCTCTTTCCCCCTCTCTCTCGTTCTAACAAGTTTTAAACTCGATTTTCTCGAAAACAAAGCCACGTGTTAAAAAAAAAAAAAAATTTATCCGTTAATATAATGGGAGCTTGTTGATCGTTGCGAGGCGAGATTTATTAGATAGCTGGAAACGAATGGAATAGTTTAATCGGCTATCGGAATATTAAGTTTAATTATTTTATTGTTACATTTTATATAAAAAAAAAAAAATATTGTGCTATTACGTGAAAATTAAATGTAAAAAGTTTTACAAAATTCAAATTGAAATTAATATATTTTTAATAACAAGAAGATTATACTTATTTATAATAAATATAAATTTGATGTTTATCATCCAATAATATAAAAACGTGTTTTCTTGAAGTCATTCAATTTTTATTTGAAAAATTTGAACGAAACTGAAATCGGATCGAATATTTTGATAATTCTCTTCTTGTTTAAAAATTACAAATTATTATTTCAGGAGTTAAAAGAATTGTTAATTTTTAATATTACAACGAAATGAAAGTAGAACGCTGATTTTTTTCTCGGTCAGTTATTAATGATGGCCACTTTTGCGAGGAAAGGTACCGCAAAAATTCAGTTGGTAAAGCGCTATAGAAAACTTGAATCGCTCTTTTCGTCAAGCGTGTGAAAGGATTTCCTGGAAATGCTCGATGTTGGGTGTATCCGGTACAAGGTCTAGTTAATGGTAACCTCTGGATCCGCCGTGAGGAAGGATGGAATTTCTGTAACGTGTAAGGAGCGAGTGAAAACCACACTTGAAAAGGATCTTAAAATTCTTAAAGCGAGATGAGAAGGATGTTGAAATGGCGAAGAGAACGAATGGGTATATTGGCAATGCATATGAAATTTCGTTTCAGGTACTAAATTTCACCTCGTTTCTAAAGAAAAAGAAATTCGATAAAAATTAAATAAGAAAGATATTATATGCAATATTATAGAAACTTAATAATTTTTATTTGTTGTAGTAAATAACGTTTAATTAATTTCAATATCAATTTTTAATATTATCTATTACGAGAAATTGAAATATAATTTGAAATAAAAAAACAGATTTGTGCTTAGAAATTACTTTAAATTATAATAATTTAAAGTTTCATTATTGGTTTTGAAATATAATAATTCATGACTTTCAAAACTTTGCTTTTTAAACTTAAATTTTCAACAAGCAATAAATTTCGTCCACAAAATTTAAAAAATTATCATTTTTCTAAATTTTATAAATTCTTCTTTAATAATATAATTTTTGTTTCCAATAAACAATTCTTATCATGCACAAGTAATTTTGAACGAAAAAATTCAGATTCAACTCAATCTATAAAGATCTATAAGAATAATAACAAAGATAAGAATTCATATTGTAAATGGATTCCATTATTATTTATTAAAATATCAATACCAAGTTTCACTTAATTAAAAAAAATAATCCTACAATTTTTTCCTACTCACTAGTCACTAGTCACTTCACACATATGCTTAAAAACACTCGCGAACGACGGAAGGTTAAAGCAGTAATCGTTTTTCTTATCGCTTCCTCGACAATTTGCGACAGGTGACGGTGGCAAGACCGACGACAACGATACGTCGGACGTGCATCGAGTTCGGATGCACGCGGAACGAGCAAATTCCTCGTTCAACGTGGGTCGGACAGGAATATAATATCGCGACAAGAAAATACGTTACATCTCCCCCCCTCCATTAAATTAAGCTTGGCTGTGAAATAAACGTTTCGAATGGAGTACGTTTCCATGCGTGTTCGGCCAGGACTGGTCCGTTGCTACCTGCATATCCTATCAGGGATAATTGCTCTATTATGCTCGCGCGTTCATAAACTTGAGCGAATAATCGCGCTGGCTGGTTCGCAACGATCGTGAACGTTCAACGTAGGCGCGAGATGGCGGGTACATCGCATACCAACCTTACTTACGAGCTTTAAAGAGAATTGACTGGATACGGTAAAATATCCCTCTTCTCTCGCAAAGGATGTTTCGCATTAGGCGTATAATTTGGCTGATTTTGAAATTAGGTATTATTGTCGTTGAATATCGTTATTACATGGAAATCGGTGTGTATTTTTTTTCTTCTTTCGTGTAGTTTTATAGCAATTCTTGGAACGTGGAAATTACTTATGTGTAAATTTTGGAAAACGCGTTGTGTACGAAGTGAACCGTACGGTGGCGCGTTACGTTCTAAAAATTATCATATATATACCATTATATTTTTTACGAGATATATATTTTATTGGGCGATTTTAAGAACATTTACAAATTATTGCGCATCCATACATTTAATTAAACCAAATTCAATTCGCGAAATGAATTTTAAAAGCAAAACATATACTTTGCAATTACGGCGTCTGTTAAACGATATATTTTATCGCAATTCCGACAGTTTAAATGGCGTATTTTAGAACAGGTTTCCCTCAAAGGAAACATTACATAACATTCGATAAACGTCGATACGCTTATCAATCATAAAATCGCGGTCACAATTCCGTTTAAACGCGAATTCACAGCTCGTTGCATTGAGCGTATGTAGCGAAAATTTGATTTCATACAAGCAAATATCAATACACGAGGGCAGAAATGTATCGCGTGTAGATCGTACCGAAATTACGCGCATGAATATGAAATGAAATTGTGACATCCTATAAATTATAAATCTTTGATCGTTACTAGTCCGGTTTAAGCAATTTCAAATAAATAAATCAGTTCGTGTCGTTTAAATTTGCTTTATGTCGTTCGTTCGAGCATCGAGTTATTTCGATCTGTTTGGTTAACGCATTGAATTCGCGTGTAAATTTAAAAAAAAAAAAAAAGGGCATAAACTTTGAATCGATAGATTTGAAAGAGAACAAAGATAGTCAGAGTGTCTCAAAAATATGGAAAATCTTGAGATAATTTCAAGCAACATTTTAATTTGCAAAAACTTTCCTTTTTGGTTTTGTTGACCAAATAATTATTGACATGATAAAAAACATAGAACTTGATGTGAACTAGATTGATTCCCTTATTTTTTAAACATTCTATAGAATGTATCTAATTATCTTAAAAAAATTTATTTGACTTGGAAATTTTAATTTTAATGAAAGTTTGTAGAACATAATGAATTACATAAAGTTTTTTTTCAGAGAAAAAATTTGTTTGAAGAATCTAAATTCTATCATCTTTGTGAATTTCATTCCATATTTTTTATATCTCAATAATTTATTAAAAAAACATTGAAACTTTGAGAGTTAATTTTCTCTAAAAATGATATTACATGTACAATATATTGAGATATAATAAAAGTTTCATGAAAATTAGATTTTTTTGATATTATAAATTGTTATTATATTTGAGAATTGAGTTTAGGAGATTTTTGACTATTACATTACAATATCATTATCAATAATAGTCATTAAAAATATTTTATTGTTTAAAGAGATGTCGTCTTTACTTTTTATGAAAACAAATATTTGATCTAGTCGTGAATTTTAAATTTATCAAACGATATTTATTAAAATATCTAGTAAAATATCCCATCAACTTGAATGATCTGGAGATGGCTTAAATACTTCAATAAAATATATCATCAAACGTTAATTAAATAATATTTATATACAGTAATGTTCAGTTACTTAATGTTGGAAAAATTTAAATTTATCCATTTCAAGCATTTAAACCGCCAAGCCAAAGTTATTCAAACTAATCAAATCCTTCCTAGCTCATTGAAATAACCAAGTTACTCGAAATACGTGCTATTTGAATAATTGAGCGGTTTACTCGGTTTGGAAAACCAAATTTCGTTCCGTTTGAATTTCAAATACTTGAATATTCCAAGTGCCTACTCGAACCACCCTCTCCTCTCTCCACTTGAGTTTACACATCGTTCTTAAAACCACATTTTTTTCGATACATTCGAGCGATAATCACTTGTTGAAATTATATTCGAAAATATTCGAATCGAAATTTTTTTAATCATCCTCCTCCTGCTTTCGAAATTCCGGAATGTCAAATGTTATTTTATATACGTACGTTGCCCACAAAAATGAATCTCGACGTTGATATTCCACGCCACTCGTTTTGATTATCGGTTTCTTTTAAATTCGAAGAACGGAGCTTCCATTTGTAATGGAACTTCGAGGTTGAGAGAATTTTTAGGTCAAGTGCGAACAATTTCAATATGAAGGGTAAAAAAAAAAAAAAAATAAAATAAAATAAAATAAAACTGCAGTAGAATCGAAAATACTGACAGAATATTTTAAACATTTTCGAATAATCAACGATTTCGGTATTTTAATTTTATTATAACTCGTAATTAATATTAATATTACGTATTGAAAGAATTATTAAATGATATCGAAAGAGATTTCATAATTTAATTATAAAAATTTCAAGAGAACGATTTTATTTTATTATTATTTGATATATATAGGGTGTTCGTAATTTTTTGGCTGAATGGATCATTAAGATATAATGAACTAATAATTTCATATTATTAATATATTCGATACTTCGCGTCGAATCAAAGGTGAATAAGGATAAATTTATCTTGTTAAATTATTTTTCTGGAATTATAACATTTGGGAATTTTAAAGTTGCAACAAAATATTTAACCAAAAATTTACCATTACTATATATAACGCGCTTCAATCATGTTTTTCGCCTTCCACTGTAAATTCTACAATCTTCCTAAATTTCCAACTAGGAAGTTGGTAATTCTGTGGAATTATATTCTGGGCTTGCTTCGTACCACTTGAATACCATCTCTAATATAAACGCTTCCGTATACACTACCGATCAAAAGTTTGTATCCCTAATATATTCCATAGAATTCAAGAATTTAAACGTATTATATCGTTTAATAATCATTACTAATTATAAGTAATTGCATTATCCGACAGATGGCAGGAGAGAGTCAAATTCTAATATATACCGAACGTTCCAGAACTTAATTAAGATAACTTTTTTGCTTGGAAAACAAATTCTAAAAACAATATCATACGATGATCCAATCATGTTCCAATCGATTTTTATTTCGTGATAAACGATCGCATATCAATTGAGAAGTGAATTTTAAAATCATAAGAAAAACAATATATTTTCATGAAAGACAAATTATAAATGAAGCTAAAAAAACTCCATTTTTAACTAATATTTTCGTAAATCGAATAATAATAATCCTCCTCTCCTTCTATTCAATTTATTCTAATATCTTTTTCTTCCTAGCAACGTTCTCCCGAGAACGAGGCAAATAACAGATGAGACAGACAGAGATTCAGGGGCCAAGTCGATGATTCGATAAAGTCTTCCGCGTGTCCGCGCTCGAAGAAATCCATCGTAATCGATGTACAATTGATTTACCGATTAATGCAGGTCGACGAGCAATTCAGGGATTTTGCCTACTCATTGAGACGGCTATACAGGGCCGAGGAGAGATGCAGATGTAATTGGATTTTCAAGCGAGATCGATGGTGGCCATTCACGACGGCTTAATTAGGTTTCACGAGTGCCCGTCGAAAATCACGTAGCTGATATTCTGTCAGCCGTTAGCATTTTGGAAATTCTATGCTTCGCTAAATTATTGCGCGACATCCCGATTCCATCTACGCGTATGCGCGGTACGACAGGGCGTTCCAGGGAATTGGGCCCATGCTGCTCTTAAATGGATACTGTTTTTCGAGTTCTTTGTGTAATATATATGTATATTTCTTCGGTAGAATTGAATTGATAATATTTATGGGAAAGAATAGGATTTTTTAACGTTTTTTGAAACGTTTAAATGATGTTTTTTCCTCTTCAATGTCGTTTAACATCAGAAATTTAATAAAGAGATTTAAATTAAGTCTAGCCATATTTTGTAAATTTATAAATTAAATAATAGAATGTTTCTTTCTTTCTTAAATAAATTTGAATCCTTTTGTAATATTCAAATGATCCTTGATATTTTTTTTCTTTTCGATTCACTTGACGTCCAAAATTTATCAAAGAGAGTAAGATTTAGATTAGATTTGGGTTATATTTCTTTTTTTTTTTTTTTTGTTAGATTTGGATTAAATAAACTGAATGTAATTCTGAAATTATAGAAGAATATTCTCCAAATGATTTTCAAATGACTTGAAATTGACGTGATATTATTTCTCCTCAACTCAGTTAATGTTTAAAATTTACAAATAAATTAAATGATATTTATTTACTTTTTTTTTTAATGGAATTGTGATCTTTCTCTCTTTATACGTTCCCTTATTTCAATGGTTCCAACCTGTAGCTCGTGATTGCAAAGAGAATCGTGAAATGAAAGAGAAATTGTTATATTCTATAAATATATTGGAGTAATCTTATTATTAATTGGAACCTTTGTAACTTTTCTACGAGAAGAAAAAGAATTACGAATATATCATTTGAATATTATAAAAGATTACAATTTAAAAAAACATTGGAATACACTGTTATAGGATAATTTAATCACAGTAAAAAATAATTAATAATTTCTTTTGTTTACAGGTAAGAAATAAAAGGAAACTAGCACGTGGATGCTTAACCTATCAACAATTTACAAGACTGATTAAAGGTTTTTATTATTTCATATTTATATTATTTAATCCTTTGTCAAAATAATTTTAATCGATTTGTAGTGCACTTAATTGTTATCAATAAGTAATTAAAAAAATATTTTGGGAATTCTCAATGACTCCATTTTAATAATTAAATTTGCTCGTTCGATTAATCGATTTTAAAATATTTTGAATAATTTTACATAATTGAAAAATTCAAATAATTCGTCATTAAAACGAGATGATCGTATTGCATGAAACGCTCTGTATACACACACGAGGGGTGAAAAGTTTGTTAAATTTTCGTAACCATTGTTGCGTATCCTGTCGTGCGTAATTTAAAATTACGCGATGAAAATTCGTATATTCCATGATGAATATGAAACCTATCAATATCGAGATTAAAAATATTTATTAAAAAGATTTAACTCGTTGAATATTTGCATCAAGTTTTCTTTTTTTTTAATTTTTAAAAATATGTTATTGCATATTATTAAAAAAATATATAGAAAAAATTCATAGAATTTTTAGAAAAATCTTACAAATTCTATGATATTTTAAAAAAGTTCGAACAAATCTCTTAAAGTAAAAATTGCGTATTAAACAATAATAAAATTTGATTTACATGCTCGCTACATTACGGTACATTAATAATAAAATAATTTGCTGAATCGAGCGAGGAACATTTGCTACGCTAACGCGATATTAATATCTTTAAATGAGACATCGAAATAAATTTTATTGTAATTTACAACAACGCGAAGGAAAATAATGTAAACATGAAATTCGAATCGAACAATTACATTCGTTCATAAACGAATTTTACATCAAAGTTCAACATCAATTTTAAATTCATTCCATCTGTACTGACGTATTTTTGAAATTTTTAACACGACCGAGAGAAAAATTGATGTATATTTTTATATTATAAAAAATTGTGAATCATTGGTTGATAGATTATGAATTTCCAAACTGTGAAATACGACGGGAAATTGTAAAAATAATTTTACAAAGAAAGATTGTTGCAACGTTTTTTTTCTCTTTTAATTATTTAAAAACTTTAAATAAAAATTTAAATTTAATGTAAATGTACAATAATATAAAATATAAAATATTTAGTAACTATAGAGTATGTCTTTAGAAGAATTTTAATAACCATTATGGTAGATTTGTAATACAACCATAATGCTTTATTATTATGAAGAGATAATTTAATGATAATCAAGCAGAATATAATATTGATTATTTTGGTCACAAATATAACTTATTATTACATTTCTGTTACTCAGTGTCTGGAAATGTTGAAAAGCCTATCATAATTGCTGATATTTATTATTCTTGACAACAAGTTGTAAAAATTTTATGTTGAATATACTTTATGTCATCGTTGTTAGATTTAATCTGGAGAACAGATTATATTAGCATATTCCAAAATGAATTTACCTCATTAACAATAAAATATTCTAAGAATAGCTAGAGATTAAGACAAAGTATTTTTAAAGAAACTTTACGAATAAATTAAAATTAAGAAAATTAATACTATTTGAATATTAAATTGATTGAATTAGAAAATAATACTAAAATTCTTGATACTGTGTATAAACACTGGTATATTATTATTAATGTTTGTTGCGAGGAAAAAATAAACACAATAGTAAATTAACACTTCTAATAATACAAAAAATATGATTGAATCTATTTATCTGAATATAAACCTCAATAATTTGAAAAGTCACAAATAAACAAAACTGTATAATAACAATCAACCGTATAATTAGATAGACTCCCATTACATAAATTGTTTGTCTCCCAACAGGTTCGTTTTACCATATCATATAAAAAAGTCATCTCTCGAAAAAGCTTGGATATTCGTTTACTATAAAATCGATCCGCGAAAAAGCTGGAAAAAACACCGCTACAGACGGATTATAAAAACCCAATCCTCGAACGTTGGCGCGGAACGTGTGGTGTCGCAATTGGATTTACCGTTGGTGACACCAACGCGCCATCTATATAACAACGGTGCTCGACCCCGTGGTTCTGTAACGCAATAAAACGAACCGACTGTCGAACGCAAGATTCGACCGAAACTCACAAAGCAACGGTGATTCTCCACGTTTGTTTCTTTCATCGGAAAAATATTTCGAAAACTTGTAATCCACCTCGCGGCGAGCAATCGGTATATAACTCGATAGGTGGAGCGCGTGAAGGAATGGAGGGGATTGCGTTTCGTTCGTCTAATTGCGAGTGCCAACTTCCGTGCAAGCATTCGCGGTATTTCGAGACGGACGACAGTATTAATTTTGCGGAAATACGGTAATCGGTAAATTGTCGAGATGATAAATACGAGACGATTAACATGGTTTGTGTTTTCGTGTTGACCAACGTGTGCGCGTGTGTGAAAGATGGTTGTTTTTGTTTGAACGTTGAAAATGCGATTTCTAACCTAACTGTGCACGCCTACATTTTGGAATTGATGTATCTTTCTTTTGTATATACTTTTTATATATATATCATACGATTCCCTTATTATCCTTAACACAGATGTCATTATAATCATTTATATCATCTTTATTATTTGCATTATTCCATTCATTCTCATCGTATTCGTTATTATCTTCGTATTTTCGCGTTCATTTTCGTTGTATCGTTATCATCATTCTCCATCTTCGTCCGAGACAAATGGTTAGGTAAAGGATACGCCAAATGATTAGTTGTAGCGTAAGAGTAACATCAAGTAGGAACTATAATGAATTGTCGAGATGATAAATACGGGACGGTTACATTGTGTGTTCATGCGATATGCACGCGTGTATATGAAAGATGGTTGTTCTGAACGTTGGAAATGCGGTTTCTAATCTAGTGTGCACACGTGCACAATGGAATTGGCGTGTCCTTTTTTGATATTTATTCATTATTCTCAATACTATCGTATGTATATACAACCATCACAGTCATATTATTATTATCTTCATTATTCTTATTCTTATTATCTTCATCATTTTAAAAAATAGGTTAAATGATTAACTGTGAAATAAAAGTGACACGTATATTCGATTCATTTCATTATTGAATAAATTAATCATTTATAGGTTTATCAGAAAGATATGTATGAAATACAATATAGTAATGACAATGACAATGATAGAGATTATCAGAAAAATACATAGGATGTAAATGTCGCATATTTATTTTACAGATGTAATAATCATCTTGTTATTATGCAATATGATCGGTAAGAGTTTAAAGATGAAAGATGATTGAATGATAACCATTTTTGTTCTAATTTCTCTAAATTTTCAATTAATTTAGCAACTCATATTGCATTAGTTTTAGCTTTTATCTTTAAATCGAAATATATAACAGATATTTAATCATATGCAAAATTTTGTATCCAACAATCTAATGATTTTTATTGATACATTGTTTTTATATTTGCATATAGCGTTTTTTCTTGCTTTATTACGATTGCATCCAGTATGGATTTGTATAATCAAGTTTCAAATAATAAATTGAAAAACATGATACGATAAAATTATTTAAAGTTTAAATTCAATTTGTTCTCAATGAAATTGTAAAAGATAAATTCGATACACTGCTTTTATGTTTTTGCTGATTTGTGCGTAAGAATAGAAGGAAATCATATATGGAAAATAATGATGTTAATATTTTTTGGAAATTTTCCAATATCAAGTATTATCAAAAATTTTACATGATTCAATTGTTTTATCATATTGATCATTTAAATAAATCATTAGCATTTGATATTGATAATTGATAGATGTTTTATTCATTTAGAAATAAGTGTTTTATTAACACGTTTTGAAATATACTTTTAAAATAAATTTTTACAATATTCTTGTGCATTTTGTATCTACCGATTTTATTTATTTTTTTTTTTTTTTTGATATAAAATCATCTATATAAAAGTGATTTTATATTAAACAATAATATTTGTTTTTAACAGACTACTTGCTGTTTTATTTATCTTTCTAGCAAGGGAGGGTCGCCAACTGTTGCGGCGTAAAATTAAAAAATTATGCACGAGTTTTCTAGCCCGTACATCTCTTATTAAAACTACCAATGTTTGCTTATTTAAATTGTTTGAAATAGGTGACACGAAACTTTGAAAATTCTCACGAAAATGTCTCCCTTAAATTCTTAAGTTTAAAAATAAAGTGCTAGTATATAAAGTTGATATAAACAAAAAATAAGTCAATAAATAAATCGAACATGGAAGAATACATATTTTGTTTAATTTCTTATTTAAACATCTTAAAATGCTCATATCATATATATGATGCAAGAAAAAAATTAGATTGAATATCTAATCACCGAATCGAAATAATTGAAAAATTGAGAAAATATCAGCCATGGTATAAATCGAAGAATTAGTTTACTAAAAAAAACTTTAAAAATCTCTCAAAAGGACAATTATTGCCGATAAAAAAAAATCGTACAGCTCATCGATCTTTCATCTCTACAAATTGCATACTGTTTCAATCCTGTACACAATTTACGCTGAAAACGGTGAAAAGCATAACGTTTTAAAAAAAATCGCACGAATTAACTGCGCATTCGAGTGGCGCTTTTTCAACGGAATTCCTCTCAAATTGCAAAAACGGGTATCCAGATTTCAACGGAATGTACAGTACCGAACAAAATCGCAATTTCGAAATAACAGACGTAACCTCATAAACATAATATATTTTCCAATTAATTACAATCCTCGACATCTTTAAAATGACTTTAAAAAGGGGGAGGGGGGGAATGACATCTCGTCGGTGATCAAAATCGTCGATTAAATCGTGGTTGTATCGAGGCAAAAGCTGTCATAATTTTATACAGTACTGTATACGCGCTGCACATCGAACAGTTTCCCGCCATTTACAAATAGAGGAGGAAGGCCATGTGACGCGCTCAATTCACTCGGGGTTCGTACGTTTGCGTACAAAAGAAGCGCTCTCACCCTTCGTTTCGTAGTGTCTAATCGCGTGTAATAGCATTTGTAAATGTTTACATATCAATCCATTCGCGTAATACCGAGGCAGAGAGAGGATCAACGTGACAGCTGTGAATATATCTCGTCCTATTTTTTCTTTTTTTTTTTTTTTAATTCGTCTCCCTTCCTGCCCATTATTTATTTTGTCTTTAAAACTTCCTTTTACTTGTGCATTTTCATTCAACGTGGAATTCGAGCAGGTTTTACAGATTTAATGACATCGAAATAGCACATATGTATACATATATGTATATATTGGTGATGCACTTGATGTTGGAGAAATTCTGATTTATTTGTTAAATTGAAATAAAGTGAGATGGAGATAGAACTCTGTCACGCGTCTTTAAAGATTTTTTATTACATTGACACTTTATGTAAAAATTTTGAATATTTTCTGAAAATAATTATTCTAATAAATATTTGATTTCCTAATAATAAAGGAAACGATGAGAATTGTTTTGTTTTTTGATTTAGGAAATTTCAGAATGACTACAAAAGAAAAATCAAAACTTTAGAAATTTTCAAAAAATAATAAACTTTTGAAACAACGGATAAAAGACAATTAGAATTTTTAATTGGATAGCAGATCACTTTAATAGGATATAATTGTTGAATCGGTTGAGAAGAAATTCAACATGGAAAGAACTTAATACACGATCAATACAACACGTATCAGAAGTGGAAAAGTGTGTGCTTAGCCCAGAATGGTCTCTATCCAGGATTAGAAAGAACTCGAAGCTAAAGGGGTTAAAGAAGGATTGAAGTCGATTGCGCTTTACGAACGATGGTCGCAGTCTGGGTCAAAAGTAAGTGGGCGATTTAACTGGATTTTATTCGATTGTGCTGAAAAATCCTATCGTTAGTGGAAATGGAATTAATCTGGTAATGATGCGTATATGGAGGTGAAGAAGTATAATTGCAAAACTAATTTATAAAAAAAGAAAGATGAAGATGGAAAATTAAAATTGAAGAAATTAAACTTGAAGAAAGAATAATTTTTTTTTATCAATATTTATTATCAAGTTAAATAACCATATATAACAATTCGATAAATAAAGGAAAAATTTTTAAATTTTCTTCTTTTTAAATAATTCGATTAACAATTTTAAATTAAATCAAACAAAATTGTACACGCGTTCTTCTCGTGCAAATAAAGGAATATTTTATCAAAGATCTTCTTCTTGATAAATCAGAATTCAGTTTAATCCTTTGATCCGATATTTCTTGATTGGTAATTCTACTCGATCCAATATACGAAGTTCAGAATTTTGCACGATGATTCAACTTACAAAATGTTTCGTGTTCGACGTCGTGTTTTGAGATACGAAGGTGGTGGTAAATGGAGGAGGAAGTGGATTGACAAGTTTGGCCGACAGAAGGACACGTCTGTAGATTTCCTCATAGCTATGCGTGAAAATTTCTTATGACACTTACAGCTTCTCGACACTCGGGTGTTATAAAAATGTCTACAACCATGTGTTCCAGCTTGCTCGACCTTTATGGTTATATCCTTACTAGCGATGGCCACGAACATCTCGCGAGCAGACTCGATCAATTACCTTCGAATGGAGTCAAGAAGATTTGAGAATTATTTTAGCATAATTTTAAATTGACATATTTTTATAAGTGTTTCAGAAAAAAAACTATGTATACGATATGAAATATTATAAAAATGAATACACTTATATATTGAAGATTTTTTTTAAGAAAAATTTATTCGTGCATGTTTTAATTTATATGTTATATATTACGTGAAAAAATATTATATTTTTGTACTTTTGCAAAGATTATTTTCACAAGTTCATTAAGTAAAAAAATAAAAATCAAACAATTACAAGTGCAAAATAAATTATTATTCACATCTATAATTTATTCGCTGCATTTTTCGTTTATTGATTTACGTAAACTCCTCCTTAATTAAGATTAATTTGAAACTACACACCGAACTCGAACCCATCGCTAGCTTTAACAACTCGGCCGTCGAAATATTCCCCCGTTACTACAAATGACTTTTCGCCATCTCTTGGGCACTTTGATCCAACAATTCTGAATTTCTCCTGAATTTCGAATTTTCTAGCTGAATTGCAAACGATGTCGAAGCCAAGTTTCTCTTACGAGATCTATGACTCCATTTCTTGCGTTTCTTATCATTCTATTTTACAAAGCGACAAAACTTGAAATAAATTACATTGAGCAATTATACGTGTTTTTACCGATTGAAATACAAAAGTTAAATAAGTTTTCATCAACAGCCATTGTATTCATACAACTGTTTCTTCGCTTTTATCGCAAATAAAATGACAAACGCTATTTTCAGAACTAAATGTCGCCGTTGTAAACACACACACTTGCTAAAGGGAGGCAAAATCTCGATTTAGAACAATGATGTGGACTGTGAAAAATTAAAAACGAAGAATTTTTTTTTCCTGCATTTCGCACTTTACCAAAATTGTATATACATTAAATAGTGTAAAAATAGGCAAGGGTATTCTAAGAATGAAATAAATACGGGAAACGATATACAAATTTACGTAGAGAATTTTTTTTTTACGAATTTGTATATCTTTATATAAACATTTTTATTAGATATAAATGGTAATGTAATATTATTAAGATTAAATTTTATTTTCAATTTTTTCAAATTAAATGTTTTAGCGTTCTTTCAATTCTTTGCTTTATGAGTAAGAATTTTATTCTTCTTTCTTATTTTATTTTGTTTTTTTCTTTTTTCTTTTCTTTTAATTTAATTTTTCTTTCTTTTCTCTTTGTTTTCGTCAATTTTTCATGACGATATTATTATTTATCATACTCGAGTCAAAAATAAAATTCAATCGAAATGGAAATTATATATTTTCAATTATAAAATAATAATATGAGATAACTGACAATATATTTTTATGTAACTCGAAGCAACGTGGAAAAATTGGAAAACGTATCGAACAAATAATTCAGATCGAAATTATTCGATCCTCTCTTTCCACTTTTTTTTTTCAAATTGAAATATTTCTAAAAATAAATACTTTTTCACCTCGGATATAAATAAAATTATTTTTCTCTCAATTCAAAATCGATAAACCATGTTTCGTTTCTTATTTTTTGCGCATATGTTACATGTATAATATAATTTCACAAAATCCTATATATATACATTTTTATTACATTAAAATATTTATCTATTTTTTTCACATCCCTGCAATTTACCGTTGCAATATTATAATATTTCTTTTAATATTAATCAAAATTTCTTTTAATATTATTTTTCCTCGCCACACCCTTGCAAACGAGCATCGTGACTCATTGTGACAAATCTTGGTTCTCGCATTGGACTGGTTTCGAGAGAACGTCACCGAGATAGAGCGAAAATGGCCAAGTATCGTGGTGATGGCGCCAAGCCAGGAATATCGTGCGAATTTTCTCTGTAAAACATATTTTTAACGCGTATTTTTCTCACTCTTCCCCTATGAACTCCTCACCTCGACCGGTTTTCTATCTAACTATATAACTTTGACAGTTTCACCGTGTAAGTCACAAGAAGAGGACACGAGCGCCATTATGAGCGTTCGGGGCGTCATCCGTTTTGTATTTAAATTTTATTCTTAAAAGATATTTCGACGCCTCCACTCGAATCTCCATCGCTTTTATAATCTTTTATACCATAAAGATCGTACCATTGCATAATTAAATTGAAGTCAAAATTTTGAAAATAAATATGGAAATAAAAGAAATTATTATTGTTGAAAATTTTGAAAATTATTAGATTATTATTATTCTATTATAGAATTTAAAAAAAGAGGAGTTTTTGTTCTACAAAAATCTGTGGAAATGAAGAAAATTTAATATCCACTCTCAATTAAACATATCTCTGGATTTTAGCTTTCGAATAAAAGTAAGTTAAAAGTAAAAATTCAAACGTATCGTTGCAGTTATTATAATATTTGCTTGCCAAAAAACGAAGAAACCATTACATATTTATACATTTTGAATATCGAAAACTTAGACACACCAATCGTTAAATTGAAATTTCTCAAAATTTCTAAAAAAATAAAAATAGATTCCAAAATATCTCGATACTTTTCAGAAATAAATAATTTTGATACACTCCCCAAATATATATATATATACACATATACATAAGAGTTTAATCGTATACGTTCCAGTTACCCAGAGCACAAGCTGTTGACAGAAATTTTCCTAACAACGTGTCATAACCGTCTGCACGACGGCCGCTTTAACCGAATGGCCAATCCTTGGGTCCGGTTTCCGGCAATATTCCGCATAGCAAACCGTACAGGTCACTCGTGCACCGTGATGAATAGGCATCGCGATACGGAACAGAACTCGCTCAAAGGAAAACGTTTCGTCCGCGCTGATTTCCTATTCCCTCGTTATTCACGTTTCTGCGTTTAACGGCAAAAGTTCGAGCCACTCGAACCGAATGCAAACACGCGTGAAAATTGTTTCGAGCACATTTGTCGTGCTCAAGTATATAATTGATTTCTTCGATTTGTGAACGCGTTACGTAAAATTCCCTTTTTCCCCTCTGTTTATGATTTTTTGTAAATAAGGAATTTTGCTTAGAATAATAATTTTCTATTTTTAGGAAATTTTAACAAATAATTGCGTTCGAAGTAGATTAAAGAAAATTGAAAGCTAATTCCGTCCTAATATTCGAGCTATTAAAAACCTAGGATTTTTCTTGTTTAGAATTTAAAGTGACAAGAAACTTGAATCGATTATTTCTTTCTCACGACCTTGACAAAAGTACGTGTACACAACAAACAGACTAGAGGACTAAAACGTACATGTAAACTCGTCATAAAAAGTGCTCGGTCGAAGCGCTATCTGTACACAACTTTCTAAAATATGCGCGTTCCCAGCCGGCATAGAATTCCGCCTCTACGAAAGTTGGATAAAGTTGACAGTTTTCGGGCCGTTCCCATTCTCTGACGGTTCTCCTCTTCGTTTTAACGCGCTCGTGAAAGGTGAATTGACGAAGAACCGGTTAACGATTCGTGTCCCATAGTGTCTATACTTGGCAACCGCGTTTCAGAAATCAACTGTGGGAGAACGACACCGTATCCGCATTCGTCCAGTGGATTACTACTTTGCGTATGTTTGTTCGCGTCCAACTGCTATATTAAAGCGGAAGTCGTATTCGTGTACGGCCATTTCGAACGTTCACAGCATAGAAGAAGAGAAAAAAGAAGTACAATGGTGGTCCAAGATGATTTTTAATTTAATTCGAGAAAGTTTGAGTTTGAAAAATATTTCTTTTAAAAACGATAAAAATTTTGCTCGCACATAACCATTTATCGATTGGAAGTTAGTCTAATTTCGATCTCGTATACCGAAACATTTTTTAATTTGTTTATTACTTGCAGAATAATAATTGAACAATTGGATCTCATTAGACTAGAAAAATTACTTAACGTGTAATTGGAAATTTATGCATTATTTAAACATGCAGAAATTTATTTGGAACGCACACGTGATATGCGAAATTACAATTTCAAATTCTAATCTACATATTATGATAATTGAAGAGAATCAAATCTTCGTTTCAGTTTCCATCTTTTTTTTTTTTTTGTAATTCTGTTCAACAAATTTTTAATCTGCATAAATATTTCCAGTCTAATAATCGCCATAGATTTTATGTGCATAAATTTTAAGGAATTATATACAAGGAAAATTCACATATATATTCGAAGCGTAAGATAGGAAAATCTCGTGGAGAAAAAAAATCTACAATCCGCTATAAACACTGATAACACAAAATTTTAAACGAAAAATTTACCACGCAACAATATTTCCCGGGTTAATAAATCTTGGTGGAAAGTAAAAGCTTAGAGCCCCTCCTGTCCCCCCCGCCTCAACCAAATCTAGTTCATAAATATAAACAAGCGAGGCACGGTGTGTTGTATCCCCGCCTATGAAATTTATCGCGTTAATTTTCACCCAAGTGCACACGCAGCGCAAAATTTTTAAAATCGTCCCTCCTTCGTAAACAAAGGCGTTATTACAGAAGAATTTTATCCCAGATTTCTCAGCTCGGCTTTAATTATGCATCATCCTGTATTAAATTAATCCATATCTCGTTATAAAAACCGGAGCGGGAGAAATTTATGCCTGTTCCATTTTATTGATTAATTATTCCAATTATTAATTATCGACCGAACGTTATTATTTAAACGTTAGAGAGTAACAAAATGAATTTGTAATATTTTTATATCAAATAAAAAAATTATTTAAATTCTACGATAGAAAACGGAAATCTTTAAAGTGTACATAAAGAAGACTTAATTTTCGATATGTATTATATATAATTTATAAGAAACTTGGATCAAGTTTGTGCTTGATAATAATATCGACGTATTAAAAAGAACTTTCTCAACTTTCCATTGCGTGTGTTAGAAATTATGTTGTAACGAGTTTCAATTTTCAAGTTTCCACGTATAAACAACTCCGTCGATTGACGAAACCGAAGCGTCAACAACGCTCTCGCGTACGTTATCATATTCTCTCGATACGTGCGGATCGAAACGAGGCCTGACGTAACGTTTCCAATGAATTTTATTAATCCCTCCGGTTCACGGAACATAATAACACGAGACCCGTTATTAACGCGATACACAATTCTCGTTCGAGGTGACAACAACAACGGTACGATGACTTACGTATCAAGTAAGTATCGGATACGATTGTCGAGACTGGATCGAAGGAACGAGGACGGAACAAGGGACAAATTGAATAATCGTGAGGAGAAAGGAGAATTCTGGAATAAGAAAACGAATGATAATTTGTATACAAGAATAATCTCAATCGTCATCTTTTTCGTTTCGTTTTTTTTTTTCTATTTTTCTTCTGATGATTTATATTCTAAGTCAATCGTTGATTTATTATCGGTAAAATGCAAATTTGTTCTGTTTTTAATAGAAAATGAAATTTTGTTGGAAGGAATTCAAATTCTTCGATCTTTTGCTCGAAGAAAAAAACTCGAAATATGATTTCAAAAAGGATTTAGTGAGACGACATTTAATTTTTGAATTTTTTTAGAAATAATGAAATGAATGATACTTTCTGCTTAACGAATCAGTTAAAAATTCATTTAATTCTTTGCCTTGTGATTTATTTCACTCTTATATACTAAATTAACAATTAAAATAAAAAGAATCTGATTACAACGCAAAAATAAAATTATCATCATAAATTTCATTTTTCGAAATAAAATTTACAAAAAATTTCGATTCTAATAAAACAATAATTAAATTGGTCACATTAAATCCTGTTTTCTTTTATATTTCTTTTTTTGTTTTTCCTCCGCTTAATAAACGTATCTACCAAACCACTCGGTTCATCCTTCTCACGGATCGAAGAGAACCCGAGACCAAAGTCGACTCAGACGCATAAATACTCTTTCCACCTTTCTTCTATCTACACCTTTCTCGCTCTTCCCCGTTTCAACCTTTGCTCTCTATCTCATTCGACTTTATTTCCTCGACCGTATACACTATTGTTCATAAGTATCCCTGCTCTTTCGGTACAACCAAGTAACTTTGGCCCGTTAAAAAACACGATGTTCGATGAATCTTTAACTCTTTCTTTTGAATCAATTAAAAATAGGAATCGAGTTTAATTTTAATCTCTTAAAGTCCAGAAATCAAATATTAATAAAATTCTCTATAAAATTTAATAACAAATATTTTATTACTTATTTTTCATAAATATATTTGTCTTTAATAACTTTCACGATATTCATTTTCCCTTGATTCCAAAGAAATTTATCTCAACATTGTATTGCGATAATATAATTTTGTTCGGTTCGACTTTTCTAGATAAAGGACAGAAATTTGATCGTAAAAAAGAAACGTATAGATCTGCATACTGAAAAATTACTGCAATTTCTTAAATACCATAACTGTAATAATACAATTTCGAACCATTCCACATCGAATCGACATCGAACGTAACGATTCATTCCTAAACCGAGTCAAGATCCACCCTTAACAAAAAACCCTATTGCTTTACTTTTGAACCATAGTGTACCTCTCTTCCTCGTCCACGTGTAACTTCACACCCTCCCCACCCACTCTCCCTCCCTGTTCCTCTTCCTGCGGAAGGAGGGGGAGGAGGACTAGTATCGCTATAAACGCGAGGCGCTCTTTTATCTCTGCAACTCGTCGCAAACAAACCACCTCCTCCCGATTCGAGGAACGAAAGCACCGTGTTCCGGTTAAACGGTATTACGAGGCCGGCGCTGCGTTCCCAGATGGTGGCGCGCTCTCGCGCCCGGATGGATACGTCTAATTGGGTTCAATGTCGTTCGAAAGAAATCCGGGGATTATATGAGCCGTGAACACGCGGCGAACAATGGCGCGGGTATTCTTGGAATACGATCCCGCCGTCTCGCTAATATTTTCAATCTCTCGACGGGGAGTAATCTGAAAATTTATTATTAAATTTGGAAGGAGGGATATATTCTTGAGCATTTTCTCTCTTTTTTTTTTTGACAAATGGAGTATGGTAGGAGAGAAGATTTCTTTTTAATAAGGAAATAATAATTTAATCATGATTCTTTAAAATTAAGAATATATAAATGAATGGGATATTTTCAATCTAATCCTATTTATAATAAAAATGTACATTTACCAAAAGTTAATTCTTTAAAATAAAAAAATACAAAAAATTTTAAAATTGGAACGATTATGAAATATTTATCGTAACACGGTATATTTCATGCTAACGATTTTATCTCGAGTTTGCATTCGATTTAATAGGATATGACACGGAAATTATGATATAAAGGATAAAGTTTTGATGAAGTATGATCAGTAAAAAAAAGGTTCGAAACACGATATAAGTGATTATTAGACACGTATAATGAGACTTATAGTTTTTTCTTCCGATATACTACGTGCAATATGCAATGTGATACGAGCTCCTTATCGTCGAAGCACGCGTAACAAATATAATTGCAATATAAAATCAAATTTCGAGGAAATCTTATTAAAATATATAATAAATATAAAGGAAAATATTAATATTTCGCTATAAAGTTTTATATTACGGATGAGGAAAAAAAAAAAGAATATCAGATTCGAAATCGTTGGACATTGGAAATGGGAATATTTTTGAACAAAACTGTGGAAATAAAAATTGCAAATATTTATTAAAAATTATTTTCTTCCAGTATTACCAATATGTACAATTCATTCATAAAGTATTTCGTTAAAAAAATATATATATAACGATGCTTGAAAAAATATTTTTGTTTCTCCTCTCTCCGCTGAAAATGTAAAAATGTAAAATGCAATTTCACTTTTTTTTTTTTTTCATCACACATCAGAGTGAATATTACTGTTGAGATATTAATTTAACAAAAGAGATTTTAATTTAATAACAAATTTTATTGTTAAATGTGAATAAATATTTCGTATTTTCAAATGCATATTTTTTTCCTTAGCTTACGATTTTTAAGAAATATTATTGAAATTACATTTACAAATTTATAATTTCAAAAAGATGTTGAATTAATTAATTTCTACGCATAACGAATTCTATAAAACTTTTATCCTTTTATTCTTATCATCTTGCTCGTCGTTAAGAGAATCTAAGTTTTTCCAATGCGTTAATCAAGATTTTGCAATGAAAATCCGGCAACGTTTCAAATAATCCAAAGTTTTATAGCTTGTAATGCGATATTAAACTTGTATCGATAAAATAAATCTCTTGTATAGAAAAATAAAAAATAAATTGGCAAAAGACGGATTAACTTTGATATATGTAATTACTGTGCGTCGTGTGAAATGGATTTTATCTTTCAATTTGACGTAAAAAAAAAAATAATAATAATAATAAATCGAATTTTAAGAACAAACTAACGATCGAATTAACATTTCGTGTCATAAAACATTTATTTTAAGGAAAAATTAATTATTGCACTACATTACACATAAAATTTCTCTAAAGGAAAACATAAAAATTCATTAAAATAATAATAAAAATTATTTCTCATCTCAGACCAAAATTTTATAAAAATTCATCCAATTAATAAGAAACGAAGCATCACTGTTCAGAAACCAAACCTAACCTAACTTTAATTTAATGTGACAACACTTGCATTGTTTTAGATTCGAAACATTGATTAATACTTAAACATGATCAGTTACTTGACAATTAATATTACTTTTTAAACTAACTTAGTTTAACTTTTAGTTAATAAAGTTAAGAATATTTTTTTTTAATCCCTAACTCGTATACTCGAGTTGCTAATGCAGTGTAAAGAATTTAAATAATGGTATTTAAATGTTACGTTGGAAAATGAGATAAGGACAATAATGAGGATCATAAATTGTATAAAAAAATTTCTACGAAGGTTGTGTAATGCATAATACATATATATAGGTGTATCAGGGATGCATAAGAAGCCAAGAATGTCGGGTTGGAAATTTTTCTTTGGATCTTGGGATCCAATATGGATCCCGAAAGTACCGTGTCGTAAGGATATCGGGATTCCCGAAATCTTCCACTATCCTCCGAATATTCCAGGATAAATATTATATACCTAATATAAAACGCATGGCTGGGATTCTCAAACCGTGAAGTGGTTGCGAATTCTACGTGTTATAAAAGACACTTTAATAAATCGTAGAAAATAAAATATGAAACGAATATAATTCATCAAATATGTATAATTTATATACGCGAAAGATAGATAAGATATATAAAGATGAAATTTTCATATTAAGAAAATTGTTTTTCTTTTTTTTTTTTCATAATTTTATTCACGAAGAAGAGATAGCTGATAGTAGTTATTTTTGAAGAAGGAGAAAATAGATATAAAATTTTGGTAAGTTTTGTTGTTATAATACAAATAAAAATTACTTGCAATATTTTTATATCACTAAAATCTTACGTACAATGTGTATAAAAACTACTTTCTAAGGATCATCACAGCGAGTTATAAAAATATCCTTTCAATTATTGAATTCAAACAATTGCTATTTTTCTTTTTCTTTCTATTTTTTTTTTTTTTTTTAGAATAAAAGTTTCAAAATCCTTCTGAATGAAAAAGTACGATATATGGATTAAGCTTTTAATCGATATTTCATCACGATATAACAATTCGGTGCAAAAATCGAGAGATTAAAATAAAGTATTATCGAAGAAAGTATTCTTGGTTACTAGTTTTTATACGAATTATTAAAAATAATAATAATAATAATAAAATATACATTTATAAATTTTAAAGATTGTAAAAAATTTTTTAAATTTCCATTTGATATGAATGAATCAATTCTATCAAATTTCGATTCGATTCGGGTCAGTCGTACCAGTCGAAATACGATATGTTATATACCATATGCACAATATTTCGGAAATTCTGATATTCTGGTTGTCGCATGATGCATTCAGGGTTATCATTCGACCATCCATATATCGAGTACACATATACATGTATGTATATGAAAATGTGATGATTTTCGAGTTATTTTGTTTTATATTGTTTTATACGATAGAAGTTTCATTTCCGTTCTATACGATGGTAAAAAAAAAGAGATAAAGCTTTTTCTGCTTCGTAGTTATTTTTTTTTTGTTTCCAATAAAAAATAAATATAATAGTTTAGAAGAGAAATAGAAGATTTATCTATTTATCATTTTTTTTTTTAACTCTTAAATTTTAGAAATTCGTAAGAATCTCTGCATTAGATTAATAATAATTTGGATATTCTACGAATCGCCTAGGGATATTTTTTACTCAAGCTCAAGATAGTAATTTTTTTATTTTTTCCTTTCTTTAAGTTTATACGAGCTTTGAAAATTTTCCAAAATCCACGAACTTTAAAAATTTCACGAAACTGTGAATGAGAATTTCTTTTAACGATTCCAAAGCGTATATAAATTATCCGAATTGATGCAGTTTCCGAACGTAAACGCGCATGCGCAACGTATTTCAAACGGGCACAACACGCGCGGACGAAATAATCGACTTATCGAGGCACCCGCGACATTCATCCTTTGTCGTCGAATTTGCTCCGCTCGAGTTCCAACATTTCCTCCGCTGTGTAACTTAATCGCGGCACCGAGCGCGCCTGTAATCCAACATCGGTGTAATCGGCGGGATCCTCGAGTGACAACGAGTCCTCCTCCCCCTCCAATCCACCGCCAGTCCGCCCGAGGTGTGAATCTCGCGAGAAATAAAACGACTGCGATAAAAAAAGAGGGGGGAGGCGTAGAGAGAGAGAGAAATAGAAAAAAAGGAACACGCGAAACACGTGGGCGATCCTCGAAGCGCCTACGTGATTCCGTGGAATTCTGTCCGCCTTTTGTAAACAAGGGAAGAAGGACAGGGATAAAGTCGACAGGAGTGGACACAGCCATTCTAGAACTGCTCGTGTCTCGAGTACGCTTTGGACGTACTCGCGTGCAACGAGATGTATATTGTACTTATGTATTATTGCGTATAGCGGGTTTCAGAAAGGAGAAGTGTTTTGATTATGTACAGGTATGGTTTGGAAGAAGGACGAGTTAATTGGATATCAATGATGGGTGGAATTTAATAAGGAATAAAGTTACTTTCGATGGTTTGTTGTTGAAAATATTAATAATAATTGGAAATAATCGAAACGGTCGAGATTATAGGAAAAAAGGATCGATGTGACGTACTTTGTTCGAATTTTTAACTTTGTCAGTGCTCAACTTTTCGCGATGTTGGATCAAAGTGGAAGAATTTGGTGAAACTTTATCATTGTTGAGAATTTTTTCGAAATTTTACCAATTTTGTAGAATTTATGAGTTTTTAATAGTAAGTTTAGCATCTTGAGAATTTTACAAGTTTTACAAGAATTTTAGAAACTTATTTATGCAAAACTGGGAGGACGAAATTAAAAGTAAATTTTATGTGCATTAAAGAATGAAGAAAATGTATAAGTTTTATTTAATGTAGAGATATTTTAACATTTTTTAATATGTTTACATCCACTTTGATGTTAAACTATTTTTTTTATTAATTAAAAAGAATTATTATTTACTTTATATCTATTTCGATATTGTTTGTTATCATATATACAGAAGAAACGAAGATATTTAATCAGCAATGAAATCAGTTGTATCCATTATCGACATTCTACTTTATACAATTTTTTAATTTTAGTTTATTCGTATTATACGTATATACAATTTTTTATTTTTCTTGTTTAAACAAGTATTTAATTTGAAGAAGAGAAAACAAAAATACTTTTCAAATAATGAATCGAATCCGGCTAATTTTCGATTGAATATAAAAATATTTAAAATTTTATATATATATATATAATTTCAAATAATTTAAATTAAATTGAAAAATTTATAATCAATAGTTTATCAAACAAATATTTTATAATTTAATTTTATTTAATATTTCCATACATAATTTCCACAGAAACTTTATTTTGCCCTTTAGAATGAAACTTTTAAAAATGTTTCACGAATATTTTGCATGTTCATAATTGTTGATAATAAGTAATTACAAAAATTTGTTATAATAATAAATTTTTATTCCAGGTGCAAAAATAAACGGAATTTATGTAAAATTCAATTTCTTTATTTCTATTAGAAATATTAAAAAACTACGTTTACGTGCAAAAAAATTTGAGGATCAATGAGTTCTCCTTCAAAGATTTTATCTCGAAACTTTCGCTTCTTAAAAGAATAGAATCAAAAAAAAAAAAAAAAAAAAAGGTCATTTATAGCCAAGTTTATACAAGCACCAACGAAGAATTCTTGTTGGAAATTTTCAAGATCTCGATACTAAGAGCAAACATTCGAGATATTAAACGTCCCGTCACTTGGTTTTAATTATAATCCAGAGGAGTAAAAAGTTGATGATAATTCCGATAGCAAAAAGCGCAATATGTATATTAGAAAGTATTCCATTGAAAGTTGTGAACACGCACGTTTAATCCGCTTTGAGCCAGTACATTGTATCGACCTAATTAATTTTTTTTATTAAATTCCTTTGAAGAACGAATTTGCTTAAGTGCTAATAAACTGATATTAAACTGCAGACGAACGAAAATCACACAAATTTTACATATCGTTAACGTTTTACACATAATCGTATAAATAGTAGCTAGTTAATGTGGAACAAGAGAAACTTTTTTATCAATCTCCTTTATACTTCCTAAAATAAATATAATTCTTTTTTCACGTAATTATATTTGTTACAAATCAAGTATTTTCACTAATTAACTTAATAAAAAAATATACATCCTGTTTAATAAATTATGTTCAATTATACATATTTATTATCTATCTTCTACAGCTATATTTCCACCGATAGTGAAACTTTAAATACATTAAAAAAAAGAAATCGAGGCAAAGTAAAAATATCAAAAATATCGAGTACGGTAAACCAATGTAAGTAAATACCATGTTTAAAATAATATCTTGTCTGATCTTCGTAGCACGAGATACACGGATAACAACTGGCCAATATATAATTTCATATACACGTGCAATTACCATCTTTGCATAACGAGCACAGAGTTTCGAGACTTGGCTTCGACTTATCGAGGAAGAAGAGAGATAAAATCAAGAGACAGGAAGAGAAACAAGGAAGATGGAAAGGAGAACTACTTACGTGACTTCTTATTGTATCTCGTTTCCCTTCGCCGCGTGCGGTCCTAGGGACCTCCCGCTGAGAGAATCGAGTCTCGAGCTTAGAATCGGACCAGAAGGCCCTGGATCCCGTCCCTGGGATTACAACTTACGACTTATAATCCCCGTTCCACGTGAATTAATCGGGAATAGCGAGCATGAGTGTGCGTATCGAGCATTGATCTCAGACATGTCGATTGTCGTCCAATTTTTGTCGTTCACGAAATAAAGAGGTGAGATTTTACTGGTCGCAACTCGAAGGATTTTTGTTAAAATAAATAATCAAACCGTTGATATCTGTAAAGTATGAGGTTAGTGTTTTAACTTAACACGTTCAATATGGCGGTTGAAGTCGAAGGAGGTTCCCTCTGGCGGATAGATTCTCGATAAGTAGAGAGAACACTTGTTGTGAAGCAACGAAAAAATGGAACGAGATCCTGAATTGGCTGTGCACACTGATAACGTATCAAATGTGAAAGGTGGATACGTGGAAAACTTTTTTGATTTTCATATTTTCGAGAAAAGTTCATGATGACGTGATCTACGCGTCAAAGAATGGAATATGGAATATGGGAAATCTCCATAACGTGTTAAAAGAGAAACTATGTTGTTGAAAAAAAAAGGAATAAGTTATAAAGAATATTTTAATTAAAGAAATTAAGTCATATTAATTTCAGTGGCTTCCAATTTTTATAAGATAAAAATTTTATTTATTCGAATTTCACTTCCTCTTTTTTCGATGCGCCATTTTATTTTATTCCTTTTAGAATGACTTTGCCAATATTGGCTCATTTCAGAATCCTCTCGAGGATGAGATTGGTCTTTTAAGACAAAGTCCATAGTCAAACAACATTATGAAATTTAATATAAAAAGAATTCGAATAATTCGATTCAACGTTGGGTAAAGGGATATCAAAGGATTGGTAATGTTTCCACGGTGAAGAGAAGCGAGAAGATCTCGCGGGGAAGATGTTGTTGGTCGAGGAAGTATATTGTCGGATATAAAAATCAACTATTCTTTGCGGTTATCTGTTTCGAAGGTTATTCATAAACCGTCTTTATATCTATCCTTTGTGCCTACAAAGTGGAGATTATGCAGGGCTTAAAGCCAGATGAAAGGCGCCCATGTTAAACTCGTTTTTAGCATTCTGCAGTATTGATTCTACGGTTAATAAAATAAAGCGCCTTATTTCATTATTTTTGGTTACGAGAATTTTAATATTAAAAATTAAGTATCGTTACGAAAAACTACAAAGATGATTTAAAACACGATGTGTTCACTTTTTTTTTCGTTGTTAAAAATATGAAAGATTGAAAAAATTGTGAAGTAAAGAATATTTAGGCTATTATTTAATTAACGAAATATAAAATTAAAGATTTTTTTATTTTCCATGTTAGGAAGAAGAAATAAAGCGATATTCTAGATCCTTAATATTTTTTTCTAACTTTATTCAAAGACTAAAAGAATTTCACGATTAACTGCCATTATACAAAACATATCGAGTTGCCTCGTAAATTAAATAACACGCATTTATTATTATAAATCGAAACTATTAATCCTTGAAACATTAATGTTCAAAGCATTACGTTAATCTACCACGAATGACTCCTTCGATAAGTGGCTGCTCTCCTCCATACATACAGAGTAGGAATCGCAACGTGTTCCATTATTATAACCGCATAACAATTATCGCATACCCGATAACTTGGCTAAATTAGTCGAAAAGCGATTGACCCACGCGCTTTCTGTTTATCTATCGAGCTTTAAAACAAATGAAACTCAACTTGCCGAGACCGCCATTGGCAATTATGCAATGACCACTGCCTGGGACACGCATTATGTCCCCGTAATTGCGGGTTTGTCGTTATCAGGATGATACATTCGGTAGTGGCCGCCGATGTTATCGTTACACACAGCACAGTCCTCCGGGAATTCGTTAATTCCCTCTTACCGCGATGCAACGTGTCGCTCGAGTGAATTGGCTACGCTACTGCGATTCGTTTCGCCTTTGTAAAACCCGTTTCACAACCATCGACTTTTCTACCATTTCTTTCGCAACGAAAAATTTTTAAAATTAACAAAGTAGTAAAAATTGATTATTTATAGATTCAATTCTTACAATTTGTATTCATTTCATTGAAAACTAACGCGAATTCTAACGAATCGGTTTTCATATAAAATCGCCCGAATATTCAAGCAACGCAAGATAAGTAGCAGATGAATAGCGCGATGATTGGTCAGAATAATCTAACCAAGAAATCTCTAGTGTGAAACTGGATTAAAGTCGGGCCGCGATGCCCCCTGGTGCCGGAATCGAGGACCACACACGCATGCGCGTTAAAACTCGTCCCGTGGAACGTCAGAAACCTAGTATTCTTACATCTTCCTTCGATAAACCGCTTAATGGACGTATTATACGGCGGATGTCCGCACGAGAGAAACGGTAGCAGCAGGTGATATCGAGTGTTAAGTTTGCTTGTTGTCTGCAACTTTTCTGTTGCGTTAATAGTTAATAAATTGTGGAAACCAATCCATGCAAAATGAAACAGTCGATTATTGCTAGGTTATGAAAGTTTAATTTACGCGTAATTTGCGTGTAAAATACGAGTGTAAAGAAATTTACAAAACGCACAATGCACGTGATATTTCAATTTTTATTTCGCATTAAACAAAACGAACGAATGAGAAAAGATTTTATTTTGAAAAATAGGTTAATAAGAATTGATAAGATCGGATAGGATTGTATTTAATTATCGAGTCCATCAGGAATCATTTGAGAGGCTTGAAAAGATTTAAGTTAATCGTCTGAATTCAAGTGGGTTGAAGGGCAAATAAACCGTTCAAATATCCAAGCAGTTAAAATGATTCAAATAGGTCGGATTTTTTCAAGCTGGTTTGAATAATCAAGCTGTTCGAGGTATTACATGGGTGATCAAGTAAGTACTCGACCCAGTTTGAAAAACCAAGTTTTATTTGATTTGATCTTCAACCACTTCAATAACGTAAATACATTTTCCGGATTCCGTAAAAATTATACCTTAAGGATTCTCGTTTAAGAGGCAAATCTCCCACTCTTTACGAACAATCTTGATTTTTCGAATTTTTATTTCCCTTTACTTTCGAACCATCTGTCATGATTGACAATTGTGTTAATATTATAATAATATTACGTATTATAATTAAATTATTAATTGTTTTAAAAATTAACCGATATTTTTTTACTTTTTATCATCTATTTTTCATACTCAAGAACATAAAATCTCATAGAAAATTTTGTCATAAATATTACTTTTTCAATTTCAAATAATATTAAAAAATACGATGAATTAATTTTTCAATAAAACAAACAAATATGATATTTATTTTATTTAACTTTCATAAATATGTAACGATGCAAACATTTATTAAATATCATAATAATTATTATTTAAAAATTCTTTATTTAATTTTTACAACTCGATAAATTTTTAATACGATATATTGAATATTGCAATAATAACTTTTTAAAGATCCATTAAATTTCCTTATTCATTTTAATATCGTCTTCATTTAACAACTTTTGATAGATTCTTAATATTCACGTATCTCTTAAACAGGCTCGCATTTACTAGAAAGTTAAACCGTCGAATATTAAAGGAACTCGAAACGAAAATTTTAAAGTATAATTGAGTTAATAACTATACAATGAAGATATAATCATGCCTATGCACGTACAAGTTCTGCACCTCTAAAATTCCTAATCAAACTTTCTCCCAAGAGGTCTGGAAACTTGTTAGTTCCAAAGCAGCGCATAACAAATTGGCGTTGCGTGCTTTCTTAGAGACGTTTATCTAAGTACGATAAATAGAATAATACGACGTTTTAAATTTCTTCTGGCATTAAAAATAATTTAACCTAAGTTTAAGTTCAATCTCCATAAAATTTTCCAATCGATTTTTTACATTTCACGCGATGAAACGTAATTTAATTTTAATTCGAAATGATTAATTTTAAAGCACGTATAAAAAAAAAACGTATGCAGATACGATCTGTACACCCCAATTCACAATCAGAACGTTTATTAGCCTCGCGATAATTGGTCTGGATTATTGAAAAATCGATTGAAATGTAATTATTCTTCGATCTTTTTGTAACGAATATTCCTTTTATCTTTTTTTTCTCATAATTTATAATAAGTTAAATATAGAATAAAGAGATATATTTTCAATGGAATAGATATATCTTCGGCCAGTAGATATAATAGTTGCAGAAACACTGCTTTTATTGTACACCAGTGGATTATTCTCAGTGCACGTACTATTACATCACTGCAATCCTCCGATTTAAATCCGATCGTACATTCTGAATTGAATTAGAAGCGAATAACTACTTGAAACGAATAATTACTTTTATCAAAATGTGTATTTATTAAGTAGATATAAATCAGATGTGCAAAATTCATAATTCTCAAATGTAAAAATGTAATACACGAGCTTAGAGATTTCTATCATATTCCAAATATTATTCCAATATAATATTCTTATAAATTATTTTAACATTGAAAAAAAAGAGATGGAACAAATTCTCGTTAACTCACAGTTATTTTAACTCGTTTGTTAATGTCTATATATATATATATAAATTCTCAACAGAAGTTATCAATCACAGTTAAACAAATCCAAAGCTTTGCCACCAACTGCTTAAACTAACGAAGGATTATCGATATTAATTCAAGCACAACTTCAGAGAGAATTCTCGAGAGAGGAGGAGGCAAGGTATTATCTTCGAAGGTATCTCCTTAAGTCTTCAAACACAATATTGAATCAATTTAACATACTGCTCGAACCAGCAATTTTACTTTATATACGATTTTAACGAGGGCAGGGCGCGTATCCGGGAGAAAAAGAAGTGGAGAAGTGCTTAACCCAGAATGGTATCTATCCTGAACTCGAAAGAAGTTGGAAGCTTCAAAAGGGTTGCAAAAGGATTGAAAAAAGGATCGAAGACGATTGCGCTTTACGAATGGTCGTTAGAGTCTGGGTCAAAAAGGGAATAGGACGGTTTAAGTATCATTGATCTTATCGGGATTTGGGTTAGATATCCAGAGAAATTTTAACCACAGATCGAGAGCAATGTATTTTCCTGGAATTGACATTTTATCGAATAACATTTTATTTAGTTGAGATGCTCTAATAAAAATTATTTTTCACAGGTGTTATGTAAATTATTGAGAAAAGTCCATAATCAAATCTCATTTTCACATTTTGTATGTAAAAATTGTATCGATATATTATCATCATAAATTTCAAAAGTTTCTTTTTAAACCTTTTTATAAATTTTTGCAAACAGGAGGGAGTAATTTTCGCAGCTTTAAAATTTATTAACCAAAAATTGAAAATTGAATATTTTTTTCTAAATGTTAGATGTCGAAACAATTACAAGTAAATAATTTTGATCCGCACGATTCCAAGAATATCGACAAACTACACCCTGGTTCCCTGGGTGGTTCGAAGCACATTCGAGGACGAGGAATGATTCAGAGAAAGGGCCCTCTACCTACCGGATAGAGAAGCCATGCACGAATGAACAAGAATCAGGAAGAAGGAGGAGAAAGAGGAAAGGAGCATCGTCCCTCATAAAAATGAGCACGAAACACTGCCGAGGATGCAGGCTAGGATCAAGGAGTACCGATTACGTATCTCAATCATGGGAAACTACCGAGGCTGGAATCAGAGCTGGGCCCCAATATAACCGTTGCTGGCCCGCGGCCGCAACATGTGAGGTCCTCGGCTACCTTGCCTCCTGCTCCCCCTTCCTCTGCTCCGTTTTACCGTGTGCCATCCCCATTTGCTTCTTCACCGCTTTGCTATGGATGCGCCAGTGGTTCTCAATACATTAGTCCCAAATTAGATTTTTGCCCAGCAAAACAATGGTAAGAGTAACGATATAGAGTTTCTCTTGTTGCTATTTCTTCATTATTTTGTTTCTTTATTGCTGATTCTTAATCTTTGAGTCATGTTTATATATATATAAGCGTTTTAATAGATATCACCTCTTATTTTTGTTTGCTTTAATTCTATAAATGTTCCAGTGACTGGCAATAATGTTAAGAATAATATCAAGTTTCTTTATTGTTTCCTCATGATAGTGATTCATAATTTATAACAAGCATTTCATGTTTATCATTTTTAATTAAATGATATTGCTTCCTGCTTTGATCCTATATTTTGTCAGTGGTTCTCAATATATTAGTTTCAAATGTAGATTTTTGGCCAGCAAAACAATGGTAAGAGTAACGATATAGAGTTTCTCTTGTTGCTATTTCTTCATTATTTTGTTTCTTTATTGCTGATTCTTAATCTTTGAGTCATGTTTATATATATATATATAAGCGTTTTAATAGATATCACCTCTTACTTTTGTTTGCTTTAATTCTATAAATTCTATAATCCAGTGACTGGCAATAATGTTAAGAATAATATCAATATAGGATTATACCTCTCTTGTTTCTTATCATTTTGTTTCTTTATTGTTTCCTCATGACGGTGATTCATAATTTATAATAAGCATTTCATGTTTATCATTTTTAGTTAAATGATATTGCTTCCTGCTTTGATCCTATGGGTTTGTCAGTGGTTCTCAATATATTAGTTTCAAATGTAGATTTTTGGCCAGTGACTAGCAATAATGTTAAGAATAATAACAATATAGGATTCAGAGATAAGCTCTCTTGCCTAGTCTTCATAATTTTGTTTTTTTTATTGTCTGTCATTATGATTTTTAATCTGTGAATCATAATTTATAAAAAAACCGTTTTTTTCATTTTTTAATTAAATAAATACATCAATCCCAAATAATATAGATTTTTGACCAATGAGTAATAATAATGTTAAGAATAATAACAATATTTGTTTGCTTCCTTATTTTAATTCTACGAATGTGAGTTTTGGTTAATAACTGGCAAGAATGTCGATAAGTAAATAAAAATAATAATATAGATTTATAAATTCGACTCGTAAAGAGCGATGATAAAATATAATTCGAGACAGAATTCGATTGTTCCAAATAACAATGGGATTTTATTAAAACCCTCTACTACTAAACCTTGCCTTGTTCTTCGTTATTTTGTTTCTATATCGTTGCCAGTGATTCGCAATTCAAAAGGGAGTCTCGCCATTGAGAATTGCCATTTTTACCTAAATGAATATTGCATTTCTTTGTCTCATCTAATCTTTGCTTCTCTACTGTGACTCTTCAGTGATTCTCAATCCGTGTGAAGCGATAATTATAATTAATTATAATTTTGTATTAAAGAAATTTATAATTCGAGAAAAACTTAATAATTTTCAATTCAACCAGAATTTCGTCGATATTGAACAAGTGATTAAAGTGAAGTGATATATGTATATAATATATACACGTTTAGCAATGCAAACGAAACTTCTGTTCATGAATATTACCAGATTCGATAGTCTTGTAACGAATATGATAATTAGTTCAAGTTATCACTGGTATGATTAATCAGTCAGAATTTCATATTCGTGTAAAAGTAATAATTGATATATTAAGAAAGAAAGTTTATATTTATTAAAAATATATATTTGTAATAATAACTTAATAATAAATTAAACATTATGTTCAAAACTTTGAAAAAAAATGTAATTTTAAACGATTTGTTTTAAATAAATTAAAAATTTGTGCGTGTAATTTTGTAAATTTTAAATAAAATTAATTTGAAAAAAATCCACGCGAAAATAAATAATTAAAGATTGCATTGACGTAGTATTTATATGCGCGTGTAATTATATAATAATATGTCATAATTTCAACAGCTCGTGAAAGTTATAACATGACAACTTTCTGTGTACCACTATGTGTTTTACAAATATTTTTAAATGTGCAACCTATCAAATTTCTTGTAAAATTGATAGATGTGATCATTAATCATTTAGCCACTGCATGATCGATTCGATCATTAATTATTCCCTTTTTTCGTGTATATCTGATCGATTTAATTGTTACATAACATTATCTATAAATATCATTATTATTAAAAAATTTTAAATATCACAATTTCAAAATTTATTATAAAATTTAGAAAAAATGGCATAGATGTACAATTTATAATATTTAATAAATTTATGCAATGCAATTATTTAAACAAAAAAAATATAAACGTCTATTGATCTGTGCAATGAAAAACGACAATTGCTCTTCTGGGACAATTTTAAAGCAAACATGAAATACGATCGTGTTTGTCGTTTAAATCCCCAACTATTCTTTCGTCGTAATAACGTATCGTCGAATAATTTCACTAAAAAATTAATATTCCTCGAATTTTAAAATAAATTTCTAAAGCACAGAGATAACATCGAATATATTAATTATCCTCACGTAATTTGTAAAAGTTCCATGATATTTTAAAAAACTTCAAAAAATTTTAATAATCAATATAATAATAATTTCAAATATGAAATTTGACACAAGACAATCTCTCTTTTGGAATGAAGAAAAAAAAAACTTGCAAGTTTTCATTTCTACCACGATTTCCCTCAAATATAATTAATTTTCGATCTCGATCGAATAGAGATTTCTATTCTATCTCACCGAATAGATCGATAGAATTACGGAATACACTATGGTAGAATCTCAATTCTGCGAAATCGGATCATCTGGCTTAACTCGATTACCATTTTGCGCCAAGAAATACTGTCGTTTCGAATGGGACGAGGAGAAAACTGTTTTTCTTCTTGTTGTAATACTAAAATATTAAAATTGCATAACATTATATAATACTTGACAAAAATTATTAAAATTTGTTAATACATTTTTACACGATATTAATTAAAAAACTATTTTCAACTTACGAGCCATCTTTATAAGATCATCGTCACTAAGAATATTCATTTTAAAAATCGTCCTTCGTACGTTATTTGTTCACTCGTTTTCAGATAAGCTCAGACCCATTACTACCACCCATCCTATTCATCAAAACTAAGAAACACACTCTATACACTCTATTTCGTCCACTTTGGATGAAACGCATCTAGGATGAAAGCAAAAATCTTACGGCCGAATCGTCGCCAAAGTGTCTTAAATTTCTAAATCCATCTCTCCCTCTATCTCTCTCTCTCTCTTTTTCACAAACAAATCATTATAACGGAAAGCAAAAGCCCGGTCCATCCCATCCACGAGCGTCTAATCCAACGGATCCATCACGATCCAACGGACGACGATCCCCAAAGAAGCAATTTGAGCCGAGGTAAAGTAAGTAACGATCAATCTCATCCCGAGAACGGGATCCTGGCGAACAGTTGGAGGCCCCTTTGTATCGTTTCGCTCATTTTCCATCCGCCTGAAGCTATTCTGTAAGCGAAAACGAAGTGTCGTTAAGTTGACCGAGAGTCCCTTGCCCTTGGTACGGTGCCAAAGCGCCGCGTTAATCTCGTTCTTACGAGGGGGGAGGGAAGAGAGAGAGGAGGAGGGCTCCCCTACCCTGGGAACAGTTCCTGCGGGAACAACCGTTCCAGACGAGCGTAACCGAGGTGAAAAGCGCACCTCGACGAGTATTTTCGTCGCGTCTAGACCGATGCCTTTCCATCCTTCTCGTACGCTTTTCCACGTCTGTCTCTTGATGTTTCCTTCCAGCCGGCCCCAACCATGGATACCATTACGCTTCGAGATCCGTCTTCATCCTCCATTAAATTAAAAAATTGGAAATTAGAAGTGTAAATAATGATTTGCTTAACTTTTGAATATCTTGTTAATTGTAATTTGGAATGATAATATTTATTAAGGTTATTATAGGAATGTAATTGGACATCTATTTTCTGTGCAGCTTCTGCTGGCCTCTAGCGCCGTTCTCGAGTACTAAAAAGTTTGGCAAAGCGTATTGCCAAGGACTCTTGTTCCACGGGGGAGGGGGGAAAAAAAACTCGTTTCGAAGAGTTTCTTTCGTTCTCTCAAGAGAAATAATAATATGATGTCTTGACGAGGCAGATTATCGAGACTCGTTTCTTGACGTTGATGCATGAAAATTTGAGACAACACACAATAGGAGTACTTTTAGGAATTTTCTCTAATAAATAAGCCTCGTTTCTGTACACCAACTTTTGTTTCGACTTTCTCATCGTCGAATCTGTCTCGCGAATATATTAACGTACGCGAGAGAGAGCGATCAAGAAACCAACAAGTAGCGTTAAGTCAAGGAGTATTCCTCCTCTTTTCCGGTACAACTTTCCTCGTTACTCGCCGGAATTCCTCGAGTACACACTCTCTGTGGTTGTGCTCGTCATTTGCGGTTTGACGAGAACTCTGAGAAGAAGAAAACTTCTAGTTACATCCACGAGCCAATGGGAGACGAGAGAGAAACGGTTGAAAAGTAATGGTAACAACGAGGCGAAATGGAATATATAGAGAGATATCTCTCTCTCTCTCTCTCCCTCTTTTTTCTCATTCGCCTTCTAGTTTATTTTAGTTTTATTTAGTTTCTCCACGAGTAGAACGATCGATCGCAAGAGATTCTTGCGGTTGTATCGTCCATGTCGGAGGTTTGCTTCTTATCCTTTTGTCCTTGTTCCATCTTGGCTGCCATTTGCCGCTTTAAAGTCGCTGTCGTCTTCTCATCTCCCCTTCCCCTTATTTTTTCCTCTTCGTAATAGCAGAGAGAGCAAGAGAGAAGGAGTATAAACAGATGTCTTCATTACTCTCTCTCTTTCTCTCTCTCTCTTTCTCCTCTTCTGTCGTCGATAATAATCCTGCGATGAGCGGATGTACCGTGTAACGTCTACGTTACAGTTTTCTTTCTCTCTTTTTATGGCCTCTTGTTTTTCTTGTTTTTTTTTTACTCTTTCTCCGTGTTTTGTTTTTGTTCGAGGTTAAAAGGAGGAAACGGTCGAAAGTTGGAAGGTGACGATGGTGTAAAAACGAGATGAACAGCTGGTGAGGATAAATTTGAATGAAGGGAACGCAACGTGGTTATGACGCGTTGTATATTAACAGGGATTCAAGATGAACCAATATTATTAAGAAAATTTTATAAGCATCTTAAATCACGCGAAGAAGAATCAAAGTTTTGTCGAAATTACTTTTTTTCGGTCGAATATTTTTTAATAGGAAATTCATCGATGAAACGTACTTTAATAACTATTTCTATCACGTTTATCGTCATTGCAATGTCATTCGTGTCACGACGCGATTAACACGTGAGAATTTAGTTATGATAGATGCAGCAAGACTAATTAAATGTTATATCATATACACGATATTTATTACATTAAAAATGTTGCCTTAATTTTCTTTCTTACCATTAAATTCGAACATTCGATTCCTTTCTTTTTCAAAAAATTATCCTTTCTCTGAATTCACAAGAATCATTTCCAAATATATTTTCGTTTCATCCCACAATTAACACGAAGAAGAGAGAACGAGAAGATTAATTTCTTTCTTACCATTAAATTCGAACATTCGATTCCTTTCTTTTTCAAAAAATTATCCTTTCTCTGAATTCACAAGAATCATTTCCAAATATATTTTCGTTTTATTCCAATGATTAGCACGAAGAAGAGAGAACGAGAAGATCAAAGCTAAGGTAAAAAAGAGGAGGAAAATAGAGGGGGAAGAGGCTGGAATGGACGATATTAGCCGGGCGTGAACCAAAAACTTTCTCGTGAACTTTTTTTCCTTTTTTACAGTCCGGGACACGAATATAAATCTCCTCGCCAGCTGACGAGGGGGGGAGGAGGGGAGGGGAGGGCAAAGATGAAATAAGAAACGTGCTAACAAGGAAAGTTGGGAGGGTCGATATCGGCAGATATTGAGGGAAGAACTTGAAAACAATTCTCGGACGGGGTTGTGACGGGCAGAAAAAACTTGGCTAATATTTCCTGGCCCGGAAATAAACTTTGATCGTGGCCTATATATATATCTATGAGATTAGATCTTTGAGCAAATTTAAATGATAGATTTTTTTTTTTTTTTAGATTTTCCTAACTGTGAAATTGCAAATAATCTTCTTGTGATGTGATTTGTAACATTTGAGCACAATGTATTTTTTTTATCACTAACCCTTCAACCCTTTCGATGCTACTTTTATGATGTGATAGGATTTTATTCCGTTTATATCATGTTATTTATTTTTTATAATCGTTATTTCCAGATTCTTCTGAAAGAAACGGGTTGTAAGTTATTTAAAAGAAAAAAAAGAAATTGATAAGAATACTCTAATTATAAAACTACTATTACTGTAATAAATTAAATTCAATTTGATTGGATAAATATGAAAATTTATCGTATTGTTATTTCTGTGGAAAAAATAATAATAATAACAATAATAAAACAATCAAAACGTTTAAAAGACCCTATTCTCATTCTCTGAGAACATCGTTACAAAGATAACCATCGTTATCTCTGGAAAGGAAAAATCCTGCCCTCAAAAAAAAAAAAAAAAAAAGAAGAAAAAAGAAAACACGAAATCGGCACGAAAAACACGGGGCAGAAAAATATCGAAAAGAAAAACGATTTCCGCGGGAAAATAGAAAAACGATTGAAATCCCTACGAGCGTTGGGAAAAACGATTTCTCTCCTCCCACAGCGCACAGAATCACGCATTATGGAACGCTTTACACGGGAAATGCGGTTACACGAAATCTTATTACACGACAGACGCAGCGACACAGAGCTAAAACGTTGCTCGAAATTGCGAGGTAGCCTCGGGATCGATTGATTTTTTTTCGCTTACGTTACGTAACGGTGGACGAGAAATTTTCGAAAATATCCTTAACCAAAATGGGGGGAGGGGGTAACTTCGTTTTCAACTTCGATCCAGAGCTTTTTTTTTTTCTTCTTTTGCGCCCTCCTTCCTTCTTCTTTTCTTGCGTGCGCCACTAGCGATGGAAGTGAGCAGGTTGTGAGTACGCTTTTGAACATTGAGATTCTGATTCTTTTGTGAGTGTGTGTTTAAGAAAATGAGCAGTTTCGAGTGGGATAATAAGATAGAAATATTCGTTTTTCAATACTGTAATTTTTATGCTTGATGCAACAGTAAATTAGGAGATGATTAAAAATTATTATTCTTCTTTTTGGGAATAAAATATAGGAGAATTTGTATTGAAATTTTGTAAAATTTCAACGAGATGTCAATTTTTTAAAGCTTCATTGTTACTATTTATAAAAACATTTGAATATATTTTAATATATCAGAGGATTTACAAGTAAATATTATATAGAAAATCAATCAATTCCATTTTTTGAATTTCAGCACTAAAATATATGAAACTTGTATACATTATTAAAAGTTATGAATTAATTGAAATCCGTGGTAGATGAAGTGTATTACATCTTAATAAATAAGTTTCAACCGATATTTTTCATTAGTCTCTAAAATTTCCAAAAGTGTTTCATAAATTAACCCTCATAACTTAACCCTCTAAATATTTCCAAATTTCAACACCAAAATATATACCATAATAAATATTTAACTTTTTGGAAGAAATGATTAATCTTGATGGATTTTCTAGAAACATTCCAATTTCCAAATTTCCAAATGTATAGATATTTTTCAAAAACTAAAATTTGCCTGATAATATTTTTATATCTAAGTTTAAAATACTAAACGCTGAATAAAATTAATCTTTTGGATTCGAAATTTCAAAGCATATAAATATTCCTCAAAAACCAAGCCAATTTGCCCAAAATACCGTATGAAACGAGTGTTTTGGATTCGGATTGATCCCATCACTATGCGTAACCTTCGTTACCACCGTCTATCTCAGCCGAGAGCCACTCGCGTGTTTCGCTCCCAGCGCCGAAAACTCATTTCCACCCTTCTCTCTGTCCTCGCCCTGCTTTTTCGTTCAAGTGCGTTCAAAGTATCGATTTATTGTTTGTTCCTGGTTGTAGGTCCTCCCGGTGAGCCTGGAAAACGAGGGAAAAAAGGGAAAAAGGGCGACCCTGGGGAACCAGGCCCGCAGGTGAGTAGATCCGTTCCTCCGTTTCGTTACCACCCCTTTACTCCCTCGATCCTGTAGTGCACCCCGTCGTGCTGGCACGTGCGTGTTTTTTTTTTTTTTTTTTTTTTTTTTTTTTTTCCATAGTGTAGCTCGATGCATGGTGTGTAGTTTTTGCTAACGATACAGCGTACATGGTAGAATACAGGAATTCGTATTTAACTTTTGGCGACGCAGGGTATGCACTTCTTATCGAACCACGTTTGAAAGAGGCGATCAACTCGACAAACATAACTTTTCAAATCTTCCAAAAATCTTCATAATTTGCAAGCTATTTTTTTTTTTAAATAGCATGAAAATTACTTTGTTAACTCGCTTGGAATTGTGATTAATTATTTCGATATGATACAGTATAATATATATATATATTTTGTGCCATTAAATCGCTATTTTGTACGATTTTTAATGCGCCTCTCTTCCCTTTTACGCGTGTAGAAAAAGGGAAAAAAGGAGCCAAAACTTTTCATTAACGGGTAACAACAATCGAGGCTTTTGTTTTTTCCGACCCAGTGACGAACACAGGTCGAAACGGAATCTCCGGCAAAAAGTGTCGCTTTTCATCGGTGCGTGGATGAAGTTTATTGATCGTCGAACGAAAAAAGACCGGTCTCTGTCACCAGGGAGGGGGGGAGGGGGATATTTGACCCTGTGATCTAGCCAAAGTTTCGATAACCGAGCTGCGTACCCCGCGCGTGCCGTGTTTAACCGCCACTTGAGATGATATCTAATTGGTTGGAATAATTATCGGGTGTAGCTGTGTATTTTAACCGGATCTTTTCAACGCGTCAATCGGCCGCGACGATACAAATTTTGCTTTTTGCATGAAGAAACCGCGAGAACACTCTTTTTTTTTTTTTTTAACCCTTGCCCCCTTATGAACGAGTTTTTAATTTTTTATACCCCTTCTTACAGGGTGTGGCCGGGACGCCGGGCAAGAACGGTTTTCCGGTATATTATTTTTTATTTTCTTTCCATTTCTTCTGTCACTTTATTATCTGTCCGCTTTTCTATTTCTTTCCTTCTATCTCCTCTCTCTCTTTCTCACGTCGCCTTTTGTACACATCACTCCATTCGTCATGTTGTCTGCACGTAAACGACGGCTAAATCATGTTTTTTGTATTAACAAAATGATTATTATAACGTTGATGTGTCGAGATATTTATTAACAAGGATTTGATCATGATTGTTGCGATAAAATATTCGAATATTTAAAATTGTTGACGATTGTAGATCGTGAGTAGAAGAAAGTTTTATAAATTGTTTTTTTATCGAACATCGATGTTATATAATTTTAAAATACGAAGAAATATTCGAATATGTTTTTTTTCTTTTTTAATCTCGTTCTCCTTTTATTTTTTTCCACGTGTTTCTCTTTTTCCACACGCCCACTTTGTCATATTGTATTTCCTTCTTCGTTTGTACAATTTGCGCTTTTTTCCCCCCCTGGATTTTTTGGCAATATCCTTTTTTTTACACTTTCCTCCACAGCGTCAGATTTATGGATATATATATATATATATATTTATATATATATATATATATATCGATTGTCAAATCGAAGCTCGAATATGCTTTCAAATATGATGTTTCGTTGTGTGAAACCGTCGAACGAGTGGTAAAAATTTTGGAGAAAGATGCTTTGGAATATCGGTTTGATATTTTGAAGAAGAAAAAAAAAATCGGAGAATGGAATGAAAAGATATAATTAATTCTACCTTGCTCAACAAATTCTTACATTGTCGAGTAATTTTTCTAGTTGGGATAATCACGATTTTTTGGGATTTTATATTCACGATGCAGCAATTGTATCGAATTAACCCTTTCCACGTGTCGCTTTTCGAGAGATAGATGGAAAGAAATCTGAAAAGGAAAAAAAGAAAGAAATATATACTTTCGCATTGTTCGATGGTAAACGTCACATCTGAAAGCATCATTTTGATGTGCTAGAACACACAAGAACGAGGCCTCTATCTATCGTATGCCCGCATACGTACGTTACGTCATATCGCAAGGAATGATTTTATTTTATTTTTATTTTATTGATTTTTTTTTTTCACACCTTTCTCTTCTTCTTTTTTCTATTATTCAAACTTACCAGCGTGTTCTTTCAGGGACCTATTGGGTTAGATGGACCAAAAGGTGAGCCGGTAAGTGCACGCACAAACCTATCTATTTTAATATAAATTTTCCAAGAAGAAATTATTTGTATAAATTTCTATGAAGCGAATATACAAATATATATATATTTTACAAAATATTAATGCGTATCACGTTTAAATTATTGACGTTGAAATTAATTAATTAATCGACTGGTATTAAAATCAATTGTTATACAATGTCGAAATCTGACGATATATTAGTGGCAAACAATCAAAATCTGTAATCATTATTTTATCGATATTAATATTAATTGATAAATGTTTGTAATAATTACCACGAATTAATATCAAAATGTTGATTTAATGTACAGAGTAACTGTAAAACAATCAATAAAATATTTCTTATCTTACTTTTATCGATCGTGCAGTAATAACACACGAAGAAAATTACAGTATCCAAATATTAAGAGTTACCTGACTATACATCATCTTCGAATATGCTCTGGACATTACAGAAGGTAATATTATAACCCTGTTATCGCTGGTTAAACTAAGAGACGTTAATAGCCAATAATTGGTAGAAAGAGTAATCATACGTTGTCACAGAATATAGTTGCATCGTTTATCTTCAAAAGTCAAAATTCTTTGAAATCAAGTGAAAAAAAATTTGGCAAATTTTCTAACGTTTAAAGATATTCGTAAGGATTTTCAGAAATCATTATTAAGGGATAGGGAAATTAGGAATTTTTGTGTTTATTTTGAAATCAATATCTATAACAAATATTATAAATAATAGAATGTTATAATGAAAGATAAAATTCGCGCAAAGATTCGGGGAGAAATTTAAATGTTATTGGCTGGTTGCATGTTTATGCATTTATGGAAAATTTTAACGTTAAATATGTATGAAAGCGTATATGATATGGAAAAATGTATAAAATATCTAAAGTAAATTACACGTTATGATATTTCAAAGGTGAAACGAACTCTGTTTATTTATTTATTTTCCAATTAATTTATTGCATTCGCGAAAATATTAGAGTTTCGATATAAATGCGAATGAATATTTTTCTTCCCTTTTTTTAATCTTTCAAATATTTTAATTTTTCATAATATAACCACGTGATCGAAAGTTACATATCCATTGCATATAAATCCAACATTTTATTTCCCTTTACAATTATCTTCGAGTCATTTTCAAATTGAAATTCGACTCGAAGAACGAATTTACGTTCAACACGTGATAATTAAATGCAAGGAAAACAAGTGAACCGTGTCATTCGCTTGCCATTACAGATACGATGTTGCGGAAACGTGTCACGTGTTAAATTGATCGCTGACAAAATTAAAAAAAAATAAATAATCAATTTGATACGTGAGCAGGAGAAAAATTCATCCTTATTCCCTTATTATTCGCGAATATATTAATATGGATGAACACGTAGAACAAATACCAATAATTTCTGAATTAACTCTCAAACTTTTCTACTATCTCTTTCTCTTTTCGCAGAGAAACAAAACTTTAAAATCTACGCGATGATTTAAAGCGTCCGTAAATGTTGAATATTATCGAATTATTGGATACTCCAAATACTGAAAGAAACGTTCCTTCGCAAATTTTAAATATATATATATATATACACATCCAAAAATCTACCGCTTGAAAAAGCGGAGAAAGAAATTCCGCGCGGAAACTGCTCCTCGAACGGAGATAAAAGGTCACGTATCGGGAATACAAATACACGGCGGTGTATATAACATGGTTGTTTCTTCAAACGTGAGGTTCATACGTGACGCGCATGCGCGAACGCCGAATTCCGCTTTAATTGTAAATACTTGGAAGGTCTGATTCGGGTACGGTGATCACGTGTTACACGCGTGCATTTCGTCGCAGGGGAAAACTCGGAGAAACGGAGGAGAAAAACGAGGGTGGAGAGAGAGGAGAGGAGAGGGGAGGGTACGAGTGCATCGCAAATATCGCGCGATATTTGTTCTGTCTTGATGGTGGTGCGGTTTTCTGGTTCGAAAGAATTTCGATCGAGCTGGTCTTTTACCTTCGCGTTTGCGATTCGAGCCTCGCGTGTGTGCGCGCGCATACGTGTGTGCAGCCACGAAGGTAGCCGACGGCCGTCGATACACTGGACGAGGCGTCAAAAACTTGCTCGAACAGCGGGATTGAAAAGTTTTCTTAACCCCGTTCGACGCTTAAACTCTCTTTCCAATATCGAAGGGTCTTAGGCGCTTTATTGTATTCCGTGTTGCAATCTTTTTTCCCTCTCTCTCTCTCTCTTTATTATTCCCTTTTCCCACGTATCGAAACGTAATTTGTGAAATGGAATTCGTCCCATAGGGAACTCGAAATTTTTCTTGAACAATTGAGAACGTTGGAACGAATGATTCTTTTCCATATTTTCGTTCTATTAATTTAAAATGATTGATCTAAGAATGAACGATAGAATAATTGGAGTAATTAATCTTGATCCAATTTAAAGTAATTCCCATTCGTTCTTATTCACTGGGGGCATTTGTCTTCTTCGTTTTCAATTCGAAAAATAAGGAAAGATACAGCTATGTGACATATAATCGCTCATGTGCACCAAGTCTTAGACAGTCGATCGATTCTTTCAAATGTGGAATACGAAGCAATTGTTTGAAGAAACCATAAAATATTGGGTTAATATTATTAGGAGTTTCCTTTGCGAGCAACGCGTGGAAACTTAACTTTTGTAATCTTAATATTCGATGCTGAAATAGAATGGAATGAAATTTGAAATTTACGATATATATTAGAAATGTAGATAATTGATAATGTAATAAAAAAATAAGAATTAAAAGGTAAAACGATTAGAATTTGAAAGATCATTCAAAATCTAGAATCGTATAATTTTGATTCTTTTCCTTTTTCTAGATCGTTCGACCTGCTTAATGGCGATTAATAAATAACGTTACATCTGGAAAAGTTTTGAAAAGATTATCATGACGTTTATATACACGTTTCTCTAATTTGAATCTACGTAATTCGTTTCCCAAAATTATCTCCTATCCTAATTCAAATTTATTTATTTATTTCCCCCTCTCTTTTTTTATTATTATCAAAAAGAATCAAATGAAAATCTTATAATTAATCCCTTTCACGCGACAAGCTTCGCGCGTCAAATTTACATGTAAATATATTGCAAACCAGAGCGCGAAAAAATTATTCCAAAGTTATTCGGATTACACGTATCGCATTGTTTTCTCAAAAAATGAGAACCATTCCACCACTATTCGATACCTCCACTATTAAATGATAAAATTAAACATGCTGGACGCTGCTTTGATGCAAGAGAAGCATAAAATGGGGGACGAAATAAATATTTTTCATTTGCATTTATTATTATATAAAACGCTATTTGCTTGCTAAAAAAATCGTGACAGGATATATGAAAAATTTTAAAAAATTATACACATATTTTTTTAACTTATCGCGTTACTTATTTTACGCCAAAATTAAATTTCTTTTCTCGTGTATAGCAAAAATAATAACAAGCATAGATATGTAACTTTCAAATTACGCGATCCACAAACATAAACGGCACTTTTCTATTTCACAATTTCTTTTATTTTTTTTTTTTATTCAAACAAAACTACTCTTACGATATCCGAGAGCGAGTTAAAAACCCGCTGTTTTACAAAGGAGAAACGCGAAAGCACGAAAACCTGGCCAGACTGTACAATATTCGAAAGAAAAACAAGAAGGAAGGAAAATTCGAAACACAACGCGTCGAAGAAACATCGGTCGAGTGTGTTTTCGCGCGTGCACGTAGAAGCGAGCCAGCTAAAATTTCGAAGCCGGACATGTATTCTCGAAATAATAGCGGTCGATTGTTATTTTCTTTTTCTCCATCCAGATATAACCAGGTGTATTTTCGTTTTTTCTTTTTTTTTACAGGGGCGACCGGGAGAGAAAGGGCAGAAAGGAGAGCTTGGCAGTCCTGGTTTCGACGTGTTTTCCGCAGTAAAGGTATCTAGCTAACGTTATCTAGAGGAGGAGACAGGGTGCAGTTTAATCAGTTTGGCGAACGATGTGCAGCAATGTGAAATAAAAGTATTCGAACGTCGTGGTAGGAAATTACTCGTCGATGGATTCCGCCATTTGTCGAAACAAATTGCACTTGTGACACGGATTCGTGTTGTGGAAATTATCAAAAATTGTGACTTTAAATTATCGTGGAGGTTAACAGTACAATCATTTTTGAAGAAACGAGTGATATATAAAACTAAATATTTACGATCGATGGAAATTGATGTATCGGTTTCATTGCGTTCAATGTCACCGAGAATCAAGAGACGACGACGACTGAACTCAGGAGTTTGGAAACGTAAGGATCGTCTCGCACAAGTGCAATTTGCTTCGATAAATCGATTTCTACCATACCATTCGAACACTTTGGTTCTACTAACTGTACTCGCGTGCAACACGCCAAAGTATATCGTTTCTCTTTCGAGCTGCACGTTCGCCGCCCTTCCGAAACCAATCTCGCCGAATTCTGTACATCAGCAACAGAGTGGATGGAACGTGGAGCAAAAACGTGGCACGAAGGATAAACGATGTATTTTCTTCGAGAGAGAATGTATTTTTATTTACACACCTCGTGATATAGATATATGTATTAAAAGAAACGTGTTCCAATTGGGAAATGTTAATTTTTCAAGCTTGGTAATTTCTTTATAATCGATTTATTTATAATATCTTTCATCCTCTCCTTAAAAGAAAGAAAGAAAGATAAAATTTCTTGGTCGTTACACGCTCGTCAAAAAGAGTTAATGTGAAGACTCTACTTTTCTTTTTAACGCAATTTCGTAATTAATTCCCAAAATCGTTAAGACGAGCCGGATAATATTATCTCGATGAAATTTTCCGATTGGAACAACGTTCAACACGTGTTACGTGTAATCAAGATAATTTCCGGCAGCAATTTTTGTAGAAATGGACAGTGAATCTCGATGTTTCTCGTTAGCTCGACGATTCGAGGACAACGGCTTCGTTCTTCACTATAATTAGCATTTGGTAATGTTTAACGGACATGTAATACAGGCTGCCACTGATGAAACAGACACGGCATGAATTGCGATCAGCAGTTGCGCCTAAACGCGAATATTTATATACACGCACGCAAAGTGCGTGTATTGAGAGATCGAAGCCTGGTTCTCGATTCAATATAGTGGCGAACAACACTCGATATATCGATTTCTCGCTCGATAATTTCGCCACGTTGCGATCGAGAGTCCGCGCTTTTCCGTTCGGTACTTTTAAAGGAGCAGTTTAAGAAAATTGTTGGATGAAAATATTTTTAAAACGTACGAAACAAGAGAAACTGCTCTTTGTTGTTTTTGCAGATGGAATTTTTTTCATCGGAAAGAAAGAAAACTTCACACTTTATAATTGGGATCAAATTTCAATTCTATTATTACGTTCTTTCTAACTTTCTAATTTTATTTAAAGTTTTAAAAGTTCAATTCAGTTAGAATTCTCTCGCGTAATTATGAGCCAACAAAGTAAGTTGCTAGCAGTTATCCAAATTTCACTAGACGACGCGTGCGCATAAAAATCGACCATAACCTCGAAAAAATTGGAAAGCTGGACTCTCGATGGCCACACGTACATACACACGCCTTATTATTTTCTCACAACGACAACAACGCATCGATCTTGGACGATACAGATTAACAATATAAACCATGTTTCCGCCTACGGGTCAATGCACAGGGATTAGGGTTAAAGAGGTCGGTGACGACGCTCCGCGGCGGGACGCTTGGCTATGCGGAAATCGTCGCTCTGAAGGTAACCGGCCTCTTCGGAAGGCGACACGGCCTCGTGTTGCTGTTCACGAATCTCTTCTCGTCGTCGCTACTCCTGCTTCTCGTACCCTTATCTTTCTTCTCACCGCTACTTCCCCCCTCTCCTTCCCCATCTGTCTGTCTCTCTTTCTGTGTGCGCGGCGTACCATCTGCTCGCCCATCCTCCCTCTCCCTCCTCCTCGACTCCCAACGGCTCAATCGTCCATGCGTGTCCACGAACACACCGTCACGCCTCCGATCTATCTCCCTGTCCTCGCTCCTAGACGCAATCCTATTTCTAGTCGTTGCCTCGTGCGGTTGCTTTCGGTGTAGCGTTCACTCGTTGGTCTCAAGTGCGACGGCGACCGTTCTATTTGGAAGAAAAACGATCGACGTGCTTCGGTATGGAAAATGTTGGGGGTTTTAAGGCGGTTTACATCGAGGATAGATTAAATTATTTTATTATAATGTCAGATTCATTTTTAAAATACTTTTTATTCCTTCTTGTAGCCTGGGAAAAATTTCCAAGGATCAAATTTGCAGAAACTATGTATTTAAAATAGAGCAAATCGTACTTTCCTTCCACCTGGAACTGTCGCCGCCGCATTTTGTCGTATTTGGTTTTTGGTTGGTAATGGTATTTACTTTAAGTTACAGTATTTAGGTATATCTCTGGGCATGCCTTGGATACGGAAGAGCAATGAGAAACGAGATATACGTATATCCCGAGAAAAGATCCATTTTAGGTTCTCTCCCCCCCCCACCCACTCACACTACCCAACCTCTCCCACTATGTTTTCGTCTGCGTAGCGATTTGGTTTTTACCCGTAGTGTTGACCTACTTCTAGGGACTTCAGGAGCAAGGGCATAATATCTCAGCGCAGACCATCATACAACTGAAAGTAAGTGCGCCTGCTCTTTCGGAGCCCCTCTCCCCTCTCTCCTTATCCTTTTCTTGTCATCGATTCTCCAGACATTCGATTTCGCATTTTTCACGCGGAAAATAGCCGAGAAAATTCTATAAATTTTATTCTACAAATATATCGAATCGAATATATTCCACGTACTTTTATCCTGCATATACCGTGAATTATTCTTTTGGGAAAAAAGAAAAAAATAAAAGAAAGAAAGAAACAAACAAAATTGTAAAAATTAATGAAAGAGAGTTTAAAAAGTTTTCTGTAAAAAAAAAAAGTCGTTTATCTGGCGAATCGATATAGTAACGGAAGTATAAAGGAAGTTTCGAGAATATAGAGATAAAATCCTTGAGAAGGGATAAGAAATCGTATTGAAATTTCCCTTTATGACCGTTAGTTGTATCGAAAGATATACAATTTACCTTGCACCTTCTTATTTTACAACTTCGTTACCAAGTATCGTTTCATTCTTTTATACCCTTCTTCCTCAGGGCCGTGTAGGATAACAGTCTCTGTTTTATCGTGTAAATTTGATAGCAGGAGGAGTGCAAGACGTTCAAGTTACCGATTTTATTGTTAACGTGATGAACACTTGCAGATGTCTGTTACGTACTGTTTAGAAAAATACTCCGTACATAACGAGCGGAGAGGTATTCGATATCTTTTGAAATATTCATGATTAAAGATTCAATGATGCATTAAGTCGAGGCGATGCGTTGAATAAACGCCACGTGTATTTTAATGAGGTGAAACTTTGAACACGAGTGTCTTGAATGTGAGTTTCTCATTAATGAAATATTTATTAATTTATTTATTCAACCTCACGTTCGTTCCGTAATTGTTAGTGATTATTAGATTGCGGATTTTTATGTAAATGCATATTTTTCCATACATTGCATAAACCCTCTTCAAAATAAAACGTTTTTGACGGTTAAAAATCGAGAAAAACGCGCAAGTCACGAGCAATTAACTTTAAAGCTTCGTTAAAAGTATATTAAAATTAGAAAAACTTTGAATTGTTGTAACTCCGAAGATAGTGACTTCCGGTCAACGAATGAACGGTCATCAGAAGCGCGAAACTTTCCCCTTTAAAACGCATTTTCGTTTATCCCGATACGATTTTCGGTTCCTGAGATATCATCGTGTAAAGAAAAGAGTAATTTTTAATCGTTTACTCCGCCATCCTTTCGCTCGCACCTCTTCGCCGAGTTACGGCAAGTTATAACCTTGGATAGATTCTATTACAATTAGGAAAACTTTGAATCGCTGTAACTCCGAAACTACTAACTTTTAATCAACGAATGAACGATCATTAGAACCGTTAAACCGTCACCTTTAAGACACTTGTTCGTTTATCTCGATACTACTTCCGATTCCCGAGATATGATCTTGTAAAGAAAAAATAATTTTTAATCGTTTACTATCGTCTTGTTCGGATCTTTCGCTTTGTACCTCTCTCAAATTTCAGACAAGTGACAGACGCGAAAAACGTAACTCCTAAAAAAATGTAAATCACCCATTCGTAATTTTCGCACAATTTTAAACGAAAATTTGAATTTTTATATCATGGCAACTAAAATGAAATGGCACAATTTTTTTTAAATATATTTTATAAGGATAAATATATGAAAGTTTTAATTATATTATACATTTATGTCAATTTTAATATTGAAATATTTAAATTTATTATTAATCTTTTATTAAATATGAATAATACTAAATGTATTCATATTTGATAGTAATTTTGAAATATTGTGAAAAAATAATTTTTAATGATAGGTTTAATTAGATTAGTTTTATAATGAATTTTCTTTTGTGGAATCTACCAGTGCTCAAAACTTCAATTAAATCGGTGATTTGAATATCTTGCATTCTCTCGTTATGAGAATTTAATTTAAAATTATTTGCAAGCTGGATTACAACGAGAGTAAGTAATAATACGAATAAAATTGTAATTATAATAACTTATAATTGTTGTTTTAAATAAATGTTACAAGTTACGTAACAAACGTGTGAATATTTAAGATTGCTAATGGAGCATTGCTTGTGTACACATCAGGATGGTTTTTAATTTCTGTTCTTTCTTCTATATCTGAGAACAGTTCCAATTTATTCAAGAATAATACAATGCAATTTAAACTTATGTTATATTAATTTTTTGAATGTGGAAAATAAAACAATTGAAAAATACATAAAAGCTTTTGTTTTTGCAAAAACAATACATCTAAATACGTACAATAATATATGAATATTTTAAAATCCATATGAAATGTAATGAGAAATTCTTTCATAGTACGAAATAATTAATTAAAAAAATATAATAATTTATAATTTCTAATAGTACAAAGTACAAAGTAAAGTACATTATGTATTTTAAATATGCTATTGTTGTTAAACTATTGTATAAAATTCAACTATTAACTGGATCATTTTTAATGGAACTTTCTTTTTATCACGAAGCAATTAATATAAGCGAAGTAACAATGGAGTCTTAATTCATCATGAATGAAAAAAATTTTAGTTTAATCTAAAGAGAGTTAAAGTAGATTTAAAAAATGGTAATGGAGAATTAATAACAGTAAAAACAGTAAAATTTTCATTAAAAAAATGAGGAAATTTGAAAAATGAGGTTATTCTTTTATAATTAATATAACGATTAATTTTTATTTTAAAAATATATTATATAGAATTAATCTCAGAAAGAAGAGAAATTTGTAACCGCCTATGACTACAAAATTACACATGTATACATATAGCGTGTTCTACAATCGATGATTTCACTAAATATGATTCTACATGTGAAAACAAAAATTCAAAATAAAAATTTTTCATCAGAGAAAATTTTAAATTTGAATATTCTTTAAAATTGCTGAAAAAAAGAGTCAAAACCATGTGTAAGAATTTTCAAATTTAATTTCTTTCAAACAAAAAAAAAAAAAAAAATAAAAAAGAGGTTCATATTAATTTTATATTCTACTATTTTTCGGTTGTTTTTTTCACGTAAAGTCACTCATTGTGAGACACCTTATATATATATGGCGATGGAAAAGAAAAAAAGAAAGAGGAAAAATTGTAATAAGAAAAGGTATTCGTGAGACGTAAAGAAGGAAACACGGTCCTGTTCTCTCTGCATGCCATTTTACATCCAATATGTCACGCATATTCAACAACGCACTTGTATGAACGAAAGTGCGCGCACGTGCGTGTATTGCATGTTCCATTATTTCCTGTTTCAGAAATTTTATTACAGTCGTAAGTTTTTTCTTTTTTTTTTTTTTTTGAAGATTTATCACAACTTGTTCGCTATGTATTATTACATTAGATGAATGTAGTATCAAATTGTATGCAAATAGATATATTTTTGTACGATTGTGTATACATATGTCCATGTAGGTAAAAAAAAAAAAATATCCGTACACTTGGGTTGTCTCTTTTGACAAAATGCAATTCTGCATTTGCAAAAACAGTTTAAATTTTGATAACCATTTGATTTGATGTTATTCACGATATTTAAATTTTTTTTTTTTGACAAGAACATTTAACATTCCAACATTGATTGAATTATTCGACAGATTTTATGGTATCGAATGATCCCAATTTTTTGATAACGTCGCTATTAATAAATTACTCGATCGAAATTTGTTGAATATCGAAAAAAAAAAAGAATATTATTTTATTATATCGATAAATAATTTGCATTTATAATCTATCCTGACATTGATCTCATAAATATTATTTCTGATCGTCAATCGTGTCATCAATTTTAATATTCGTGCACTGTTGCCACAAATCAACCAAAGTATCCGGATATTCATGAACGGTAATGTATACCTTGAACGTGTACGGTTACCGAAAGCATTTTTTCATCTTACTCACGTGCAAAGTGTTTTTACTTGCCAACAACCTCCTACGAGAAGGGTAATTGGAATTTATTTTCCAATTAAAGTGGATAATGATAAATATCAGACAGAAGACATAAGAGGTCCATACTTCATTGAAATAAGTTATAATGTAAAATGTTCTCGTGTATTCTATATTATATATACATATATATACTATATTAAATCTTTTCTTAATGTACACTATTCATGCCCATAGCTAGAGTTATTAAAATAGATTATATCCGCTATACTAGAATTAGTTTTCCTATTCTTTTATTTGTACACTTGTTTATAAATACAATTTTAAACGATGCTTGTGCAACATTCGATGTACCAAAAGGAAGTGAAAATATTTTTCTAGAAACTGTTACCAGAAATTTTATTACATAAGTTTACTTGCATCCACTCGAGTTCTGAATAAGTATTTCTGACCAGTATTTTTGCATGATTGCTCTCAGAATTTAAAACTGTGCGTGGAATAATAAGTATGTTAATTAGATTGACTTTTTTTACTTTCATTTATACACATTTACATTTTTTGTTTTTTCAAATTCGATTCAAAACCTTTATTTGTAGAAATTCATTAATAATCATCATACAGATTCACTTGGCAAAATATTAACTGGAATCATATTCTAAGAGATATGTAAATATAATGAGAAATTAGTCGGCTTTAAAAAAACATCAATTTCTTCGTTCAAAGAGATAAATAAGTTGGAGGTAATTCTTCTTTTTGTGTCTTGAATCATTACTACAAACTTTACTTCAAACAACATTTACCTTGAAACATGTCGTGCAAGATGAAAGTTTTGATAAGTTTTGATAAGTAGTTAAAGTATCTTTGATCAAGATACTTCTTCTTGCATCATAAAGATACATATTTCTCAACCGCAAAACATATTCTAATTATAGAATAGCTCATAAAATAGATCATGAATACCTAATTTGTTATTTGTTATTTAACATCCACTTGGGAAATTTTCATTCTTGATTCTGTTTAGTCGAATACGTTGAATTAGCTTCTATGGGCAAACACACTTGAATATTATCCATTTCAACACCTTTTATATTTACCTCTTTGTCATGCTTGTTACGTAAAGTATCTATTTTTATTTCGCGTTCAGTGATTCAATATCACTGATGATTATGCAAAGTACTTTAAAATCGTGTAACAAATAATTTAAAATATAATTTAAACTGTATTCCTTTCGAAAATTCGTTGAAAAGTTGATATTTTTTTTTTTTCAAAACAATTTTCTTTCAAAGTTTAAGTTTCCCGTGTAATTAATAATAAAAAAACGAACACGTTCGAGTGTTTCCCATCAATAATCCGCACTTTGTAAAAATATATATCGTGTACAGTTCATTATTCAACTAGACGAGCAGCTTAATAATCTTCTTGCAAGAATCATACGTTTAACTATTAACTACAAGTGTTTCGATCCCAATCATATTTCACTGTCGAGATTATAAATTAATACTTAACTCTTTGCTATGACCACGTCACATGGAAAGATCAAGATGAAATATTATAACTAATCCCCATTTAGCGATTCACGGAACTATTTCTAATTAAAATTTCATTTACATTTGTAGAATCCATTCTGCGATAACATACATCTTCGATTTTTCATTTCGTAACTCGCAGAGGTTAATCGCAATTTATACCCATCTTTATCAAATTCATAATTCCCATAATATACGCAAAACGATGCGATTAAACAAAATTAAATAATTCACCAAGAACCATGATTAATCTTCGAATCACTAAGAATAACCTAACCTAAAAATAACCTTTCCAAAAAAGATGCATTTCATCAAATACTTTCCAATATCAGAAATCTCCAGAGACAAAAATTACAAAATCAAGTCATCATACTCCGATTAATCCGACGATCGAGCAAGAAAATAACATAAAAACGAATACACGCACAGTTTTCTCAACGCGCTTTCTCTCTCTCTCTATCTCTGTCCGCAGTCCTCTTCCTCCTATTCTTCTCTCTCTCTCTCTCTCTCTTCTTCTGCCTCTTTGTAATAAAATTCACCACCCACGATTTTTCTCCGCTGCTCCTCTTTCCTTACACCCTCCCCCCCTCTGTCTCTCTTTCTCCGCCTGTGGCACAAACCGACGAGTACCGAGAGACACTCCTTGTCGAGGGCTCTCGCGGAAGAAAGCGGTAACGACGTAACACTGTTGGAAACGTAACAGGGAGAGCCAGGCGAGCCTGGACCACCGGGGCCACCCGGTCCTCCGGGTGCCGAGGGTCTTCCCGGCCACGAGGGAAGGCAAGGAGCTCCGGGTGACGTTGGGCCGCCGGGTGAAAAGGGGACACCGGGATCGACCGGGCCGATTGGTCCGCCTGGTACACCTGGACTCGCGGGTCCTAAGGTAAATGACTCGATATGCTCTTTCATTTTCGTTTGGTGATGAGTTTTCGCGGAAGAGGCTCGATTTTTGGAGAATAAAGAACTAACAGAGTTGCGCTACAATTCAAGTTTGCTGGTTTTATTTTTAAAAAGTGAAGGAATTCAAAAGTGTTCGTAATAAGTGATGAATAAGCGTGGAGGGATATTTTTCAGTCGAGATATGTTATATTGTTGGTATTGGAAGTAATTGTTAAGTTGTTTCCGAATATTTTTAGCATCGAAGAAAATTTTAGGTTGGATTTTAATCCAGTTTATTTGATTTCGGTGGTGATTAGTATTTTTGGTGTCCAGTATTGGCCAATTGGGTTAAGTTTTGATGGATTGGCATTGCAGAGTGTTCCTGACTAGTTTTGACTAGTTTCGTTAATGCTGATTTTAACTTGGTCAAAACAAGTAGAGAATATTGGTATTGTTTAACTAGTTAAACTTGCAATAGGATTGACGACAGATGGCGTTGATAAACTAGTTTTGTCTGGTCGTATCGAGTATTGGAATTGGAATTTGAGTTCTGACCTTTACATGTACATTATTTTATAGCAAAGACTGTCCAAGACAGTTGTTCGTGAATTAACGTGATATCTTTGAAATAATGTAAATAACAATCCTTCGTAAAACTGATCTTCATTTTGAAATTACTTGAATATGGATATAACAAGTATTCTGATTCGATAAAGAGATGATAACTTTTCTTAATTCGAGATACAAGAGAACTCACTCACCCTGAAAATTTTAATTTTAATTGGAAACTTGGTGGCAAAGAACAGCTTTCGTTCTTGCAGAAAATCACTTTGAAAGGGTGAAATCAACTCCCAGAGTTTATGAAGTCTTTTCTTGTTTCGAATATAAAATACATAAAACTTTATACGTATATATATATATACACGTTATTTAGTTTCTTTTTTATTAAGGAGAAACCGTAGCGAGAAGTCAGTGTAAATTTTCATTGTAACTTGAGGAATATTGTGTTGCAACGCGAAAAGGATCATCTAGTATCTTTATCATATTCACTTTAAAGGTATAATTTTTTACAAGAATCATTTCTTCAACAAATTTCTTATCTTTCCAATTATGAAATTTTCTGGCCAAAAATTTAAAAAATAAATCCATCAATTTACTAATCAAACGCACTCGATTACTTTTTCACTATAAACCAAACCGACGATAATTTAATTTTTCCATCGAAACTTGAATAAACAAATAATGGTTTTTACTGAAGCAATATTCTCACGATTAAAAAATATTAAGCTTATTAACCACGATCAAAGTATTCTGGAAAACTGCTTACATTCGAGCAAATAAAAGGGAAGGAAGAGGATGCATCGACTTTGATTAGGCCGATTTCCTTCGATTCCTCTTATTGACCTAATTGGGCTGCGATCGTAGAAGCTTCATTTTACAATTGGCTGTTAGAGATACCTCAAAAATCTCTGTCTACCAACCTTTTACTTCTCCTATTGGGCGACTTTACTTTTGTCCAAGTGCTCGATGGATTTTCTCCAAAATTTTCTATAGATAACATGTAAAAAAAAGAGAGTGGATCAGTGTGTAAAAGAAAGCATGCTTGTTGAATTTCAATCGGTGTACTTTTTTCCTTTATTTTCCAATATTTCTTTTGACATTATAACTCTGTGAGAAATCTAGAAATAAAATTATGATGTAGAATGCTCGTTAGGAGTTAAGCATTGAGAAGAGAATGTATATGAATAAAATTTGTGCAAAATTGCACTCGTAAAGGTTAATGGTAAAGCTTTCCCTGCTTCTCTAATATACTTTTGCACTTAAATTAATTAGCACGTACTCTGTGTGCGTGTCTTTAAAGTTACGTAGCGTCGCCTAACGTATACGTGTATTGTGATTCTCACAAAGAATAAAACAACAAGCAATTTAATTAAACAAATTCGTTTCGCTTACGTATCTGAATGATAATTAATTGGAAATAAAATCCTGTTTCGTTCGAAATAAATCATTCAAACGAGGTGAAATTGATTTTTGATATAAAGTTTAATCAAAAAAGTAGAAATATAATATAAACTTCATCTGATGCAATAATTATCAAACAATTTATTAAATGATTTAATCGTTTGTGCGTTTGATGCGATTAATTTTTAATCAATTTTTCTAAAAATTTTCTTTAATCTCCAAAAAAGAATATGCAACATTTCCACGATATTTCCAAATAAAAATAAATGCTTCCCAATATTTCACCGTTATAAAATACAATCTCCTCCCAGTAGTAATTAGCATTTTTTAAAATTAAAAACGATATATATCAACATCAAATGTCCCGGCCAGATTCCCTATCAAACTCGTTAATCTCCTTCCAAGACGTTCATTAATTGAAGCAACGTTATTCTCGGCAGGGTGACAAGGGTGATAGAGGCGACCGAGGTATAACAACGTCTTTGAACGGGGAACCATTTGCAACTGGAGTATTCGAAGGACCCCCTGGTCCACCAGGACCACCTGGTAAGTATATATACATATACATATATATATATACACGGTATAATTTAAATTCTCTCCAGACTGATAATATATTAATGCAGCATAATAAGACCACATGAAGCGATTTAAATTATGTTTTCTAGATCTCTTAAGTCCATACTTATAAGGTGTCTTATAACATGAGAGATTCATTTCGAAGGAGATTTATAATAAGATATATATTATTGATGATAATAATGGATTATATTGTTCTGCTGAGATACCGTTTCGTTTTTTAATAAAATTCTGAGAATATTCTGAGAGTGTTATGGAATATTTATAAGTACTTGGAATTCTCGAAGAACCGGAAACTTAAGAGAAAGCGAGGAATTTTGAGACAAAGCATACGTTTTGCTCTCTTAAAAAATAGCAATTCAGGAAAAATGAATATTTATATTTTTACAAACTTTTTCTATCCTTATTGAAGTGGATGTTTCATGTTACCAGTCACTTTGTACGTGTAAATATTATCACATTTCTAGACGTTCCTTGAACTTTGTAAAATATGTATTTAAATCTGCATAATTTTTATTGGAAACAAAATTTTCCATCTGCATTTTTCTAAATTAAATTAATTCTTTTTCAATACTTTTTATTGGAATTGTATATTTCACAAAAAGAAGAAAAAAGTTTATACAGAGTGTGTGTAAAAGCGAAATTACATTTAAGTGTATCGTTGCATCATTAGAGAGAATGTGTAAATTTTCGTAAAACGTGGTATTAGAAAACGGAAGATTCATATTACCAATTATACCAATTACAACAGATTATTCGTGTTCGTTTAGGAAATTTGGGCAACAATATTTGTACACTCGTTATCTCAGTTGGCTTTTTTGCATTTTTTCCTCGTCTACAATCTACTTATATTTCAATCCAAAATACACAGAAAATTAAGCAGAGAAGCTTTACATTTACTTAAAGATTTTCACTCTAGGAAATTTGCTCGTTCAAGCTACGTTTCCAAAAAGATGGATTGCAATTTAAATATTCATATTGTTAATTGAACGTTCAAAGGCATTATATAACTTTTTTGAAGTATTTTTATAACGTATATTTGTTTAAGAGGAATTATCGTTTCGAAATTTTATTTGATAATATTCGTATCATTGAAAAAATGTGGATGAAAAAATTTTGATTCGCAAAAATTGTTTTACGAAGAATTTGAACGTCGCTCGAATCTCTCGAATCTTTAATATAATTTTTAAAAAGTTCGAGGAAATTTCGACTTTTAATCAAGCCTACGAATATTCTTGAAACTGCTTGCTTTGTTTCGAGGAAGATTATTTTGGGACAAACAATTTTCTTCTTCGAGCAAATGTATTCGAAATTTCAATTTCACGTGTACACGTTAATTTCTATTCGATCCAAGGATAATTTAAAATTGCAGCTTATGTTTGCTTTATAAGAATCGTACGATGTTCTCTCTGTTAAAATTCACAAACGTCAATTTATCAACGTCATTTTTTCGAATCGTAAAGAAAGTCATCCCTTACGTTATGTTCAGAGAAATAATTTCACTTCCTCCTTTGACACAGTTAGATGAGAAGAAATGATCGAATGAACGGGATGACTGAAGCATTAGAGGCTATCTCTCGATAGCCTTGAGCTATGGTAAAAGAGCGTGTGACATCGTTTAACGAAGCAAAGAAAGATATCCTTGTGATGCGTTAGGAAGAAAAATTCTATTCTCTGAAAAAAAAGGATCCACTTTGAAACAAAGCAATTCCATTTCAAATCGTACATTTTTGATACCATTCATCGTTTCTATGATATATTCGTATGCAGTTAATCAAAATTAATCGAAATGAACATCTTTTGCACATTCATACTCGAATACAGGGTGTTGATATATCGAACGATCGACGATTATTTTTTAAGTCGTAAACAATTTAATATTTTCAACGAAGCAAGATGGAGATGAATTTTTTTTCTCAAGAATTCTTCTTTTTTTTTAATACACCTCATTCTATCTCCATTTCGATATAATGCAAAATTGATCGATGAGTCGAGCGGAATTTTTGCATACCAATACTTTTATGTTTGTTTAATCTAAAATCGACTCTTCAAAAATCGCCCACGAATACATTAACACTCTACGTAAATGCAAAAAGATGTTTGCATCCAGTTTTTGTTTTGTATTCATACTCCATTTCAATCTTTTTGTTGGAGTGTCTTAGAAAATATTACAGAAATATTTTCCACTTTTTAAAACTATTCATTAACAAATCTTACGAGCCTTAACAGATGTAATATTTTCTAGGATAATCTAACGATACATGCATCGCACAAACAAATAATCCGAGGATGAAGTATTTCTCAATAGGTAATTTGCAAAGCTATATATCTCACAATAAAACATGTACACGTTATTCACAAACAATTCAACAACAGATTGAAACCGATCCAACTTTGTACTCTCCTAGTATTTATCCAATATCATTAAACTTGTGGCATTGTATCATTCCTGGATAAATGAACGTCAAACAATACGTAATAGTAAAGCTCGTTAATATAAAATTAATACAAACAAAAATTTTTTATTTTAAAAACAGACATAAAAAAACAATCTAATATAAACAATTATAAAAATTGTACAAACAAAGATTAAAGACATTACTATAGATACTTTTGATAAAATTATTATATGTTAATATAAATTACGTAAAGCGGATTTTAATCAAAAATTTCAAATCATTCCAATATAAACAATTATAAAAATTGTACAAACAAAGATTAAAGACATTACTTTTGATAAAATTACCGTTAACATAAATTACGTAAAAAGGATTTTCGATCAAAAACTGCACACTTCGAATCATTGTACTTTTTCTTTTTTAGAAAAAGAATGAGTATCTCGATTTAACGACCTTCCTTAATAGTGTTTCGTCACGTTTTTGCCGCAACGTTGATACGACTTGTGGAAAATAAGGAAAAGTGACAGTGGAGGAGGGAGCACACTTTGGTTCGAGTGGTTACACACGTACAAAGTGAACGTGATCAGATTTCGCTAATCTAGCGCCCCCTCTAGCGAGCTGCTATCTTCTTGCACTGGAATTGATTCGCATTAAGGTGCGCCTCCTATTCGATGCAGCCTTCATTTCAATCGATCGGAATGTAGCACAGTTAATGCCCCTTCAGAGATGGAACTGTTATTCGAGTTTACTATGGGATACTAGCAACTGTAAATCTACATTCACGATATTCCTACCGTTAACGAATCGATTGTCTCTTGGATGATTTCGCTTTGTCGTATTAATTTAAATTAATTTTATTATCGAGATGAAATTTCGATTGGAGAAAATTCGATTTTTATTAGCACATAATGGATACTCTTTTCTTATCGGTTTTGTCTTGAAGGGAAATAATTGGAACAAGCTGTCTTCAATTCGAAAAACAGGAAAGATATACAAAACAGAGTCTCTATAACTGCTTTCTTATTAACAATTAGTATCTCTTCTCGATATTTTATGCGCAAATATTATTTATGTAAGAATGTAAGAAAGATTATATCCCTTTCTTTTTAAATTTACAAAAAGTTGCACAACGCAATCAGCTTCAACGATTTACGAGAAAATGTTTTCACTTCACGGGACGCGGTGTAATAAATAATTCCCTTCTAATCTCGGATTAGTGTTTGAATCGAAAAAAATTGGTGGTAAGCTTTCCAAACGATTCCAACAACGAATATCACGCGAGATTTATCACTTGTCTCTGGTATTTACTCAAACGAAATCTAAAAATGATTGTGCAATCGAGAGGAAAGTTTATCTCAACTATTTATCAAATAATCTGACTTCTGGATTTGCAGCACGAGAAGAAACAGAGAAATATAGGGTGCGCCAAGAAACGAAGAAAAATTCTCGAAACTATTCATCCTTCCAAGTAATAAAATCGCATAATAAAATTTCGATCGGATGTGAAATCAGAGCCGAGTATCATCAAATTAAAAAGAAAACGCCCTGTACGACTGGAGCGTATAAATCCACCCACGAAATACGTGGGAACGGTGATCCTGAGATAGTATATCACGCGTTTTCTGCGCTTTCTAGCCATCATTTGTCCACGTACACGCGCGTGGAAAGCAGTGAGCGCAACAAAAGCGATTTACGACCGAGCTCGGGTATCAAATGCCTAAGTATAGCCTTAAGCCTCGATTCCTCATTTCAGTTCCTTCCAAAAGTTTATTCGAACGTTAATTCGTTTTATCACGACGAGGAGGAAAAATTCAAAATATAAAATAAAACATAATAAAATGATTATTAATATTCTCTTGCAAAATTGACTAATAATAGTAGAACTAAGAAATACAATCGAGCAAAAAGCAAGGGTTAATTATCTTCCTCCAACATCTTCCTCCCTCTCCTTTAAAATACATCTTATTAATTCAAGATTTACAACGATTCCACATTTCAGTTCCTTCCAAAAGTTTATTCGAACGTTAATTCGTTTTATCACGACGAGGAGGAAAAATTCAAAATATAAAATAAAACATAATAAAATGATTATTAAAATTGACTAATAATAGTGGATAAAATTTAAATCCCTCTGATGCCACGTATTCCAATTACTAAGAAATACAATCGAGCAAAAAGCAAGGGTTAATTATCTTCCTCCAACATCTTCCTCCCTCTCCTTTAAAATACATCTTATTAATTCAAGATTTACAACGATTCCACATTTCAGTTCCTTCCAAAAGTTTATTCGAACGTTAATTCGTTTTATCACGACGAGGAGGAAAAATTCAAAATATAAAATAAAACATAATAAAATGATTATTAATATTCTCTTGCAAAATTGACTAATAATAGTAGATAAAATTTAAATCCCTCTGATGCCACGTATTCCAATTACTAAGAAATACAATCGAGCAAAAAGCAAGGGTCAATTAATTATCTTCCTCCAACATCTTCCTCCCTCTCCTTTGAAATACATCTTACTAATTCAAGATTTACAACAATGTTACTTGCACACAGGCTTTAACGGTACGTACATTCGTGTAAACAATTTCACTCGTGCAGATCGATTACCGAATTAGCATTTTAAAAATCTTTAATAACTAAAAGTTCAAAACTGCCACGTACAATTTTATATATATAAATATAAATAAACGATATTGCCCACTTAGAGTCGAGACCGGTTTAAATGGGGAGACGACTCCAGTCTGAATTCAATCGAATGGAAGAAGGTGAAATATCGCGTATAAACTCAGTGAAACGTCCGCTCTCCAAGAATTCTAAGAATTGAAGCTTAAGCGGGTTAACGTCCCGTCAATTTGTCCTAATAAATCCGTCTCGAGAGATGCTAATTCCAAAAAAAAATCGATATTGCACGTAACACGCACACGCACACGCACAGCAGAGAGAAATACGAAGGAATAATATTCCAACCCTCGAGAGAGGGGGTAGCTCCTCCGATGATAATCGATCTATGCATGATGAGAGAGAGAGAGAGAGAGAGAGAGTGCGTGCGCGAAACGAGAGAAGCGTTTTATTTCATGCACGTGATGTACACGCACACAGGGCCCCAGGGCGAGAAGGGGGAGCTGGGTCCGACGGGACCACCCGGTCTGCCGGGAGAGAAGGGTGCCCGGGGGAAGCAAGGGAAGAGGGTAAGCTTCAGCGAGGTCCTCCGGCGAACGACCACCGACCAAATCGAGACCGTACGAAACCGTACTCCCCCTCCCCTTCTTCTTTCTTTTTTTCGAAACACTTTTTCGAAAATATATACATCCTTCTTCCCCCTCTTCATCCACCTGAAAATTTTCCTTAACATTCAACCACACTTCTCCCCCCCTTTTTTAATTGGGAATTTGTGAAATTCCTCTGTGATGCGTATCTGCACGTAACGGGAAAGAGCATTGCTAGGTAGAAATTGCTCAACGTAAGCAAGGGTATGCATGACTCTGGTTGGAACTGGTTAACGTTGATTTCCTGCAATTCGGAGCCATTCAACTCGTCAAATATTATCGACGAATTGTGCTCTTGCCTGGTCGGATGGGCGAGAAAATGTACGTACAGCGCGTGATGTATATTCGAGAATAAAGTCACTTTATCTTTACGGGAAGAGACTGTTAATAAGTTGTTTCTTTCGATTCGAGTGATTCGATTCTGGGCTGGAGTGTTTTCTATTCTCGAGTGTGTTTCGCGTTGCAATCGTAGAATGCGAAAACGGGAGGCATAAATAAATAAATAGATAGATAAAAGTTGATTAAAATTATCGTTCTCGAGTATAAAATTCTTTCTTTATTCTCCGTCGAAATTTAAAACGCGCGTTAACGTCTAGATTCCGGAAATGAAATCGATGTAAAAGTTCAAGATCCAGGTTCAAAGTCGCTTGCCACCCCGATCGGTTGCGGAATGACGTGACGGTTTATGTATTCACGCTTTGAAACACCTGCATGGAAATCACGAAAGAAAGCACATGCACGATCTTATCGAGCACGCATGCGAGCATGCTGGCACACCGTATGGCACGATCACCTGCCTCTTCTCGTTTAATAAACTGAGAAACGAGTAACCGTTAAATTGCATCGTCGTTCCGATGATGGATGGACACGACGACGTTCTCTTTTGCGTCGAGACTAACGATTTTGCGAAACGCTTGACTGATATAAAATTGTCTCGACGCACCAAGGGATCTTCCTCGGTCCCGAAGTCACCGTCCAGAACTCGATGCGCGAGTTGATTGAACCGCAAGAGAAAAGGAAAAGGCAAATGAGAAAAGTAGAAACGTTGGTGGCAGCAAATAACACGTACCCTCCAAGTGCAGTATAAATTTAAAAAACACCTCCTCGAGCCGCTACTATTTGCGTCGCAGAAGAGATTAAACCGCGATAAAAAAAAAGGGGGATGCCTTCCTCGCAGTAAGGAAAATGTACTCTCTTCTGACGATGGATGTGACCAAATTACACACACCTGCGCACCGAATAGAAAGAAACCACAGAAAAGATAAGAATAATTAACTTCAACTTATTATATTTCTTTACTTTTTAAGGCTTGAAACCGTAAGTATGCTCGCATATTTATCAAATCGACGTTCTCCCGGATATCTCGAAAGACAAATAACGGGGAAAAAAGAAAAAGAGAAAAAGGAAAAGCGATCGTTTCGAATCGTTAATTAAGTCAGCTGGTTCGCGGTCGAGTGGAACGCCGATAAAATCACCGTGCACCACCACCTCTCTCGTTTCTATATCTGTATCGAATGTATCATATCGACGGAACGAGTCGCGATCGATATTCTGGTAACGCACGATCCTCGGATAGCGAGGAGAAGGTTCGAGAAAGTCGCGACAGAAAGGGTATATATGATATATATATATATATTTCTATACTGGGTGACTCGTTTGAATCGTTGAATTTTTTTTTGTCGATGGAAAAAATATTTTGCATCATGGAAATTGTGTAAATTCGATTCGAAATAACAAGTACTATTCTACTGTTTAGTTATATATTCGTTATATCATAGATTTTTGTATTTTATTAACAGGAATTGGTGAGTCATTCAGAAACCCAAGTTATTTTTCCTATTTAGATTATCGAAAACAAAATTATCAAAATTAAATATCCTTTGTGCTTAATTTCTTTTACTTAAGAAATTGTATCATCACACAATTTTCAATTTTCGAAATATTTTCGTTGGATAATTTCGAGGATATTTTGGGGGGGTGGATTTAAACGAGTCACCCTGTACGTCGTCGAGTTAACCGGAGAATTCTGCTAAATCGTAAGTTTATTGGTGGCCTGGAAAGAAAGAGGATACTCGACCGGTAAAAAGAATCGAGCCACTTTTGTTTCAAATTACAATTTCAGAGAGATACGTTATGCATATTTCGTTTCAATCTCCTCGAGCACCGGAATTTTTCGTACCAATGATGGTTTCACTCGTCGAGGATTTCGTTTCCTCGAGTTTACAAGGAAAAAAGCAATATCTGACATTACGTGAAATTTTTGATCGATTGATTAATGATTCAAAGAAACGATAATCCTTGACTGTATCCTAAACGATATCTGAATTTTTATTTCACCAACTCTTTGAAAAAAATGATGAATTGGACGATTTAAAAACGCGAGTGTTTTAATATCCATCTGAAAAATAAAGAGAAATGGATAGAACGAATTTTAACGAAGAAGGATAATGTACGGTTAAGGGTTGATTATCAAAAATGGCGATCGTTAATGATTACTATCGTTAAATTGTCAATTTTATTTGAATTATAATAATATTCGAATATTTTTGAGTCTAAAGTGCTAAGTACAAATTAAATTTATTTTATAATTATTATTAACGAAATTTTTACTATTGTTAATAAAATAACTACAAGTTCGTAATTATTAAGAAATAACTGAAAATTAAAAATTTAAAATGTTATTAACCAACTGACGATTCAAAATAACCAATTTAATTATTAACGATTAATTGCCTAATCGTTAATTACGGTTACATATCAATTAAAATAAGAATAATCATTAATCACAATTGACAATCAGAGTAACACTGATTCACAAACACTGATTAACGAGAGAATACATCTACGCATATTTTGATGGAGTTTATATGAGAGATGGTTCTAAAAAAAAATATCCTTTTTCAAAAAGAGAGAAATTTCCTATTCTTAAAGTTTTCTTAAAAACCTTTGAATAATTTGATTTCCACCAAAGATTTAGGGGGACCAATTCTCGAATAAACTTAATCGAATTAACGGATCAATAAATACATTCAACATTGCAAGTTTGCAAACTGAACTTTATCTAACAAACTCTCCACACATGATGTGCTATGTAACAACAACGACTGCGAAATTCTGGCGAAAGAATAAATTGGTTGGTGGAGGGTAAGAAGGAGATGGTGAAGGTGAGAGAGCGAGCGAGAAAGGGAACGAGAGAAAGGAAGAGAGAGAGAGACTGCGTGACATCGCTTTTTTTTATCTTAGTCAATAGTCTTTGGCGTAGTGTACGTAGCTTGTGTAACTAATTTGTGTTTAATGTAGCAAAGTAACACCACACTACTTCTTCCCCGTGTGTGTCGGTACAAATCACTAATAACTAATACTACTACCCCCCGGCTTTGAGGCTCTCGCAACTTTATCGACCGGTGATCGATGCAAGCCTGCGATTGTCGCGTAAGTATCAAACAACAGCCCCTCTACTACTACCACTACTACTACTACTATTACTACTGGTAGCTTTACCACGTCGATTTCGAAAAAATATTCGTACGTCATACGCAGCTAATTTCACTATTGTTTTTCTTTTTATATATATATATACATATTTTTTTTTGTCAATGTTTTGACCCTCTTCTGATTCGTTTTACCCCCTCTTTTCTCTCGGATCAGACAAGTATCTCTTTTATTACTCGAGGTGAAATTAGGTATACTTTTTGATTCGAATTGAAATTAAATCAGAGAGGAAAGTGGGGATAAATTTCAATAGCTTCCATTTCTCTACTAAACTTGATCCCCCTACTAACGAGCGTTCCCATCGTCGATATTGCATGCGATGTATACACACCCGTAGAATAAAAACATTTCGTGTTTTTTTTTTTTTTTTTCCGATTAAATTAGCGTTTCGTCAGTGTGTCAATCGTAATCCTCGTGCTGGGTCGATTTTGGCACGAGTCATTCCCAAATCGAGGGAAATACGAGAGAAAGAGAAGAGAGTTCTCCAGAGGAGAATTGGTGCCAAAATCGACCCGCCGAGGTGTAGATATAATCTCCATCAGATGAATAAAGAACCGAATCTCCTCCCCCTCTGTGCCCATCCTAACCTAAAAACGACACCTTCGATTAACGCTTCGTCGTAAGAGAAAAGATTTTCAAAAAAAAAAAAAAAAAGAAAGTTTAAAGATTTGGAGGACCTGGTTGGACCTGACCTTACAGTGTTACGTTATAGGGTTTCAAGGGTGAGAGCGGTGTGGCATTGATGAGAGGCCCACCCGGTCTACCGGGTCCAAAGGGTGATCCCGGGGAACGGGGTTACCGAGGCGATAAAGGAACCAAGGGAGACACGGGCTCACCAGGTAGATTTTCAAGAGCCATTCCTCTGCGAAATTGAAGAAAAAGATGGATGACGATATGCAATGAAAAAAATAAAAAAGGGTTTTCCTCCCCTCGCACTTCTTCATATCTGGTGGATCTGTAACGTAGTACGCTCGTCACAGCTATTCTTTGAAAAAGCCTCTTTAAAATCTGTCCATAATACTTTTTTTCTTGCCCTCGACACGATCGACGTATCGTTATCTTCCTATCGTCTGGATATTAAGACGGTGTGAATTCTCCTCCCACGATTATTCTCTTATCGTTTCTTACTCGATCTCGTCCCGAGGAGAGAGAGATCAAATCTCTCGTTTATCCCCGTTTTATCGATGCTATTTTCGAAAATCATTGCGATAATTTATTCTATCTACGCAGCGAGAGAGAGAGAGAGAAATTAATGATTTTCATCTCTAGGGGATCGATTATCGCGAACGACACGAGGGAGAGAGATGAACGAGGATCGTTATTTGGTCGTACTAGTAAAGAATCGTAATTTCAGGACCAAAGGGAGAGCAAGGACAACCTGGGCTACCTGGGCTCAACGGAACGGACGGGGAGACTGGTATCCAGGGTCCTCCGGGGTTGCCAGTAAGTAAATTACACGTGAAAATGTAATTTAAGATCGATTTAAGATCGTTCCAATTTTCCATTCTGTTAATTAAATCAATCTGATTCGCGCAAAATCCCGTTCTGACGGAATAATTTTCATAAAATTTCCCGACATGCTCCTTCCACGCTTCTTTTTGGAAAACGTTTATATTTTACCCTTCGAGATTTTAAGGTATAAATAATAATGTTACGAGCGAAATTTTTATACGATGATAAAATGTGGATTTATTGCCACGTTAAATATTTGCGCAGGGAATTTCTGGACCCAAAGGGGAAAAAGGTGACTACGGAGATATCGGACCTCCAGGACTTATGGGGCCACCAGGTTTGCCTGGTCCACCGGTATGTAAACCACTCGACTCGTTGCGATATTTGTTCAATTATATCAGGTAACCAAGAAAATTCTGCGTTCCTTTATCGTGGAAACATATGCGTCGCATAAAATTTCCAAGGAAAAAATATTTTTTGCGACAGAAATCGATCTCGGTTTTGATTGATAGGAGAAAAAACTTCACGAGCTTGTTTCTTCAAAAACGACAGAATTTTCTTGCCCTGATAAAACCGACGAAACGACGCGTATCTCGAACGGAAAGGTTTAACCCCGTCACGTTGTTCTGTCGTCTAAACAGGGTTATCCAGGGCTGAAAGGTGAAAAGGGGGAGAAAGGTGAATCGGTGAGTCGATCTCTCGATAATACTTAAACGCGCAGCAGATGGACGATCGAAAAAAAAGGAATCTTTTCATTTTAAATCCCGATTGAACGGGCAAAGATGAGAGATATAATTGACCCTCCCGTATAATACCGTTCGTCGAACCCGAGAGAGTCGTTGAATATCCATCGATTCTCTGCTGCGAGTTATTCCGGGGCCTTTGATTCCGACGTGTGATGACGAGTATATCGTCGATTGCCACGAAAGAATCGAAGGCTCGGTAATAAAACAGCGCGTTTTAACGATCGAAATCTATCTTTTCTTTTCATGATTCAACGAATCGCACATTCGGGCGGCCCGTTCGTTTCGACAGAAATACAAGAAACTTAGGAGAAGGCAGGTACGTTCCATCCATGTCGTTCGTATTTCAAATGACGATGATAATAATTGTTCCGCGACGAATCGTCGAGAAATTATCGGCGAGGAAATATTATAGCCAAGAGAATAAATTTACAACGTTTGCGTAACGTGAGCTCGTTTTATTACAGGGTGACGGCACGTTTGAAGTAAACGCTGGTGAAGTGGTGAGTATTCCATTCGGCTCTTGTTTGATTAACAAACGTGTAACGCCAGTGTCTCCCAATTTTCTTCTTCTTCTTCTTCTTCGAATTTATAAAGGTGTTTTTAAAAAATTAGCAACATTGAGGAAAAGAAAATTTTTTTCTCTCTTGAATTATGATTCTCTTTTGTAACGTTCGAATAATAATTCCTTTTCAATGTAATAATTTAACGACGGTATGCAATACGAGTGAAGAGAGTGAAGAAAATATTAGATTGGGAACCACTGTTCAAGAATTGTTTATAAATAAAATTTGAGCTCTTCTTGAAATTACGAGATGAACTCTGGTTGCAGATAATGGGACCACCGGGACCACCAGGCCCAGCTGGCACTCCTGGGCTCCAAGGTCCACCTGGCATAAAAGGCGACCGAGGACACGATGGTGCCAAAGGCGATCCTGTCAGTAATATTAAACGAAAAAATCATTCTAGAATTTCAATTTGTAGAACACGCACCAACGCATTACGCCATTACACGCCATCCACGATGATGCAATTTTGTGTAATTTTAGTCGTCCTTCTTAAAAGTTAAAACGTTCCATCTGCCGTTTCAAAATATATTTCTGCCGAAAGATGCGAGAATTTCCAGTTCCAAATTGAACTTTTATTTAAATCTCAATTCGCTATTCCGCCATGTTAAATATTATTCGTTTTGAGATCGATCTAATTCTAAAATAATAAAAATTAAACAAATCGTTCTATTTGATTAAATAGTTTATCCTAGGAATGTTTCTCGCTCTGAAAGTGAGAAATTTTTCATCTCGTAGAATAAAGAAAATGGAATGTTTTAATTTAAAAGAATACACTGGAAGCAACAAAAGTATTACGGGAAAAAAAGTTTGTCAAATTGACGTTATCCGTTTCTTCTCTATGTGTATTTTCACACATGTATTGTAGTCGAGATATAAACATTACATCATATCGTATGACATCAACGAGAGGAAACGTGTTTACAACGTGGAATAGGAATATTCTCATTTGGTCGTTTTTTTACATTACAGGGAGAGAAGGGTGCCAAAGGAGATCCTGGTCCAATGGGACTACCCGTACGTATTTTCCTCTCAAGATTAGGTTTGTAGGTTAGGTAGGTTGTAAAACGCGATAAAATACCAGGAATAGGTATTAGAAAAGGTATCGAAGAAAAGTGTTAGTTTCGAAAAATAAAATGTTTGAAAATTAATGATGATTTTTTTTCTTTGCAGTAAATTTTTTTGTTTTTTTGTTCTTTTGACAATGCTGTTTGAATGTTTTTTTCTTTCGATCGAAATAAAGCAGATGAGGGGATGGTATTATTTCTATTTTTTTTAAATATTAATTTTCAATTACTTGCTCGAAGCAACGAATAAAATTTTTATTTTAAATTTCATATATAAGTAATTAATTTGCGATTAGAAAAGTAATTATCTTTCGGAATTATCTTAATAAAAAAAATTATTCTACAAATTCAATTTCCAACAAAAATGCAATGATAACAAATATTGCTGGAGTAAAAATACGGAGAAACACAGAAACAAGAAACGTGCGTGTACATGATAAAACAAACGAAATAATTGCACGATGAGTAATATGTATGCATATCGATGCCATGAATAGAAAAAAAAATGGCGTGCTAAAATAATGAACCAATATAAAAGTTCGTTCAAACACGATACGTTTAATTAGAGATGGGTCGAAACCTGATTTTTAGATTTTTCTCAAAACTTTCGAAATTGTCGAAACTCGAAATTCTCGATTTTTTTCTCTTTTTCAGAATTTTTCAAATACATTCAGATTCATAGCCAGCCTCTACGTTTCGTCTTCTTTTCTTCCTTCTACGTTATAATAACCCTTCTTCTTAATTTATTTATTTTAAGTTATTTAATTTAAAAATTTTATGTTTCGATACCAGAACGAGTCGAATCTCTTATAAATACTAATCAAAAATGATACTTACAATCCTTACTAAAAACTACTCTTTGATGAGATGAATCTATATAATAAAACCTTGCACATTTAAATATAAAAAATAGAAGAGGATAATCATCAAATATACCAGAATATATTCAGAATCAAATTTAAACTATATTATTATCAACCGAATATAAACTTAAATATAAATTTCTCGAGAATTCGGTCGAGTTTCGAAGCTTCGAGTTTCGAGTGACCCGTCCCTTCTCCCCCCCCAATCGAATCACTGATCGACGCATCGATCTATTTCTTTGCAGGGCCCCATGGGACTGAGAGGAGAGTCCGGAAAACCCGGGGATGCCGGGAAACCTGGTGCCATGGTAAGAACGCGGACCTCTCGCTCCTAACGTCATCGTTATTTGGCCTCGCTGCTGAATCATTACTAGGCATTCACTAACGACCAGTGTATAATCTCGATTGTCGCTCATTCGGCAAGAATATTCGTGTATACTTCTCCAGATACTTCCCTGATCGATTGCCTCTCGAGTATGTTTGCCCCCCCCCCCGTGCCGTTAAGATGTAAAAATTCGATTATTATTATTATTATTATTATTACCGTCATCCTGCAAGATGAGAAAAAAAGAGAAATGGGAGAAAGAAAGGGACAAACTCGTCGGAACAACTTCTCGACGTTGCAAGTCATATCATCGTTAGCATTTATTGGATATAAGCGTATAATCGCGAGGATGAGCGTTAGTTGATCGCATTTCGGGCCGAGTGTCGAGTACGCGCAACAGGAATGTCCTGGCTCGGTGGATTTTCATATCGGTTGGAATCTGACTAACGATATCCTTCGACGATGAGTAATGATAGAGGGGAGCTTAAAGGACCGTCCTTAAAGAAAAAAGAGAGAGAAAAAATAGGGGAGGGAGGGGGAATTTGCAGGCATAGTTGTGATATATATGTATATTGTATAATATATATATATGTACCATGTTCTCGAATCCCAACCGAAACGAAAAGAGTAAAGGGGAAAGGATTTTACTACGATTTTAATACGTGTTACTCGAGGAAGAAGAAAGATCGTAGCGAAACGTGTCTTAAACGCGTGGTCGATGGATAAGTGATGACTGTGTGACTCTTGTATTTATAACAGCGGGTGTAGCAAAGTGTAGCAAAAGCACTTTTAATAAGATATTAAAAAAAAAGAAAAGAAAAGAAAAAAAAAAGATAATTTACTCTTGATAGAGGATAATATCGATAAATCGATGGATCTTTCGTGTCGATGTGTGAAAAGAGAGTGAAGTTTCGGGAGAAACGAAGCGTCTTCCAATAGATATCCGGTGTGTAAACTCGAGCAAATTATTCGATGCTTGTCTCCGTTCCTTTTTTTTTTTCTCTCTCTAAATTTTTTTGTTTATCTTTCTTTTTTTTTTTTTTTTTAAATTCCCCCTCTCCTTTCGCAAATATACACTCGGTCGGTGCTGTACATTTAATTTATCCAACGGTAATTATCGAGCGGATGATCGCACTACCATCCGTCCTTTTTAACGTATATACTCGTATATAAATTTAACTCAACGTTTCGTGTGCGTGCGCGTGTGTATGTTTGCGTGTGCATGTGTCTGTGTACGGTGTATGCGCGCGCATACACCGAGGGATAAATACCTTATACGATACTGATGTTAAATCGGAAAGCTTTAGCGTTATAACGTGGTAACGCGGTACGAAAGCCAAGCAAATTTTGCCTTAAAACATTTTTAAATTAAACAACTATATAGATTAAGATTGATAGATATTGTATAAAATATTTTGCGACACAATGTTGTAAGCTATCGAAAAACAGTACTGGACGTTTCGATGATAATAATTTTGGTAGCTCAATTTATTTTTAGATACTTATTTCTATGTTATTTCTTTATACCTTTAGTTTGTATTTCCTTTTTTTTCTTTATTTTCTTAATAATTCGCAACTTTTTATCGTGGACTTATTTATTTGCATTAAGCTTTTTTTATTCCACGTTCTTTCTATTATATTTTATAAATTAATCGTACTTATTTTTTTTTCTTTTTTTTTTTTTTACATTGTACTTCTGTTTATTTCGATGTGACCAAGATGTGTTTTTTTTCGATCGAGTATTCGTTCGAGATGTGAAACGTATTGATGAAGAAAATGTGTATAATAGGAAAATTTAGATTTTTTCATATATATATATATACATAAAAAAACATTTTATTGGCAAATATAAATTTATCGTACCTTTCGTACCGCCAGAAATATGAACCTGATCGCATTGAAATTTGAAAATATGATAAATTTTTGTATAGAAGTAGTTTATATATTTTAGAATTGAAGAGAAGAGAAAAATCTATAAGATTTGTCTGAAATTATTTTATAATATATTTTGTTATACACACGTATAAATTTATTCGTACAAATTTTACTTTTATTTTAAATTGTTAATTTTAAATCGTTATTTTAAAAGTAATATTTTTAAATAAGAAATCACCGTCGATTCATTTTACGATCACGAGACGTATATTTTTTAACACGTTTCGATCATCCGGAAAGAAAATGTCGTTTCTCATAATTTTATCTTAGTTTTTTCTAAAAAAACTATATTTTCACGTTCGCTATTTTTTAACACCTACACTTGTACAATCCATTTATTTTTTCACGTATAACGCATGGTATGCTCACGTACAAATAACCAAACGTAAAATAATTAATTAACAATATAAATTTATAGATCGATAATAATTAATCAATAATTTAGACAAATAAGAAATTCGAACAATAGAATTCGAGAAGATATAAGTTTATTCGCCTAATTTGTTACACGAAAACAATTGAGAAATGGAAGGATAGATAACTAATAATGGCCTAAAAGAAGCACGAGATAGCACAGATATGTGGGAAAGATACGTATACCTATATCGTGTGTAATAACTTACGATGTACTTAACGATCATGTGTCAAATCCTGGGTATCCTTTATTTTGTGATCCTAGTCACCTATAACACGTCGACACCTTGAATTAAATAAACGAAAGGGAATAAGTTGTACAACTTAGAATAATATCGACAGAAACGGGGTTTGCAAATACGTTGAACGATATTTTCGCTGGCCTCGGTTAGAAAGCGTCTACTAAACAGCCTACCGTTTCGCCGTGCATATCCTAAACGAATAACCTAAAATAGTGCAAGATAAAGATTAATGAGAGTAGTTTTTAACGAAAAGTAATGGAAAAAGGAGTAAAAGTACGAAGCTCTCGTATCGTGAAAGCACATTAAATGGTAACGCTAATGCGATAATGCGAAGTAATAACGATAAAACAGTGTGAATGAGCGCCCATTACGGTGAACAATCCATACACGTGCATATGCACACAAGAGTTTCGAAGAAAAACGAAAAAAAGAGAAGCAAGAGAGAAAGAGAGAGAGAGAGAGAAGTAATGATAATCGATCGAGACGTGTATGTATGCGTGTGTATGCGTGTATACGATATCTATATGCACGTGTACGTGTGTATGTACACGTACACGGTTATACGTGCGTACGTATACGTGCATGTGACGACGACGAGTATAAAAAAGTATGCGGGGAAGGAATAAACACGTAACATTTTAACGTGCGTGCGTATGTGTGTATTGTAAAGCGGCGCGCCTTGGTAATTAACGAAAAGAAAAAAGAAAAAAGAAAAGAAAAGAAAAGAAAAGAAATTATAGAGACGAAGAATACGGCGACGTATTTACGTATATAAGAATTAATTGAATCTAACAATTTTGTTTTACATTGTCCCAATTAATAAACAGAATGTGCATGTGCCTGTGTCCTTTGCTTCTATATGATGCCCTTTCGAAATTTTTTAACGCTTATCCACAAACACACACACACACCTTGTAGTGAAATTACCGCTTTGCATTTTGCTCTGGCTGCGATCCGACGATCATTTTATTACACTTCGTTTCTCTTCTTCGTCCTTCTTTCTTCTTTCTGCGAATATCTACATCTTTTTTTCTTTTTCTTTTTTTTTTTTTTTTTTTAATATTATATTACAAGATCATGGTCATGAAAGAGAGAGAGAGAGAAAGAGAGAGAGAAATTAACACGTGTTAATTTGCTGCGACCACCACGGTAACGTAAATTGTTGGATCGTTATGCCATCTCGTAAATAGATTATTATTGCGAAGGTGTTTTTTTTTTTTTTTTCAATCATAATTCAGGCGTACCAACGTTTTCTATTTTTTCTCGAATTCGATTGAGCCCCTTCTTCATCTTTTCCTTTGCCCATCTCTCGTACCTTTGCCTGGCTCTAGGAAAAGATTAACATTTTATCTGTCGTTAAATAAATCAGACGTAAGACTGTGTACGATAAATGATATTCGATTAATTCATTTTATATTTATATCGTAACACGTTGTATATACGTTAATTGTACGTTTTTTATTTTATTTCACATCAAAGAGATTATTTTACATTGAGAAAACCAGTGAATTGATATTACATTTAATAACATTTTTTTTATTAAACTTTTGTTCATCGACGCGTGCGCGAATATATCATATTGCACAAACAAATTTATGGATAAAATTAAAACTGTTTCTGAAGAGCTTGGCAAGGTACAATATCGCTGTGAATGAAGGGCGTCAAAGGGCGTCGTCTTAATAAAAATATCTTGATAATAAATTACACTTGAATCGGCATATTCGATATTAATTATCAAGGTGACTTCGATGAATCTGACAAGGTTTCCTCTGCCTTTCAGGGGCCACCAGGATTAGACGGCATGAAGGTGAGCAATCCTCGGGGAGACCCGTTTAACCATACATTATATTTATGATTTTTGGATCCTCGATTACTACGCTCACACTACGATTTCATCACATTCAGGCACATAGATTAAGTCCTGGTTGAAAACATAACGGGTATTGTTCGAGCGTGTGCGCGCAGATCACATTATTCGTTATATTTCTTCATACTTGCAGGGTGCACAAGGAGAACCAGGGACAAAGGGAGAAAGAGGGGATCCTGGCCTACCTGTAAGTATCCTCTCCCCAATAAATTGAAAAATTATTTAAATTATCGTATAGAAATTTTTATAATTGATATTTGTTGCTAAAAAAATCATTTTTCATTCAAATAACCTTTCAATTAACGTAAAATGGGGTGGAAAAAAAAATATCTTTATTAGTCTTTCCAGAACTTGACAATGAATGTAATTGGATCGTGAATATAGATAGTATTGAAATTTAGTATTCATTAAAATAGATTCAGAAAATAAAAGAAACTTTGACGTTCCTTTTTGTTCCGTCTCGATATGGCGATATGGCTGTGACACACTGACATACATTTTTTTTCCTGCATACTACGTCCTTCCAGGAACGTATTTTTCTAAGAATCGCGGCAGTTATTCGTCTAAAGTTTAAAATAGGTCATTAAGACGAGTGCGAGAGATCTGAGACTAATTGACAAAGATAAAAATAATAAAGACGAAAAATTACTCTTTTCTTTACACGACGATATTTCGACAACCGGAAATTGTATCGGGACAAATGAAAAAGCGTTTTAAAGAGGAAGATTTTGCGCTTCTAATGATCGTTCATTCGTTGGCCAAAGATTACTAACTTCGAAGTTATAGCGGTTTAAAATTTTGCTAATTTTAATAGAATTTCTAAGGTATATCGCGATAACTCGGCAAAGACGTGCGAGCGAAAGATCCGAATAAGCGAGAACGATGGAGATAAACGATAAAAAAATTATCTTTTTCTTTGCACGACGATATCTCGGCAACCAGAACTCGTATTGAGATAAATAAAAAAGTATTTTAAAGAGGAATGTTCTGCGCCTCTAATGATCGTTCATTCGTTAACCGGAAGTTAGTATCTTCGGAATTATAACGGTTCAAAATTTTATTAATTTTAATAAGATTTAATCGGGTTTAAGGTATGGACTAAAAATTACTTTTACACGATAATATCATAGGAACCGGAAATCGTATCAGAATAAATGAAAAAGTACTTTAAAGAATAAGATTCGCTTTCGATGATCGTTCGAAATTATAACAACTTAAAGTCTTTCTGATTTTAATTGAAATTAAAAAATCGTAACTCAGAAAAGATTATTATTTCTTTCTACTTCCATCCACTCCATTTTATGACACTTTCCCAACAATTGCAAACTCTATCATAGCACGAAGTTGTCTAATCCTCTTATTATCGAAACGGCTCGATATCTAACTATTTAACCGTGAACAGCGATATTTCATCCGAGCTGAAACTCGATTACGATGTCGTCGAGACACCCAACGACACATTCTGTTTATCCCCAGGGTACCGATGGAATTCCTGGCGCGGAGGTACAGTGGCATTCGATTATCGCTCGCCCCTCGGTGTGACTGCGACACAGTCTAACCAGCCCGGGGTAACGACGATACATCTGCCTGATCTACCCCGGGGACTGCCCCAAAATTCGTCTCTTTACTTCTTTTGCACGAAAAAGGAGGGGGCTGAAATTAAAAGTTTTGCGCCTTTCTCCCTCTTTAACACCAAAGATGTTGTTGCACGATCATCCCTTTACTCTTGCAAATTTTATCGATTATTTATACTGCTACTTCAAAATTTATTTCGAAAATTTTGTTCCTTCTTTGGTTTCGTAGTATTTGCCATTTTTTTTTAATCTTGTTACGAAGTAGCGAACAATAGTAATCTGTTCGATCGAGCATTTAAATTTTATTAAGGCAATTCGAATAATCTTGGTGCTTTATTCGCCATCGAATGAAAAAAATGAAGAAATTTTTACAAAATTTTCAATGCCAAAAAGAAGTGGATATAAAAGATGGAATTAATAGTCAGAGATATTATTTGTTAAAGAGTCAAGTTTTTGTGTACAACAGTGGTTCATCGTTAATATTCAGACATCGTTTTTTTTTTTCATTGATTGTTTTTTAACAAACTACTTTCTGATAATTCTTTCTCCAGTAAACAATAAATTGAATACGACGAAAGTTAAATAATATCGCGAAAAACATTTTTATGTAAATTTTGTAATTACAATTTACAACGTAATCCAATGTTTATTAAATTTTTATTAAATTTCGCCATTATTTAATTTATTGCATATCTAGCAAAAAAAAAAAAATAAATCGAATAAATTTATTCCTTCTTTACGAACCGTAGTATAAAAAACAATCAATTCAATAACGCACCATGTCAGAATATTAACAAAACAGATCACTGTACATATTATTTACGTTAAAGTGACAATTTTAAAGACTACAAAGCTATGCGTGTTTTGTACATATGCATTACCGTTCTTCTTGAATAATTTCTTGAATATTTGTTAACCAAAACTTTCTAAAATTGTTCTCACGGAATTCTTTCGCTTAATGAAAATTAACCTCTTATTTTCAAAGAAAATTATTTTCAAAATTCGATTAAATCTCAAAGAGAGGGAGAAGCGCACAATCCTCTCCACTTTGATATTCAAATTCTCTAAGAATGTACAAAACTGATAAAGAAAAAAAAAAGAAAAAAGAAAAGAAGAAAAAGAAAAACAAACCGATCATCCATAAAAATTAAATTAAAACGGGTTTAATCAATTGTAGCTTTCATTTGCTTGCTTCTTTTAATTATTAGTTTCACGCATTTGTGATCGTAGTCACATGTTGTATGCCATTTGAGAGCAAGTTTCGCATAGAGAAATTGTATAATATAGAAAAAGTTCTTCTCTATACAATATCGTATCGTGCATGTAGAAAAGAAACGAAAAGAGAGGCACGACCGTCACTTAACGAATAAATTCTTTGACGTACCAATTCCAGGGACCGAAGGGAGAGAAAGGTGCTAAAGGCGAATCTGTGAGTATTGATGAAATTCGACTAATCAGTTAATAAATAATTGGGCAAGGAAAAAAAAAAAAATTCGTAGTTTGTGACGAGCGAGCAGCAAGCTCATAACGAATTCTTTGCGTTCGATCATTAAAAAGGAAAAACTCTCTGATTGACGAGAAATCATTCCTATTCGTTCCTAGAAAAAAAAAATTTATTACACAATATTCGGAAACTCATTACTAATAATCATCAATCTACCATTATTCTATCATTAACACAAACTGTTAATCACGTTACCGCTAATAATTAATTAATTATAATTATTAATTACAATTATCGCAGACAATTTAATTTTAATTGGCAAAGTGTGTTCCGATGATTTCTAATCTGAAATTTTTGTAGCACGATCGATAATAATGGGACGGTTTAACACTTGGATATAACATATTGTGTTTATTGCACAACGCATGTAACACGTTGAAAGACGAGGAAAAAAGGAAAAGAGATCGTCGTAGATAAAAAGAAAATAGATATAAATTGATTCTTATGCGTATGCTGCCACCAGCGTATATACAAATTAAAATTGAACTAATTTTAACTTTCTTAGAAATGTGCATAGCGTACAATAACATTTAGACAATACCCACGTTTCTTTTGTTCTAACGCTCGACGATAAAGATCGATAAAAAGACAACATATATACACGACGCCTTTATCTTGGACCGTTGATGCTCATTTGCACAATTTTAATCGATTTATTATTATGCATAAAGAGATTTTTTTATCTTGTGCCTGGCCTTTTTTGCACGTCCGCGAAAATAATTTCGCCTGTACATTAACACGCCATTTCGATGCTGAAACGTTTCTCGTGTATGAATACAGGGACCGCCGGGGAAACGGGGTAGGAAAGGCGACAAAGGCAACAAAGGGGATCAGGGTGTGCCGGGCCTCGATGCTCCCTGTCCATTAGGGGCCGACGGACTTCCGCTGGCAGGATGCGGTTGGAGGCCACCCCAGGTATCTCACCAGGTTTTCCCTATTCGTTTCAATTAATTATTGTACCGCTTAACCAGCGTCGTCGGTGACGGACGACTTCCTTCTCGTTGTTCTTCTTTCCTTTCCTTTATCGTTTCTCTTCCCTCCTCCCGTTTACTCGATTTCAAATTTCTTTCCCCACGATTCGAAGGTTTCATTTAATCTGTGATAAATCGTACGACGTGTGAACGTTTAACATTTAACCGTAGGTAAGATAGTAAGTAGAGCTTTTCTCACTTTTTTTTTTGGAAGTAATTGGAAAATCGAGAATTTCTCCAGATACATGTGTGTGTGTATATATATATAGATTGAATAAGTATGAAAGTATAATTTTTATCTTGGAGTACGTGGCATGATTATTTTTCGATTATTTTAACCCTGAGTCGAAGCACGATTTTGTTTCGAAGTCGGTTTGAAATATTCTCTCAATACAACTGACACAAGTGAATTAAATTTTGGAAATATTCAAATTAAAGTCTTTGCAGGGTTAATTTAATCGTCAACCTTTGCTTTTCTCGAAGAAAGACTAACAAACGTAGCGTAAACGAGAGATAAAAATCGAAATGTCTATATATTAATAAGCTTGGTGAACATGATTGGTGGAAAGGGGAGTGGTGTAAACAAAAAAAAAAAAAAAAAAAAGAACTAAGTAGGTAGAAACGCTTGGATTCTCGTGTATGCTTAGCAGGACATCACTAGCACCTCGATACCAGCTGTCGAAGGTCCTGAACCTGCAGAAACGGATTACGAGGAGCCGGAAGAGGAGTACGAGGAGTATACGGATCCGAATGGAAATCTAGCCGAGCAATAATTGCTCGTTGTGCGCTGCCCTAATCACTACCAACAACTACCACCACTACTACCACCACTACCATCACCACTACAACCACCAAAACCACCACAGCCATCGCCCTCATCACTCGTCTCACCTTGCTCCCCCAAACTAACGTGGTCCTGGTAATTGCAAGTCCCGTAGTTATACTAACTGTTGTGTGCATGTACACTATATACGAACACCGTGCTCCTAAATAACAGAGAACGAGAAGTACGAAAAATTAATCTCGCAAACTTATCCCTATTATCGGGTTTCGTTGCTTTATCATCCCGATTGTTGTACCTATCGTTGTATGCTGCTGCAACAGTGTGAAACATATGGACTAAAATTTAAGCTCGCTTTGCTTTCCTGTTTAAAAAGATTAGAAGAAAAGGAATTAACGAAGCTAAAACAAGCGAATTAACAAGGCAATATTTCCTTGGCTGCCTACTATATTTGCAAAATATATGTCCGCTTGCACACGTTTCTCGTATGCCAATTCGATCAAACAACAAACGGGGAAGATGAAATCGTTTCAAAAAATTCAAAGGCACACAACGTATGCTTTTTTTTTTTTTACTTCATCTTTGAATGTACACGAATCTTCATTACGTTTTGCTTCTTAAGCTTTAAAGAAACATCTTTGCAAATATTTACATTGGAGTTTTTTTTTTTTTTTTCGATCTCGTGTTTTCAGAGAAGAAGGAATATTCTTCACGATTGGCTAGAAGAGGAAGCGCAAAAGGAGGAAGGGCAGTGATACAAATTACGCATTAAAAGAAGATAGTACATATTTTCGAGGACCTCTGTGTGTATACTCCATCGTAAAAAGGAAAAGAGAAAAAAAAAGAGAGAAAAACGAAAAAGCAAAAAAAATTTATCCAGTTTAACGCGAACTAGAATCGAGTTATTTGAGAAAAAGAAATATATATATTTTTTTACATATATATATATTTTTTTTTCTTTCTTTGGCATACAATCGCAGACGTGTGCCAGAAATAATCTTCTTGCCATCGGGTGTTGTAAATAAGTGTACTTACAGTGTTTAGCGTCCGCAAATAGTGCGTGTACATAAAATATTTAGAGCTTATTACCGGAAATGCGGTTAGAACGACATCATAATTTTATCGACAATTTGTTTATAATTGTAAACGTAAATACCGGTAATTTATAAATTACTTTAATTCTAAGTGAGAGAGAGAGAGAGAGAGAGAGAGAGAGAGAGAGAGAGAGAGAGAGAGAGAGAGAGAGAGAGAGAGAAAATACCGAATTATATCAAATATCGTTCGCACAACGTAACATAGCGTTATAGCAAAGTTCTAAAACAATAGACAATTTATTGATCTATTAATATTATTATCAACGTGTGTTCTTTTTTTTTTTTTTTTTTTTTTATTACATATATATATATACATATAAATACTACGTGAATTCTACGTGAAAAATAAATTTGTCTCTTCGTTCGTTATATGAACGAGAATGTTTCGAGAAAGCAGAAAATGTAAAAAGTTTGAGATCTTGTCAAATTGTCTTATTCTACCTTTTTTAACTCGAAATTAATTCGAAAAGGAAAATTGTACCTTTTAAAATATTAAAAAAAAAAAAAAAAAAAAATTATATCTTTCAAAATAATGTTACCTTGAACGTATTATATTCTCAAGCAAATTTCCGAGTCAATTAGTTATTCTTCTATCTATTTATTTGTTTGCTAAAGTGCAACCAAAAGCATTTAAGCATAATTATAATATTATGTATTTATATCATTATAATTTCTATTATAATTATTACTTTTATTATACGTTGTTATGTTTTTAAGATTTTTTTTTATTGAATTATGTTTAAAATCTATAAAAAAAATCTAATTTTTCCGATGTATCAAAAAATTTGTATTCAAAAATTTCAATCGTGTTCAATCATCTAGGAAATTTTATTTTTATCGAAAAAATAATGATGTATGATTATTATAACGAGGAACGATTAATACTTATTCCCCCGATGTGTGTCATTTATTCGCACAATAAATATGTGCGTACCTGTGTCATTTTATCGCCTTTGGTACGCTCTAATAAAATAGTGCATATTTTTGCACAATCGTGAGGGAAAATTTTTATACAAATATCAGTTAATAATGCATATCTCGACATAATTTTTATCTAGATTAGTAATAATACCAACTGTAAAGCAAAGGAGTAACGTGTACACATTGTCAATACTATCAGGTATTGTTAAATAAAGAATAAGTATATATCTATCGTTTTCATATTGGCGTATAGCAAATCCCGAGATGGAATTGATTCCTACTTATACATATATATATATATATAAAAATAAAGGGAAAATTTATAAATTTATAAGATTAATTTATTACTTGGTAATTGAATATGTGTCGATGCTATCTTTTTCTAAATTGAATTTGAAATTCTTTTTTTTTTTTTTTTTTAAGTTTTTGTAGTAAAAATCTTTCAGATATTAAAACTTTATATTGATTATTTCTTAAAATATATAGTACTATATTAATTATTATTTTATAATATTTAGTTTTTATTATGATTGATTATAATGTACAATGTAGAAGAAAATAGCATAGTTATATAATCAAAATTATATCTTTTTACAGTTTAAGTAACTTATATTTCTTAAAATACGATTGTACTTTATCCTTTGGGTAAGGTTTTGTTGCTAAACATGTTGGAATATTTTCAGGCTGTTCAATCCAGAGTTTATGATGGATGTTCTCATTTGTCAATGTTAAAGATAAATTATTTAAACTGGTCTCATCTGGAATCTAACATTAATATAAATATAAATATATCCATATATGAATATATTATAAATGTCACCATACTCCTTCGCTATTTTAAAAATTGTATACACAAGAGTTATGCACAATAATATGTTCAAATTGACGTCTAATATCTATAATACATATAGTTCCTGGATATACTTACTTCCAAGACAACTTTGTGCATAACATCTAAATTGGCAAGGTAGGCTTGTGTGTAATTATCATTATAAAAAAGATGAGTAACAGCAGTGCACGCATGGCATGCTTGAGCTATAACTGCGCCAATGGGCCAATCCATTGTCTTCAGAAGATCTCCTCTTACTACCACATATTGAACTAGCACGCTCATCCTAATAATGCAAAAGATATTTAATTTTCTTAGAACATTATAAAATTATAGAATATGCAAAAAATTATCGTAAGGCTGATCTTGATGAATTATTAAATTTTGGACATTTGTGTCAATTGTGTCAAATTTTTTTAATTTTCTATATATTAAATTTAATGCAATTTACAATCCTTACATAGTAAGTGCCAAAAATATATATAATTCGTATAAATAAGAAAACAATAGGAAGTACTTTTAAAGTATTTATCTATTGAAATGTCTGTTTAGTATTATAATATCCAAAAGTGAAATACAAATATCATTGTAATATTCTTTTGGCGTTGTAGTTTAAATCAGATGTATTATTTATATAAATTGTTGTTATTAAAGACAAATTACTCATACAAAAATACTGTGTATAATATGTTATAATGTTCAAAACATATTTCATTTATGTAGAATACAATAACTTTGTACATTTAAAATATTTTTTATTATTATTAATATACCATAAAATATATGACCTGCTGCAATTTTTTTATGAATAAAAGTTTAAAAAAAAATTTTAATCATCTCTACTTTTTTTAAATAAATTATGTTTTAATTTTATCAAAATAAATACGCACATTCAAATACATCTCATTTATTATTTTTTATATATTTATATATATTCATTTATTATTTATCATATATTTAATATATGAACAATAAAATATGAAATTTTATTTAATTTACTTGTTTATTTAACAAAGGATCTATGCCTATGAAAAAAAACTATCTGTTTATAATAATAAATGTTATCAATTAGAAAAATACTGATTATATTATTATTTTATTTTATTTAATTAATTTTATTTTTTTAATTTTTAAAAAATAACAAAAATTATAATCATATAAAATACTTTATAATCTAAATAGATTTAAAAAAAAATACGAAATTTATTCATAGGAAAAATTCATTTAAAGAATTACAAGATTATATAATTAAATAAAAATATAATAGTAACTAAAAAAATTAATACAGATTATTATTTTAATCTTTACATATAACTTTTTTAACATTTTATCTATTATTTTTATCTATATATAATTATTCTTCATATATAATTTTCTATTTATACATTATTCTATCGATATATAATTTTCTTATTACACTTATGAAATTTTTTTTTATATATAAAATTTTATATGACTTTCAAATTTTTATTGTTATTAATATTATTTATTTAAATTTTCAATTATAATATTATTTAAACACATTTTATTTCACATGAAAGTTATTGTTATAACTTATATTCGAGATTTTTTTTATTGTATTTTATTATTTATAATAAATATTGTTTTTTAAAATACAATTTGTCTTTATTCAAATATGTATTATATATTGATCAATTAATTGATAATTTTATCATTTTCATTTATAAATAATAAGATATACACATTTATTAAAATCAAGAAAAGTAATGTTTACGCATTCTTCTTCTTTTTTTGTATAAACAATCGTTAATAATACCTATCAAAAAAATAAAACTGATTTTTCTCTAAAAGAATAAATTATACTGATAGAAAAAATATAATTTTCCATAGAGGGCAGCACTGACTATAGATGGCGCATATGATGTTTTTCAGTTACAAATATTACATAGAAGGTGAATTCCATCGAACCGGTTACCATTCTCATACGTCTTTGCAAGCGAGGCTGTTGGACGAATAGTGATTCTGCATAAAATATAATTTTGTTACAAAATAAAAGGTATAAATTTTATATAGTTACATTTAATTTTGAACTAACATTTATTAACATGTAATTAATTTTATAATATTTTTAATTTTTATCCGTTTATACATATTTAAATACGATTGTAAACGGAAATTTAAAAATTGTGAAATACTATATTAGTATAAACTTTTATATATAAATACTAAAAATGCAAAAATTGTATTTCATTATTATTAAATAGGTCGAAGTTGTATTGAATTTTGCTTTTATTTGTCTTTAATTTTTTTTTTTAAAGTTTATTCGATCTAGTTTCAGAAAGTTCTCGATGGTGCAATAACCACTCACACAAAAGAAATACCTAATATGCTTATATACGTGGAAATGATCGAATAATACATGATTATTGCAAATCAATTTATTAATTTTAGAAATAGAATTTAATTATATTTTATAAAATTATATAAATTATAATATATTTTTTTAAAATATTAGTGATTACGTAAAATATATCTTTAATAATATATCAAAAAATTTCGTAATTGCAAAGACTTCTTAGAAAAAAGACCATAAATTCTTATATAATTCTTTTTTCACATAATAAATAACATAAGACACTTTTTAGTATATCTTTATGTATATACATACATATATATATATACACACATTCAATATCGACTAAATTGTATTGATCTGTAACATAGCAAAAGCGTCTTCTAATTTTCATATTTTTTTTAATTTTAAATGAGTATTCCTAAAATTTTGTTTTTGTTATTTCCAATAAAGGAATGATTATCTTTTGCAATTATTCATTTTTTCCAATCATTAATACATTATTAAATATATAAATTTTATAAGTTATTCATACCATAATTTCGTAGATAGAATCAATTTTTTTTTTTGACATTATTTTTTTTAGCAAATAAAGTATAATATATAATGATGATATAGCTAAAACAATTTTATGTAATAATTTTCAGAGATATGTAAAAAGGTTAAAGATAGAATGAATGAGGTTATTTTTATTTTTTAGGTACTAAAATAAAATATGAAAAAGAAATAATTGAATGAAAAATGTTAACAATTTAAAAAAATTTTCACGAAAATTGAAAATTATAATTTTATAATTTAAAAAAAAATGATTAATTTTGCTATAAAGAAAACTTAAAAATTTATATTAATATTTTTTGTTCATATAAAAAGATGTATAAATTTTTGTTACATCATAAATAACTAAATAATTATTTAAAAGGATGAATATAATAATGAAATTATTTAAAAGAATATATAAATATGAAAGATAGAGATTAATTAAAGGATATGCTTGCATTTTATTTTAAGAAAATTAAAACATTTTGTAAATTATTTAATTTATAATCTAATTCTATTATATTATTATATAAAGATATTATTATATGAAAAATTTTTCATAAAATTAATTTATTCAAGAAAAATTATATATTTTATTTTTTAAAAAATATAATAAATATAAACTATATAAAATATAATACAGTAATATAAATTTAATTCTATCCTTTGTAAATTTTTTTCTATCTCTAATTTCTTGTATCTTTTTTACTATCTACCTTTTTCTCTATCTTTTTTAGAAGTATGTAACTTTAGTATGTAATGCTCAATTGAGAAGAAAATCTTATATATTGTATATATTAATCAGGCACAATATATAACGTTTTTTACATTAATAATAAGTAATAATTGATATTATTATATAATATCTGTAAATAATATTTTAATATCTGTAATAATTTTAATAAAATATTAATAACTTATAACTATAATCTAAAATGGATGTCTATTTAAAACTTTCTTTTATAATGGAAAATAAAAATTCTTTTCACGAAAATTTTGTTTACTATTATAGAGACAAAACCTTAATAATGCCGGTCCCAGCACTTCAAAAACGTGCACCTGATTTTCGAGGTACTGCAGTTGTGAATGGAGAATTTAAAGATATTTCTCTTTCTGATTATCATGGAAAATATCTTGTTCTATTTTTCTATCCATTAGACTTGTACGTATTTTAATTCATAATTTTATATGTGTATTTGATGATGTAATTTTTTAATCATGTATCATGTCAAAAAATGATAATTTATTTTGCAGTACATTTGTTTGCCCCACTGAAATCATTGCCTTTTCTGATCGTGCTGATGAATTTGAACAAATTGGTTGTAAACTGATTGCAGCATCTACTGATTCCCACTTTAGTCATTTAGCATGGGTAAATACACCACGTAAGCAAGGTGGTCTTGGTGAAATGAACATTCCTCTTCTTGCTGATAAAAGTTCCAAGATCGCACGTGATTATGGCGTGCTTGATGAAGAAAGTGGAATTCCATTTCGTGGTCTCTTCATCATAGATGATAAACAAAATTTACGCCAAATTACTATCAATGATTTACCAGTTGGCAGGTAAAATTCATATAAACTAGTATTTTTACATATCTAATATATAATGTTATTTTATCTTAATAAATTTGACCTTAATATATTTATAGGTCTGTTGATGAGACTTTGCGTTTAGTTCAAGCATTCCAATATACTGATAAACATGGAGAAGTATGTCCAGCTGGCTGGAAACCAGGAAAGAAAACTATGAAACCTGATGTAGTTGGTTCTAAAGAATATTTTAAAGATACATAAATGAAAGAAAGAAAAAAAGAAAGAAATTTCTATACTTTATTAAAACTGTCATTTATGTAAAATATTACATTTTTTAAAATCAAAAATTTGTTTTGTAATAAACATGGTATATAATTTAAAATCGTAATATTAATTATATTTTCAACATCAACTATTTTCATTTCTTATAATAAATAAATATCTTTCATACATTGTGTATTTTATTAATCACTCATTTAAATGATATATTTCACTATCTAGTTTTATTTTTGTTTAATGATTGTAAATATACAATTGTACATATTTAAAATGAAGATTGTCATTATTAACTATTGAATGGTTTTTGTTAGCAATTTAATTTTGAAAGTATGAGATTGGAAATTATTGAATTGACATCATTAATTACGGATAAAATAATGTATATACATCTTTATGGCTTCTCAATATAACAAATGGACACTTATATAAATCAATATTTATATATTTATATATTTATATCATTAAATTATAAAATATATAATGTCTAATAATTGTGAAAATGTCATTGCTAAAACAGGTTAAGAAATTCATAAAATACTTTAATACTATAATAGTAAATTTCTAAAAAAAAAAAAAAGGGATGATAAACTTAAAATATTAATATTTATTGAATAATATTTGTTATCATGATATAATATTTATAATTATAATTCAAAATTTGACTTTTCCATTTTAAATTTTAAATGTTAAAGTATTGTTATAATCTTTCAAACGATAATTTAATATTCTAATAATTATAATGTTATAGAAACCTGATTAGTTTTAAAATATGTCCCTATAATCGAAAAAAGATTAGAAACTATACACGGTTCAATGTATGAATAATATTATTTAATATAATTCAATTACAGGATGTGGTCTCTTTCACTGTTTTATTATTGGATTATGTGGCATGTGTGCAATCGCAGAAGCTTGCGTTCTTCCAACTATTCTAATTGTAGTTCCATTCATGGCATGTGATTTAAGCCTAAGTACAAGCCAAGCAACTGCTGTGCACGCTACGTTAACATTAGGTACATATAGAATGTATTTTAACAATATATGAAAAATTGATGAAATTATTAATTGACAATAAAATAATTATTTATAAAATTAATAATTGATAAGAAGATCGTGAGATCGAATACATCCTAATCATCAAATCATTTCAAAAAATTAAATATTAATGCTATGATAATTCAATTTAAAATGTTGTGTCTAAATGATAAAACTAGAGTCACGGAATTTTTTTTACACTTGATACTTCTGATTAGATCTTTATGATAAATAATATATAATAATATATAATAATTTTAAGTGAACTACTATAAGATTCATAAAAATAACTTCTAATATTCAAACTATATTTATATTCAAATTTATTCAATTACTATTCTTTTTTTCATTGCTCATGGAACATTGATAAGGATCTTCGATTCACTCATCAGATTCTCTATTATTACAAAAATTCGTATAATGAAAATGTAATTCAAATTCATTGAAAAAATAAGAAAATATTTCACTGATACCCAATAAAATGATTCATCGTTATTCGTTCCATAGCTGGGGAATACGTAATTCGATTTCTTATCCGGAAATTATTCCTCGTTAAATTTCACTAGTCATTGCCACTAAATATGAATCACTCAAGGTCGTGAGATTTCAATTCAATGGAAAATACAATTCCGTTATTTCTAAACTTTCTAATATGTTTATAATAAATTAATATATATATATTTGAAACGACTTGACGGTATATTTTACGAATAATAAGATTGTATATAGGAATGGCTGTAGGAGGATTCCTATTCGGAATAATAATCGATGCAAGTGGACGCAAGGGTTCCATTCCTGTCACTATGATCGTTGTATTTTGCGCTACTATCAGTTTATCCTTTGCGCAAACTACATTTTTGATATACATTTCAACATTTATACTTGGATTAGGGTAAGTTTATCTAATCACGTAAATTTTTACGAAATCCTTTCGAATATTTTCGAATTATAAAATATATTGCTTAATAATTATAATTTAAATAATAATAATAATAAGTCTCTAAAATTGTTCGACGATGAAAAAATATTATCACCCATCTTTCCTATGTAAAAACAAATTTAATATACATGTAAGAGCATAAAAACCTTCGTTTATTTCAGATTAGCTGGTAATAATGTGGTTTTAAGAGTATATCTAATCGAATTACTGCCCATGAAACGAAGAGGCTTTTGTTTAGTTATTTTGGACGTATTAGGAATCCTTAGTTACATATCTATTTTAGGCTAGTGTTTATATAAATGAGCGTATAATGAACGTGTATTTATTACATTATAGAGAGAAGTATAAAGAATAAAATTAAGACGTTAAAATTCACAGGATTGTCATGGCTGCTAATGCCTTCGATCTTACTATTCCAAAATAAAAAATTTCGACCAAATTCTTGGCGAGTCCTTACAGGATTAGGAGGTATACCAAATTTGATCATAGCGTGTGCGACTAGTCTGCTGCCGGCAAGTCCAAGATATTTGCTTTATCGGCGACGACATGAGGAAGCATTATCGATATTACGACAAATTTATGCAATTAATAATTCGAAACACGTCGACACTTTCGTACTTTCGGTACAGTTCAGTTTTTATTAATCTCACAAGTATCATCGCGGATTTTTATGCAAAGTCAAATTTTTATAAACTTGATTAATATCCTATATACTAAATTTTGCATACATTCGTGATCTGTTTTTTATATAAATTAAATGATTAAATATTTAATATTTTTTTCTTATTCTAGCTAAGCAATTTGGAGAACTGTGTTAAACAAATCGAAGAGGAAGACGAGGAAACGAATAATATGATCAGAACGATACATAAATTTTGTATTAAAACGTATAAACGTATTCGAGAAATATGTAAATCATTTAAATATACTACAATATTAGGAATTTGTACTAATTTTCTGCAATTTCCAGGGTAAAATGTTATTTATATTTTTCATCTTATAGTGGAATCGTTAATTAATTAATATATGTGTGTCCATACCAATATCTTCTTTTTTTTTCGAGATTCTTTTCTAAAATCAATTTCAGATTAATATTTAGTAATTATAACAATTAGGATTATGTGGGTCGCTCTCTGGAGTGCACAAATCCTACAGCAAACCGAGAATTCACACAAATCGTCGAGGAAGGATTACGCATGCGCTATTGATATAGAAGACATGGCGTTAGGGTTTTTGCGTAATTGCCAAGAGGTAGACATGGATCGTTTTCGAATGCTTTTGTACTTATCATTGAGCTATTTAGTAGCAGAAATTTTATTGGTAATTGGAATCGATGTTGTGGGTAGAAAAATATTTCTAGGTAAACTCATCGTCTTATAATACTTAATTTAGTTTCAATATTCACAAATATTGCCATGAATATATATATATATATATTTTATAAAATCAACTTCCTTATTCGTTCGTTGCCACATCTTTAAAATTAATTTTATTTTTTTTCAGTGTTTTCGGGTCTAGTGGGAGCAACAGCATGCCTGGGCTTGTTATTCACAGTTCATAACGTAATACAACTCGTTCTTTCACTGATTATATTAGCAACTTACGTAATTGGTCGTACAACAGCATCGATAATCTTACTGGAAAATTATTTTACTGGCGTAAGGTTAATTATGAAACAGTTTGTGAAAAATTGATGCGTATATCTATCTCTCTCACACGTGTGAAATTTTTGTTAAATCATTTCGGCTTCGTTTCAGGGGTACGATCATCGGTTTATCTAGAATATTTCCATACTTGGTCGGTAGTTTTAGTAAATTATTCCTAAATGTACAGTGCGCTTCTAGCATCATCGTTATGTTGGGAATTTTAATGAGTAAATGAAAGAAAATTTTCCACTTTTCTCTAACTTTTTTTTTTTAGAAATAAAAAAAAAAGCTTTTCTTGGGAAAATTTTAACGAACCAATGATTCCAGGCGCTGCCGTTGCAGGATCACGAATGACTGATCTAACCCGGTTACCGATGCAAGAATAACTCGTTAACATTCTTCCATGGTCTTATATAATCTTGATAAATTATGGATTATTTACTTTTATCGCACCATGATTGCGAGCATAATGTATTATGCTAAAATCTACTACGGAGAGAATAAAAAATTTTTTTTTTATACAAAAAATGCAATTTATACGAAACTTTCTTTTTTTTTTAACACGTTATAATTATTAATTAACAAAGTAAGATTTAATATATTTGATAAACAATATCTGATTATAACACGATCACTGTGGAATTTATTTATTGCGGAATTCTTTGAAAATTATTTCTGATATTTTAAGAAAATGATTTAACGTGATTGCACGTCTGCGATCTATATACACAAAGGTTACACAATATTCTAATGCTATATACCAGCGAAGAATGAAATCATAATAGAAATCTACTATTTCAAAGTTCTACTTTTCGAATATTTATCAAACTCGTTCTGAAATAACTCGTTCCATTCGTACGATAATTTAATACGAAATTAATATTCCATGCATTAATAATTTCTGTAAATGTCGAAACGATGTGCGAGATTAAAAAAATCGTAAGTTTCGAAAAAATTTTTTCACCTCGAAATATTTACGATTAAAGAGAGAGAGAGAGAGAGAGAGAAATATATAGATAGTTATTTTAATATTTATTTCAAGTCTGTAAAAAAGACTTGAGTCTGAAAAGTTTCGAAATTTCCAAGTTTCGAGTATCAAGAAAAGAGTTATTATCGATATTTCAATGTCAACAGTCTTATCAATCGCAATTAAAAGTTTCTTCCACGTAATGAAAATAAGTCGAATGATTTCGTGTATATTAAATTATATCACATGATATGAGAAAAACTATGGCCGTAATTGTATTGCAAATGTTCTTCTACAGCAGTGTTTCTCAACCTGATGCTATTGCGAAGTAATTTTTGGAAAATTGTCATTTTTACTTAATCATTTTCTTACGTGAAAAAGAATTAAAAATTTTTGCGTGTTGATATTTTAACTAAGAATTCATTCGTAAAAATAAATCTATAAATGTATCCTATTATAATTTTTAACTTATCTTTATGTAATCACAAAGAAATTTTGTTTAGTGTCACATGTCAAATATAATCAGATTGTTTATATAACAGAATTTTATATAACTTTTCCCACCGACTATATATATTTTTTTAATTAAATATACATATACGAAAGAATTTCACGAAATATGAATTAAAAATTGTTTTATAAACATAATAATTTTTATATATCGATATCTTCAATTTATATATCTATATTTCTATATCTTATTTAATTATATATTCAAATTAAATAAATAATATTTCAAGTTTCTTTCCTCAAGTATAAAGTTCACGTTTACATTCACATTAATTAAATGAGATACAGTATTATTCAAATGAATCTTAATTTTCTTCGTGAGTTTAATTAATTTTTAATTTCCATTAATGGCAACTCCATTTCATTAGAAACCGTAATTTTATTTATCACCTCGTCAATCATTTTTGAATTAACGATATAAACTTACACATTAGAAGAAAGAAACACCTATTAAGGATAAAATACAACGAAGAAACATTGATTTGTCATCAACATTGTATAATTTAATCTAATAATTCTCGACCGTAACAACTACTCGAGAATGTAATGGAAACTTAATCAAAACAAATTCAGCTCACGAACAAAGTCCCTTAAGGTCGCTTGAATGTCATTCTACTTCATATTTAATTTCATATAACGCATATTTCCTATAAAAATAGAAAGAAACAAAAACCTAACACATCCCAAACGACGTATCAACTAATCCTTTAAAATGATGCTCCAATAAAAAATTCATAATAATCGGATAATAAAAGCACTGTTAAAAAAAAGAAAGAAAAAGAAGAAAAAAATATCGTTCCTATATCAGCTGAATAAAATTTATACGAAGAAAAATTTCACTGCGGCGAAAAAGGGAACAAGTATTCTCCATAATTTGTTTGCCTATTATAAAAAGGGGTTGCCTCGAGAAACACACCGCACTACGGAGAGTATGCAGACGCGTATAAATACGAACGTGGGCGGCCATTCGAGAGGATACGCGCGCCATAGTGTTTCCACCGTCTATTTTCGACGAGAACAGGAAGAGCCGTCTCTTTTCCACGGTTATCGTGCGCCACGCGCATGCCCCTTCGAGCGTCGGTGTTCGAAGCCTGGCCGTGTGTCGTTGTATTCGTTGTAAATACCGAATGCCGAATGCTCGCTACCGAAAATAATCACGCGAGGACGTTGCTGCGATTTCGGACCGCTTCTTCTTCCGCGGCCCTCCCGACACCGCCAAAAAATGCATTCCCAACGTGAACCTTCGAGATATTCGCGCTAGAGAGTTAATTCCATCGTCCTCCCGTGTATATTTCCCACGAAACGATAAAATTGATTCCGTTCGATGTAAAATATCGACCCTGTGCGCGCGTGTTTAGATCAACAAAAACGAAGGATCTGTCGAGCATCTTTCTATCGATATGCGAAAATATACGTGAAAGAGAGTGGAAAATGTAGGAAAAATGCCTCACGATCCCTCGATTTACTTTTTAAGCAAGTACAGTGAGTTCAAGTTCGGTTCTACGTTAACGTGTCGTAAAGGGGAAGAAATGTAGGTAACAGTATTTCGGAATTGTGTAATTTGTTGCACGAAAGTTACATGGTGATCTTTACGATGATTTAGTGATGTGTTAAAAATTTAAAAATAAAATATAACAGGGAGAGAGGTGTATTTAACATCGTTCTTTTCAGATATCCATTTCCACGACGATGTGCGTTTGATTTAAAAATAAATATAAAATAGACTCGAACGAGCCTCGTTACACAGTATTACATCTCAGCGTTTCCTCCCAATTCTCTACTAAAGTATCCTCATTTACGAATATCGAGGATTCCCAGTGGAATTCACCTTATGAAAGTAAAATTATAAAAAATTATAATTCTCATCCTCAGAGAAAACAGTGTTGGGAAACACTGAAAATCACGTGTTTACACGCGAATATATTAAATTTTGGCGCGGAGGGTGGCTAAACTCGTATCTAAATCCGCGAAAGGAAAAGAAGAATGTACTCTAAAATTAAACTTCCCCCGATATATTTAGAGCATCGATAACACGATCGAGTGAGAAAAAAAGAAAATCACTTCGAGAGAAAAATAAGTAAATATAAATCACCCATATATATATACACACACACATATACATATATACATGTTGTGCACAGAACCAGATGGCTGAGAATGAGAAATTTGGCGATCAAGCGTTTGGGCATGAGAGGAACGGGAATCGGGGATCGTGCACGGGCCGCAACAGCGAACAAAGAGCGCAGCCGAGGCCCAGCACGAGGCCACGCAAAGTGGACGAGGGCGAGCTGCCCGCGCCACCGCCGGATCCGTGGTCCAATCTCTGGCCCAGCCTGCACAATTCTCGCGACCAGCAGGTGGAGGCGGGGAGGAACAGCCGGAGCCTGGACGAGGACGAGGACATGATCGCCTACTTGACGGACGATCTCGGCTCTCTGCCGCCGTTCGAGGGGCGAACCCCGTCGGGGTGCCCCTCGAGAAATTCTGCCGTGTCCGCGATGGCTATTTCAAGCGTTTACGCGGAAGACGCTTTCGAGCACTTGGACCGGTTGTACGCGTTCGTGGACCAGATTCTCGAGCTCAGGGATCGAAACGCCAAGTTTTTCAAGCGCGTGAGGAATCTGGAACGGTTGAAGGTGTTGAGGGACGCGAACCAAAAATTGGAATACGCTTTCGCGCGCGACAACGGCGCGGCGACGGCGGGGAACGCGTGCGAGGAGGACACTGGGTTCGCCGAGTCGTTGCTCGACGCTATGCTGTCCAATTGCAGGGATTCCCCGTTCCAGAGGAGGGGGGCGAGGTCGGGGACGAGGCAGGCGTCGAGGAACAACAAATTGGATATCGACGTCAAGCAAACGTCGGTGGACGAAATTTCTGGAACCGCGCCCAAGGTCTCCAAATGGACGAGAGTTAAGGCCGCGTTTAAGTGGGAAAGGGCTTACACGAACGACACCGAGAATACGGACTCGGGCATGGCTCCCCCCTCCTCCTTCTCCCTGCCACCGACCAGTAAGCAGAATCATAGGAATCACGATGTTGACGCTAGGGAATCGAGCAACACCGCAACCTCGTCGCCTGTTAACGAGAATTGCAACGTGGGAACGCCTGTCGCTCGAACCTCTTCGCCCTCCTCGTCCAACGACGGATTTTACGATTGTACGAAAGTCCTGAATTTCCTTTCGTTTCGATACGTAGAATATATTTGATTAAAAGAACAAAAGTTGGCTTTCGTATATTCCATGACGATTACGTTACGTAAAATAGAAATTAAAATAAATAAAATTGCGAGGAATGATCGAAGAATGATCGTTCATTCGTTCAAAAAAAATGTACATATATTCTTTACGTTTCCATTTAGGAAAAAATCCATTCCGAAATAAACAATAATATTCTGCATTTTGTTGCAGTAATATACAATGGTAAAATATTGGTGATTCGATTCAAATTTTTCTAGGTCAGAAAAGTGGAACAAACCAAGTGGATTGCCAATCTTTGAAGAGAAAATCTAATAAAAAAGATTTTGCAAACTGGCATAGCGAATCTCTCGATGATAATATTCTTATGGATACTTTGCAACCTAACGAGACAGCAATAACAAATGAGGTAAATATCGAATAAAATTTTCCGTAATTTTTGAACTAATAAACTACAAAACAAAGATTAAATTTTATTTTAATTATTTTACATCGTATCGCTTTATTTAGTCATATCAATTTACATATATATTTTCACATATACCAATTATTCTTCGAAATGAATGAAATTTATTATTTTTTTGGAATAATATATATATATATATTTATATATATCTTATAATATACATGCGATAAATTTATTATATTAATGGAGATACTTTTACAAAATTTTTACAACGATAGATTTAATTTAACTCGAATTTTCCACGGGACGTTCACTCTAATGTAATGTCATTATGAAAACAACAATTCGTCACGAAAATACTTTTTTACTTATTCGAATATTACGATATTACAATGAATGTTTCTACAATTAGGCCAGCCAAGGGAAGCCTTTGATACGAATCACATCGGACAAGAGTCACGCGGGGAAAATGGATGAGAAGGATGTAGAATCGATATCAAAGAGATCGACACCGACATTAACGATCGCAATACCTTCGCACGAGGAGGATATAAGATACACGTCGTCTCCAGAATCGAGTTCGCCGCTCTTTTTCAACGCGAACGCCTCTGCCGGAAATTCTCCACAACACAGGAAGACGTATCGAGACCAATCTGTGAAGAACGATTTTAAACGACAGGTTAGTAAGATTTCTTCATTTTCTTGTTACAAGTCTCGTGTTACGGATCAGGCAAATTGTCGCGTCTTCTCTTGTTATATATTATTAAAAAAATTTTCATTCACTTTCATTTCGAAAAAAGAAAAGAAATTGAAAAAAAAAAAATTCGAACAATCTTGATTCGACGATTAAAGGATCAATGCGATAAGTCAATTTAATTTTCTTCTTCTCAATTATTTTATGCACAGAGTATCACTTTTTTAATTCTGATTACATTATTTATTTTCCATTACTTTTCTATCGCGTTCTCGATAATAGTACATTTTACAGGACACCCTATTTGTTGAATTAATTGTGTACAAACTATTACATACTTGGATCTTTCTTTGCACATGGTGGTTTAGTAGAGTATAAAAAAAATTTGTAACGAAAAGTAAAATTTAAAATATAGATGTGTATATAATTACAATAAACATACGAAAGAAAAATTAACGTGTTGAAACGAAGAAAAAAATATTTATCTCGAGTATACGTTTATAAAGAACAAGTAAAATTTGTTAGAAAAAAAAAAAAAAAAAAAAAAAAGAAAAAAGAGATTCAATTTGAGCTTTCTAAACTAAACACAACTTTCGTTTCGATACATAGCAATCGTACGGTGGAGAAACATTGATGTCGAAGATGCAGAGGCAAGACTCGAAATGGAACAAGGTCAGGCGAGCATTTCTAACGAATTCAACCCCGAACGTGCCATCGAACCTCAACGTTCCCAGACAGACGCTCTTTCAAGATGGTAATTAACAAACGAAACGACAATTTACTCACGCCGCTATATATATTCCTGTTTTAAAAATTAACGCGATCCTCCTTTCTTTCCGTTTCTAACGCTCAAAACGCAATTGTTCAAATGGGTCAAAAATTTTTCGCTATTCTTCCGACACCTTCGCGAGATACTCTGCAAAGTCGCTTTGTGATAGTCCAAAGTTTCGCGTTTCAACGATTCGATCTCGTTCAAGCTGTTCTGCGCATTCTGCGACGCTTTGTCCAATATCTTGGTCGCGTATTTCGCATTTTCGTCGATGCATTTCGCCAATGATTCGTTAGTTTTACACTTTTTGCACGAGAATATCAGAGACTTGGCTCGGTCGATACAGGCCAACACGTCGCGCTCTAGCTTATCGACGATCTCTATCATCCGATTTATTTGAGGAATCGAGTTTTGTTCCACGTCGTTGAAAGCTTGATGGACCTCGTTGTTCAAATACATGGCGGATTTCCTTTTATGGGAACCGAACATTGGATCAAGGGCTAGTAATTTTTGAAGAGTTTTTTTTATATCATGCAACAGCCCTTGCAACATCACCTGCTCTTTGTTCTTCGTCGATTCGATATCCCGCGCCAATTGATCTATCATATTCTTCGATGTTTTCTGAATATTTTGCAAAAGGTTCTCCGCTCGTTCCGTTATATCGTCGCATATTTGCTGATACTCTTCGGAAATATTTTTTATATCGCACTGAAATTTGCAACATTACGATGTACGTTAAGATGTCTGAAGATGCTGACTCGATTTGGAATTGGATAACTTTTATGAAAAATAATCGATCGATTTGAATTAAAAAAAGTTTGAAATCTTGTCCGAGAGATCAATTTACTTTTAAGTGATTCAAGCGTTTGATTATTTGAAATAATAACAGAAGATAAAAGAGATAAGAATACAAAAATGAACGATAAAGGTGATAAGTAGTTTTTGATATATGAGAAACTCGGATTTCATCTTGTTAGAAATGGAAAAAGTGGAGATAAAAATTCCATCGCAGAGAAACGCTATATCACTATATTTTTATAACGAAATCAAATAACAAATATCCAATTACCGAGAATACCGAATATCGAAGTAATTTTCCTTTCAAATGTATCATTATTACTTAAATAATATTTTACGAGATAAATCATAGTTGAATTATTATTTAGAATGAAAACTTATTCTGAAATCGTCCAATATTGATTCGATCCTCGTGCCAATATCTAAATACTCTTCTCTGCTCCAAGTAAAATTTCTTATATATAAAAAAAAAAAAGAAAAATTCAATCAAATCGTTGTAATATTTGACATATTTGTTATCGATTCTATTTCAAATTTGGAATTTTTATTACCAAAGGAGTATTAATGAGATAAAAATTTTAATACGAACGTAGTGATAAAAATATGAATGAAAAAATGAAATTTAAATTTTTACGTCGACAATTTTGGATTACAATGACACAAAAACGATTGAAAAAAATAGTGGATGAATGAAAGTGTTCGTTACTTTCGATGGAGATTGTGGCGAATCTTTACATTCTTTTACTCGTTTTGGGCATTTAGCAAGTTTCTCCTCGTATTCTTTACATTTGAACGTTACTTTTTCCTTCCTAACATTTTTCAGATTTTTACACGCCTCCTTTCCGCATTGATTATCACGTAATAAAAACTTGAAAATATTAGTGTGAATTCTTCGAGTAATAGGAACGATTAATTTTGTGGCCAACATGCCAAATTCGACATGCCATGGTACGAATGGGGAATACAGCAACTAATCGATTTTTCTTGCGACAAAAGAAAACGTGGTGTTCGTGTGTATTCAAGAAAATATATGCACAATGAAGTTTGAAATATATAAAAAATTTTCTAGTTATTTTCCAAAAATTATTTAGGGTTTTAGATTTAAACAATTCGAATTCTTCCAATGTATGTTGTAGTAAAATTTTTATTGTATTTATATTTGAATAAAACATTACTGTAAACGAAATTTAAAATTAATTTACTTCAACAAACTTTCGTTCTATAAATTTATTTAATTTTCTCTTCTTCTTGAAATATATTTTTCTTCTCCTATTTGTTTTATTCTATGAACAGTTCGATTCTGAATAAAAGTGTTAAGTATTTAAAAATTCTGAATCGTGTCACAGCTGTAGAAAAATATTCCAATAAGAATATCCTAACGCATATACTAAAATAATAAATATGTTTTTGGCTGACGTAGAACAATTTTTTTCAACCAACTAATTCTTGTGGATACTGTTAACTAATAAAAAACCATAAAAAACAACATAACAAACTAATGTAACAAATTACGTACTACGTGTATGCATATCCTCAAATTTTTATATATATTTTAAGTAACATTAAAGCAAGCATATTATGAAAAAAGCGAGTCGATAACTTCGTTTCTTATTCATCAGGTTTCGAAACTTCGATAAGCAGCAATTACGACAGCGTGGAAAATATGGAGAAAACGACACCTTCCAACACACCGTCGCAAGACACGAGACAAGATTACCGCGCCCTCAGAGAGAAACTGGGAACCGAATTCCATCAAAAGTTGATCGAGTGGGAGCGTTTAAAAAATTTTCCACCCCGTGTTTCCACCACGAAAGAAACCTTCTCGAATTTACCGAGTCCTCGAGAAAGCTTGCTGTCGGAAGAAAGATTAGCACCCGAGTTCAGAAAGAAATTGCAAGACTGGAAACGCGCCAAAAAAATACGAAGAGGAAGTGCCCCGTTTGTGCTGCAACAGAGGCTGAATCGACGTCGTTTAACGGATTGGCAACTTTGGAGATCTCCTTTGAAAACCGAATTCAGAAATAAAGAAATCTTCAGTTTCGCTGGTGGTGAGAGCGGAGAGATCGTGAACGATGGGAGGACGCAAGTTTGTGAAGATTATCCGAAAAAAATGGAACCTTGGAAGAGAGCGAACGAGAGTAATTGCGATGCGAAAAGTCAAACACGAACCAAGTCACATCAACTTGCGTCTGGAATCGACGAAAGCGAGTTTCTCGCTTTGGAAAGATTATTGTCGCTTTTCAACAATAATACGAGTAAGGAGCGACGAGACAGTGATGTTCAACAATTGGACGAGTGCTTCGATGGAGATGCAAGGTAAGATGCATGTATTCTTATTTTGTGATTGTTAAAGATAGATTAAAAATTAAGTGAAATTAGCATAGACAAAAAAATAATAGGAAAAGAATAAAGATAGGAGAATAAGAAATGCTACTATTTTGAGTACGAGATATCTTTCCAAAACAAGATAAGGTAGAGTAAAAATCGAGGATCAGCGTCATCTCTGGAGTACTTTTAAAACTTACTTGATATTTAAAGAAATGTTTTTAGTACTCAAGAAATGGCGCTGATGGTTTATTCTTACTACATCTGTTATTACTACTTTATGAGAATAAAGTAAGTAATATGAGAAATTTATCTTTAATGAATTTTACCTTAATTGGTGAATTTTCTATCTATAAAAAATATAATTGGCCAATTATATTTCAAGCTCATATTATTTTTCATAAAATATATGATAATTTCCAAAAATAGTTCTCACTGGAAATTATTATCTTATCCTCCTTTTGCAAAAAAATTTATTTATATTCAAATTAATTCTTCTTTAGCAAAACAATCAAAGGTTTATTGCAAACGTGTAAGAGAATCAACCAACATGAATACTTACCTTTTTATATTTTCGTTATGAAAATGAAAAATAATTTATAATTACCATAATTTGGCCAGCATGCATTGGCCAGACATTTACAACAACAACAATTACTACGTATTACTAAAACGAGCACAGTGACAAAGTAGCAACAATGACATCCCATCCTTTGGACCTAAAAAGAATCCAAAAGATGAGAAGCCATTCGTTGCAGCCCTCTTCGCGACAGTTTGTCGGGCCTCTTCGGTCTTCCTTCTTCGAGCGCAATGCCCGCTGAAACTTAAATCTAGGCTCGAGATTCCCTAATTGCAAAAACTGTGACCCGGTCCTACCTACTTATAGTTAACAGGCATACCAGAAGTATACTACCTGTCCTACCTAACTCTATATTTAAAAAGAACGGCAAAACAGGCATACCAACACACTCATTCAACGATTCTCACTCATAACACTCGGGCGCAAAAGCCTAAACTAGGGAAAGCGTCCCGGGACGCCTCCGACACCCGAGCTTGGCACGCTACTTTCACACTCTGACTTTACGTACCATTTTCCTGAAATCGATTGACGATGGCCAGTGACCATTGTAAGGTAAAGAAGGTAATAAAGTTTTATGTTGAGTAATATTCGTGTTCATTGAAAAAAGTATATTCAAAAATATGTTCAACGTGAACAAATCGTGTTATTTAAATAGCGCGAATAATGTCATTTTATTATGATTTAATAGCGGGATTAATGATTAATCTTATTCTTGATAAAACGACGCAATTCCACAGCCTAACCAAACACACACAATGTGGAAAGTACATCGTGCACGATACACTAACGCATCGTCAACCGCTGAGAAATTGTTATGAACTAGGGTCATCATGCCTGTCGCCTTTCTCTCGCTCAAGTAGCACCTGGGCACGTGAGTGAGATCCTGGCAATTGGCATGGAAAGGGTTAAATCTGAAAATCCTGAGCTGAAAAGATGTATTAGATAAATAAATTCTGTATCTAATCGAGCTAATAAACTTTGATTTTGTATATTGCTGAAATTTTATAAATAAGAATTATTAATTAAAAGAGAATATGAAATGAAGTTGGTTTTAAAAAAGTTAAATATTAATGAAAATAGCCTCAGGCGACTTTTTTATCAAAGCACATTTTCGAAAATATAAAAGAATTATTTATAATTTGTAACTTTGATTTCAAAATCTGCCTGTCGCGAAGTGTCTTCTTGCACATAATATTTCATATTTTTAGACGAGAGGAATACAGTTATTATCTTTACTATCTTGAAAATCAAACAACATGTTTAGAATAATACTATAAAAAATATTTATATATTTAGATAATTAATATAATAGGTTTCAATAAATTAATTTGAGATGATTAATTTGAAAAGTCACTAATATTTAAAAACACGATATACAAGAAGACCTAGCCTAAACTAATAAATAAAAGTCAGAAAAAGAAAATGTTACTACTCACGGATATAATGAATACCCGCGGTCACTGTGCTCGTGCAAAATTCTACGTATACAACCAGTCACCCGTGTCGATTCGGACCTTTCATCCTACGACATGATTGAATGACCGGAGGAATCAAAATGCATGCGACTCACCGTAGATGCTAAGAATCGCCATAAATGTCGTAATCCATGTAAGCATGTAACCAACGTATAATCATGAAGTCGTTGTCAAGTAGAGGAAAGCAAAAACTATAATAAAAAATGAAATATTATAATGTAAAATGATATATGTAATGATTGTTTAAAAAATTAAAGTGAGAAAAAATGAAACTTTAAATTGATGGGAAATATATAAAGATAGTTACCTTTTCGAATGATGGATAATCGCCTTATGCTTTTGAAGCACTGATTCTAACGTATCGAAGACGAATATTTAAAAAAAAAAGAAAAAAAAATAAAAGACTATTATTTGAATTATAATCGATGAACAAACACTGATTCTAATTTCGCGAGTGACTATTATAATTAAATTGAATTAGAATATTCTAAAAAGTACTGAAAGTACTATCACGAAGTAAACACTGACTCTATTGACCGCATTGCACGCGGTTACAAGATTTCTCTGAAAATAAAATTATATAAGAAGATGAAATATAAAAAAAAAAAACATAATTTAATATTTTTGAAATAAGAATGTAATTTGTTTAATGCGTTATGAATTACTTAACAAAGATAAATAACAAAATATTTTTTTATTTCTGATTAAATGTTACCATAATAAATTACCATTCGATTAATCGTCATGTCTATTGAAGAACATATAAAAATGTTCATTATGGCATCCATATTGATCCATTTTCTTGATAGTTCTATCAATCAACTGCCACTCAGCTTCTAAAATTTGTAAAATAAGTATCTATCTTTAAAACGAATAAAATTTGAACTAATTGTATTAAAACAAGGTAACAATTAAACTGGAATCTTATTTTTGAAGCTCATAAAAATACAGATAACTTTAACGATAAATAAGTTAATTGAGAAAAAAAAGTAAATTATTTCTTAAAAAATTACAAATTATTGAATAACGTGTATTAATTAAATAATATTATACGAAAAGTAAAATAATAATTGTGGAAATATGTATTAAGCTATAAATTAATTACGCACCTGAAAAACAGCTAAACGCCATGATTTTTATAAAACGATATTGTGTGCCGCGATTTCATCAACGATTTATTCGATATATCGATAAAAAATCGAAACATATCGAGAGTGATATGACGTCAACGATCATTTTTTCAAAAAAGCTATATTGGAAAAAATATTTTCTATCTTAAACAAAATATCAAAACAAATACAAAAATATATTATCAATTTTCAAAATTAAATTATAAAAATATCAGATTTAAGCGTAAAATCAAAATAAATAATTCGAATACAACGTAACGCATTTGAGAAAAAAATATTGAATTTCTATTTCCATACAAATGAAAACAAATGAAGACAAAAGAAACTTATATTAATTATTGTATATTTTTTGTTGAAATAAGTCAAATCTTACCATATTTGGATGAAAGTCATTACATGTGCATAACCTATTGCTACCTTTCGAAACCATTTCAATAATTAAGTGATAATTTATACACATAAAAGTCATAATTATAAAAACAAATGTATAAAATTAAAATAATATTAAAATAAAGTAATAATAATTAAATTCAAATCCGATTTCAAATGTTCACAATACGAACTACCGAAGGATGACAAAAAAGTTCAAAAATTAATTCAATATTGATATAACAATACTTGATGAGTGATTAAACACATACATTTCAATTAAATTAATAACACTATACACAGAATAATCTAAAAATTATACAATAATATCAAATTCCACATAGGGCACTTGTATATCTCTATGCCGGTTTAACGTACACTCTTCCTACGATTCTTGACAGTAAACTGACGCCATACATATGATTTGTCTAGCCGTTGGACCTTAGGAGCTTTTTGATTGGCTGGAACAATGGAGAATTTATTCACTTTAGTCGCGCGAAAATTAAAAAATCATACAAAAATATGCTAATTAAAAATATAATAGAAATAGATTATTACAATTAATTTAATATTAAAATTAATCAAATTTAAAAAAAATACAATAAAAAAAAAGTCAATATAAAATATATTTAAATTAAAGAAAAATAACTAAAAGAATCTATATGAAAATTATATTAAATAAAATATAACAGATCTTTATAAATGAATCTTTCATATTAATTTTATATTAATAATTTATAAGATTAAAATAAGAAATTTAACAAGATATATATTCTAGTATAAAACTATAAATATATATATATATATTATATTTAGATTTATTAAATTTCATAGATAAAAGTATTGGAAAAAAAGGAAAAATATTAATAAATTGGAATTTCTTTGTATGGAAATCCACAATATTAAAAAACAAAATTCGAATATATAAATGAAAAAAAATTTAAGTAAGAAATATTGATCTTTAATGAAATAAATCAATGTTAAAATGTACAAATGAAAGTTAAATGAAAAGTTATTTATAAATTGCCAATAGATCGAAATATTAAGAAAAAAAATCTAATATAATCACATTTTATTTAAGATCGTGTGCCGATGGAACACAAAATTTAAATGACACCAACGAAGTTTTCGTTCGAACATCTGTTGGATCTTACCGGTTCGAAGGTATTTCGCGAGAATTCACAAGAAAACTGTACGACTGGGAACAATATCGTGGAATATCACCGACATCTTCGACTTTCCGCCTTTTAGGACCTTCTTATATACCATTCTTAAGACAGACAACTATGGAAACATCGACGGATAATTCACCGATAACAAGTAAGATTCTAAATTTATTTAATCATCGAATAAAATCCACGTAATTTATATTAAATGGCAAATTATTTAGAAGTTGGAAGCGACGAACCGATATCGTTCAAAGTCTGCTCTTTGAAGAGATCGAAATCTGTTGGCAATGTGATCGAGCAAAATGATCGAAACGAACTCTTCATACGTCGTTCGAACAGTCTACAATCATTGGATCATCTCACGAACAGGTTAAAAGATGCTGATCGCATAGATGCTTTACAAGAATCAAGTAAGTTTTATTATTTGTTCTAATTCTAGTATTACACGGATTGTCACGATTATTATGAGTATAGAATTAAAAAACATTTAATGTTTTTGTATATTTATTAATCATCTTTTTTTTTAATTTATGATTTAATTATGTCAAACAAGTGTTCTACAATAACCACTTTCATTTCAAAGAAACTTTTTAAAAAAAGCTTGTAATAAAATTTTCCACGATCACATATTTAACGTTAAAACTATTTATTTTCACGCTGATTCTATGCAAATTCACATGCAAAATATTTAAATATGTATCCATAGCTCTGACATTAAAAATCTTATTTTTCATTTCAAATTCAATTTCTAGTCGATCCTCAGAGACCAGAGGACATAGTCGAAGACATAATGGACGATTCGGAACCGGAAGCAATGATCGTCGACATCGAAGACGTGATCGAAGAAACTGCGAGTCCCCTGGAAAGGGTGCAACCACACCAAACACCCGTGTACTCGGTTGCAGCGAGCGAAACGACGAGCATCGCGGTACCATTGGGAACTGTTACGTCCAGTCACGAACCATCACCGGTATTCTTGATAGAAATAGAGGAAAACTCGGATTCGAAACGGTGGGAGTCGAAAAAGTGGAATCAAAGGAAAAGTGTCTCGAGCGAAGATAGTTTGAGCCTGGAACAATCCGAAATGGCGAAATCTTGGGACAATGAGAGGAATTCTTCGAGTAACGTGGATTCGGAGCATTGGTCCTCTGCAAGCTCGTGGAGCAAGAGGGAAACGTTTGATGTGAAGGAGAACGTTGATAATTCGGATCGAGAATTGGACAAAGATTCAGTGAAATCGAACAACTCGATTTATTCGACCGATGTGGATACGGAATTTAACGTTGTAAACGAAGGAAAGGAGCAGAATCAGGTTAATTTCGAGAGGTAAAGTCATCTTTCTTCGTCTTATAACATTTATTAAAATAAAATAATTACAATAAATACAATAAGATAATTATTGAAATCACGATTTTAGAGATTTTCAAGTCAAGTAGATAACTGTGCAATATGAAATAAAAATAAGTGTGTTTTAAAGAATTAATTATACATTTTAATATAAATTTTTCTATTTCTAGAGAAGATGTTCCTGTAACGTTACCTGAAAAGAAAGATGGACTTGAAAGGAACCTTAAGGAATATGATGGTAAGTTCAACGATAAAAAAGTTTCTGTAAGGTTTTAAGATTGGTCATGAAAGTCGAGTAAAAATAAAGAAATCTCGTTTGATTGATATATTGCTATAAATATAATTTTACAAAATTTTCTATTAAATTTTAAATGATAAAAAATCCGATTACAATTATAATTTGTTTAAAAATTATTATAATATTTAAATTTAAATTTTTCGAAAGAAAAATATCTTCAGAAATAAGTTTTGTCATAGAACAATCAAAAGTAGCGACCTGTCGATACAATCAGGAGTTATCAATTGAGAAGGAAGAATACGATTACCAACAGATAGAAAAGGATGAGAACATCAATGATGAAAAAAATCTTGTCGAAAGTTCGAAATCCAACGAATATGAAGAAATAATCGTGACCAGTTCTTTTACGAATTTGCAATCAATGGAAAATTATAACGATGAAACTGCTAAGAATTTATTAAAAACATCGATTAATTGTAAATTAGGTATGTTGTAAGTTATTTAAATATCATAATTGATTAGGATTTATATCGAAAACGATCCTTCTTCGATATTTCAAAATTAATTAATTTTTCATCAATAAATAAAATTTATTGCATACTGTTACACAGTATTACAAGTGTATTACAATTTGTAAAAGTTACAAAAGAGTTATATTTAATTCAAATCATGAAGTTCCATATTTGAAACAAGGCTCGTTTTTATTATGTCATATATTAAATTTTATTATTAAAAAATATATAAAAATTAAACGATAATTAGAAACGTAAAAATAAAAAAAAATATTTATAGAAACTTTTCTTACATCCAATATTGTTCTATAGTTTAATTATAAACTTTTAAATTTTTAAGATTTTAAAAAATCATTCAGATTTTTCCATTAAAATTCAAATATCTTTACTCGAAAATTAAAAAATTTTCAAATATTCTTATTATTTCTAGAGCAAAGTAAATTTGCAACGCGTAACGTAGGTCGTTTCTACACCAATCAAGATCAAAAAAATGTCAAAAAAACTGAAGAAACTTATACCATAATGGATAAAGTACTCGACACCGCTCATCGAGACTTATCCAAAATAGAATTAGACACGAATCGTTATGACTCATCCAGACGGTGCATCAATTATCCAATCTACGAAAAAGAAAAGGATCGTTTCAAAGAAGCAACGAGAAGTTCGCAATCCGTCGAAAGAAAGAAATGGCAAGAATATCGCAATACCGAAACTGCTTCGTCTTCCCTATTATCGAATCCGTCCTCGTTCGAACGTCATCGCGAGCCAACTATTCAAACAACAGCGTACACGGTAGCGCCATCTCGAGACCAACGTTGCTTCGAGAGAATCGTCATCAACGAAGAAACTCTGAACAAAATAGTCGTACCCACGGCAACGGGCTGCGTGGAGAAAGCAAGCATCTCGAGATCGCCGATAGAGCGAGCACCAGTCGAAGATTCAGCGGATGAATATCGATCGAGCAACGATCGTGACGTTCCAGTCAGTCGAGAAACGAGTACTAAAAAGCAAATCTCCAATTCACCGACCCGAAACGTTTTCATCAGGACGAAACGTATAATATTCTCTCCGTTCCGACGTTCGGAAGAGCACTCGTCTGGTAAAAAGGAGAACAACGAGGATGATCGCGTGTTTCCTACGAAGAGCAAAAGCAAATCGAGGTCGGGATCGCCTAAAGTAAACCGACAAGACGCCCTCTTGAGGATGTCTCTTTCGTTACCGTGGCCCCTTCGCCCATCCTCGAAGGATCGTGAGACGAAGGAATCGAAAATCGAAGAGGAACGAGCTCCCGTTAAACAGAAACAAAACTTCAAACGGTGCAAGTCTGTGGAAAGCTCGAGGAAATCGTCCGTCGGCGAAAACGTATTCCAAACGAGGCGAGATAGAGACTCGTCGATCGAATTTAAAAATTCTACAAACGAGAAGAACGAGAGAGGGAGCGTCTCGGTACAAACGGATGAACGAGAAAATCGAGCTCCCTTTAGAGTTAGCTTGCCCAGCTTAAAAACTGTAGAGAAAACGAAAGAAAATTCTTCTTCTTCCTCCCCCTCCTCCTCCTCCTCCTCTTCCACTTCTTCCTCCTCGTCTTCTTCGAGATTCGACCCACAATCTTCGGATCTTATACACAAACTGACGATTCTGTCGAACGCAGTGGCAAGGCGAGACGGCAGAACCAACACGATCTCCGAAGAATCGTCCCTGGTCGAATCGCACTCGTTGAGAGTGAGACGAGCGAAAGAGGATTTCTTGTCTCGTCGAGGTGGCCCGCTTTGCCATTCGGCGTTGGAGCCTCCATCCGTGAAACGCGACGATTCTCCAAGAACGTTGGTCCATTTCTACGAGCAGATCTCGGAAAATCAAGAAAGAATGGGAAGCGGCGAGCAGACATCGAGCGTAAATCGCGCCCCAAATTCGTTATTAGACGCGTCGAGGGAGAAGGAAGGACAGCAACAGGAGTTGGCAACGAAAGAGAAGAGGATGGAACATTTTTTGAACGATTACAACGAGTTGTCGAACGGTTCGCGACCCGATCGTGTTAAATCTGCCAGTGCTGGTATGATAAACGTGGATCCGGACACGTTCGTGCGTTTGACCGAAACCAGCCGAGGATGCGAGTCTCTTCCAAGATCGATCTCGAAGCAGCCTCAGCCGTTGGGATCGCTCGCGAAAATTGTTAACAAGTTAAAGTTTACGAGGTTGATACGTAGCAAAGATGCTCAGGAGGAGAATATGAGCACGATCTCGAAGTTGTGCAGGCAGAGTTTGTTGATCGACGTTAGAAACGATTTTGACAAGTGTTGGGAGTCGAACGATCGTGAGAAGGTTCCTAAAGCGGGTAGCGTTGAGAGAAATAAGAAAAACGAATGATTGTGATTTTTAAATTATACTTTTGAATTGCAGCGAGACTTCCAGTATTCGAATTAGTAATTATACATGTATATTTTAATTGTCAATTTTTTTTTCGTCGTGTAAATCGTTCGATGTGTTGATTTTATATCGTAAATAGTGAAAAATGTCTCGATAAGATACGGTTCTTGCCATTTTTGGAGAATTGAATCGTAGAGTTATTTGCGTGAGAAATTTTATAATTTTTCCGATATAGTCAGTTACTAAAATAAAATATTTTATTATTGTCTTATTATGTGTCTCGAAAAAATCGAAAATTATCCTATAGTATTTTTCGTTGTTACAAAATAATTAGAAATATATAGAATATAGGGGATAAATGTTTGAATAATGGAGGTTCTACTGTATCGAATATAAGTAGTAATTGTTGACGAATAGTTGTCGTACGGAAAAGATTTTAATAATTTTTTTTAACAATTAATAATGAACGTTAGAACAAGGAACATGAACGAAATAAGAAAAAAAAAAAATAATTCTTAGAAATATTTGTGCGTATATAATCGTATAATTAAATACACGTTTTAAAGAAGAGAAAATTCATTCTAGTTAATTTTATAACAACGATTAACAAACAAAAAATAAAATATTATTTTCCTATGAGAGTGAGCAAAACTTGAATGAAAAACTGAAAGACAACATAATTAAATAAAATGTAACAAAATCCTAATTAATCATCATCCCATTCTTTAATCTAATTCCCAACCAGCCCAAAACAAATAAACCACTATTTCCCTATTACGAGCACCGTCCCGCATCATCTTAAAAACTTAAATGTAAACGAATCAGAGTAGTTGGAGAATAAGAGTAAACAAAAAGCAAGGGGTCGTATTATTACCGGTGTTTGACGAAATGAAATTAATACCCCAGGGGTGGTTTCGAGTGGTGGTGCGCGCAGAAACTAAAAGTAAGCTCGTGTCGTGTGCGACCAATACCCTGCCCCTCCTTTCCCTTCTCTTCCTCCCCTCTCCATTTAACTTTCCCATCCCCCCCTCTCTCTACCCTCTTCGAACGACCCCTTCATCCAAGCGTTACACCTCTCTCCCTCTCTTTCCCCTTTTCTTTCTCTTTATGGAGCACGAAACACTCCACGATCGCATTAAGCGGATTTCGTTCGATCGACGAAGCGGTCGAACAAACAAATCGGCTGAGCGGGCGCGTTTCGTTTCGTTCCGTTTCGTGGACGATTGTGAGCGGCGGCGGTCGGCCATTGTGCCATCGCGCCGGCGAAGAATAGGCCCGCCTTGGGAAGAGTTTTGATTTATAACGAGTTTAAGCCGACCCAGATCACTCGGATATCTGGGATATCCTTCCCGCGAGAGGAGATCTCGCTTTCCGTTTCCTCGCAACCGTGTATACGTGGAATTTTGTTCATTGTTGTTTTTCGGCTATTATTGTTTTGTTATTCGTGGGTTAAACAGCGAATGAAAATTATTCAAATATCTGGATTTTATTCATTTATTTTTATACAAATTCTTCGATAAATTTCTCAATTTCACCAGGAGAAAGGAAAACATCATAATCCTTCGATTTTAAAGCATGTCGAAAATTAATTTACGAAACAGTCTTCCAAAATATTTCAATCCCCCCATTTCGCTTTATCTCGATATCAGAGCGGTATAATTAAGAGGTGGTTTCACACGAGTCGATTTCCACGATTGAATTATACTCAGCCACGAAGATTCGTCCCAAAAAAAGTCCCGATTCCTGTCGCGTGGCAACGTTACAACGTCTTCCCTCCTCTCTGCTACACGTTCCGTGCATACGGCGTTCCCACATCAGAATTCAATACACTCAATACAACGAAGGGTAAGGAGAATCTCGGCGAACTCGATAAAAATCGCGACATCTTCCTCCACCGTTTGGCCATTTGGGGGGAGGATGAGGCCTCGGTCTTCGTGACCGAAAAAAAAAAAGAAAGAAAAAGAAAAAATGGAGGAAATAAAAGAGAGGAGGAGGAATCTCTTAGACGAGAGAACGTAAATATTGTTCAAAGCAATTAATTCTCCGGCGGGCTACCACCTTCTCTTTGTCAGAAGGGTTCGCCTTGACAAAGAGGAAGAGGTTGGAAAGCCAGCCAGCCAGCCAGCCAGCCAGCCAGCAATGACCAGTGGCCACTGTCGTCAAAATACTCGAGGGGGTTGGGAGGGGAGGAGGGGGGAAGGGGTGAAACGGAGGATAAAAGACAAACGCCGCCTCATCGTCGTTGTCTGATCGTGGAGATTGCTTTATTTGAGCGCATTTAGCGATCGGGATCGAGAAACCTCTGCCGAATATTTTGTTGAACCCGCTACCGTGGAGGGGGAGAGAGAGGAGGGGGGAGAGGCGTAACGCATTAAGCATCAAAATAATGTAATCTGGCGGGCGGGATCGGGCGATAAATATAATCGAAGGGCAGAAATTTGTCGGCGAGTTTGCATATTATTCACCTGTGCGCCATTCTTTTGTATTCGAGATTGATCGATCTTCACTTTGGACGCCGCATTTGCAAATTTTTTTATTTACTCGTTGAAGAGGAGCTTTCGTTCATTTTTCGAAGGTAGAATTTTAATGAATTTTATCTTTTAATTGCAATAATTGTTGCTTGTTTTCGAATGAAATATTTCTTTTGTGTAAATATTCACGAATTTCATTATTTTCTTTTCTTTCAATTGGAGAAGAGCTTTCTTTCATTTTGTAAAAATAAAATTTTAATAAATTGAAATATTGTTTTCGAATGAAATATTTTGCCACGAAAATTGTAAATATTCACGAATTTGATTATTTTCCTTTCTTTCAGTTGGAGAAGAGCTTTCTTTCGCCTTGTAAAAATAAAATTTTAATGAATTTTATCTTTCCTTTTCTTTCAATTGGAGAAGAGTTCTCTCTCATAAGAGCTTTCGCCTAGTAAAAATAGAATTTTAACGAATTTTAATTGCAATATTGTTTTCGAATGAAATATTTTGCCACGAAAATTATAAATATTCACGAATTTCATTATTTTCTTTTCTTTCAATTGGAGAAGAGCTTTCTTTCGCCTTGTAAAAATAAAATTTTAATGAATTTTATCTTTCCTTTTCTTTCAATTGGAGAAGAGTTCTCTCTCATTTAGTAAAAATAAAATTTTAATAAATTTTAATTGTTTTCGAATGAAATATTTTGCCACGAAAATTGTAAATATTCACGAATTTGATTATTTTCCTTTCTTTCAGTTGGAGAAGAGCTTTCTTTCGCCTTGTAAAAATAAAATTTTAACGAATTTTATCTTATTGCGATGTTGTTTTCGAACGAAAAAGAAGAAAATTATAATCATTCGCGAATTTGATCGTTTCTATTTCTATTAAAAGTGTAAAAAATAATTTTCTTTATTTTCATCTCACTTAACTTTAACTTTCTTACAATTTCTCTTATATTACATATTGATTTTCTCCATTGTTACTTTATATACCTAAATCAAATCCAAATTGATATAAATACAATTTATTCCTATTAGATTCCAGCAACACGAGCAACTTTTAAAGTAGCATCTATTTATGCAGTTCACTTCATCGAAAAATTATTTCGAGCACATAAATCAATGGCATTTTCGACTCGTTCGCGTGACAAACTTGTGCGATTCAGTTCAATGTAGAAGTTGCAGATGCATGATTTATTCAAGAGATCGGTCTTCTTCAACTCGGGCTAAATCATATAATATTCATCGATTTGAAATGAGAGGTCAAGCCGCATATATGAATTCGAAAGTAATAAACGAAAAATAAGTGACAAGCAACGGGTGAATAAAAGAATCGAAATTTTTGAAAACGAGAGAAAAAGAAATATTTATTGTTAAACAACAAAATACAAAAACATTCCAATTATTATATACATATTCTTTTATAATAAATAACACTGTAATAATTACATATTCCTTATTTCATACGTATAGATTCAAATAGAAATCTTAACGATTAAAGCGTCCCATTTATATTTTTTTACTATCGAAAATATTATTAAGATGATATTTGTTTTCTTTTCATTCGTCTCACACATAGCGCGGATCTGAAAGATACGTTCGATAAAAGGGATCATACGTATTTCTCTATGTGTATCCTCGAAAGGTGTCGATACACAAGGTATCTTTTCGTTGGTGCGTGCGCTCCCGCGAATGCTTCCGGATTATAAACGCAGGTAGAAGGTGTGGTCGATCCTGGTGGATGCAACGAAAAACACGACCGCCCATTGTGAGGGATTCGATGATCCTATGAGTTTGACGTTCGGCTCGTAAATCGGTAAAAGATCCCCTACCTGTGATCGGGACAAGAGCGGGATATCTGGTGATTTTTTCTCCAATTGTTTTCTCAAAACTCACGCTTCTCGTATTGTTACGCGATCTGTATAATATCTTTTGATTATCTTCCCTCGATATCGAAAGATATCGTGGCAAAGAAGATGAATTTTTCATTTTGTTTTCTTATATTTTGCAATTATGAGAAGAGAATCGATTAATTATATTGTTGGTAATATAATAATTATTTTAGATAGAAAATTTTTAAACGATAGAACAATTTTCTCTCTCTCTCTCATTTAATTGGAGAAGATTAAATAAACTTTTGAGTTTTCACAATATTCGCACTTTCTTTCAAAGTTAGCGACTTTGGAGATTAATTGAATTGAAATTCCAAAGTATGAAAACTTGGAGAAATTTTTATTATTAAGAAATTACTACTTAAAAAAGAAGCTATTCTTTAACATTTTACGTGTTTACCTACATGAATGAAAACTGAAATTTGTATTTGTAATTGTAATAATATTATGATATCGAGCGAGGAAGGAAAAAGATGTTAACGAAAAAAGGTTGTTCGTTGGACAATAGAAGTTTTATATTAGGGTTCTTCCGAGTATTTCTCTACCGTTTCGCGTATCCTCCTACTTTTTACGATAAAAACATAGTTTGTTTCCTCAAATTTTACACTTTTCGTGAAACAAGAGTTCACACGTAATATTGACCCTAGCCAAATAGTGTTAATCATCAAGATGATATCTTTTCTTCCTTTTTTTTGCTCCTTTAACCATGCTAATTAAATATACCAAATATACTGGTATTGCGTCATTGCGCAGAATATATATCGATAATTGTCATTCTTGCACGAATTTTATTTATTAATAAAACTTTCTTCTCTATACGCGTCGTAAATTGTTAATATATTGTATAATCACAATAATTTTATTGCAAATTTTCGAAAAAAAGAATACGATTGAAAATTACTAACAAATCGAAACCTTCGAACAAATTATCCATTCAACGATCTTTGAAAATATCTTTGAAGGAAGAAATAATCGAAAGAAACGGAGCGGGATGGAACTAGGAAAGAATCAAAGGTGAAAAGAGCGAAAAGAAGGGGAGGGGAGGGGGAAGAGAGAAGAGTCATCGTCAAAGAAAGGAGGCTGCAGGTTCTCAAATTGCAATGAAACCCGGCACCGACGCGTCGCGTGGGTTTCGTATGACGACGAGACCACCGATGACGATGCTGTTTTTCTTTCGCCCCGAATATTACTCTTCATCCCTTACGATACAAACTTCGTATTTAGAGGAAACTGTAAACCAGCCGCAAATTACGAGGTAATTTTATTCCATATTCTTGCACCATACTCTTTCCACGAACGAAAGAGACAAATTTTCTCCAAATATTTCCATATTCTCTCTCTTTTTAGGAAAGTAAAACAATTTCTCGCTTTCTCGAAATTGGCGGGGGAAAGGATTATTTTGCAAATTCGAAAAGTTTATAAAATAATTATATTTGTCGACACATCGCCGTTTTTTTTTTCTTTTCTCTCAGTCTCAAAGAGCGCATTAATACATTTATATAATACAATAAATTATAAGTACCTGACTTGGTCCTTTTTTTTTTTTCTTTTTTTTTTTCTTTTTCTTATAATACATTATCTCGTTAAAAATCTACGCAATTAAAATATCGTTATTATTTTACAACATTTACACAAAGTTCTAGTATTTACAAAAAATTGTCTCCACGCTACGTTTCCATAATACGATAAATATTACAATGATAATATTGTTTTATAGAGGGAAAAAAAAAAATAAAAAGATAAACGACGCGATACACAATTTTATAAGAATCATAAGACGAAATTCTTTAATTACAACTGTAAAAGATAATACCTAAATCTTTCCCTTGTTAAAATTCTTGTGAAAATTTAAGAATTTATTCCACCGATATCTACTCCTCTCCTACTCTCTCAGTTTCTTCACTGACACTCCAGTTCCTTCCCGGATCGTAATATATCGTTACCAAAGTTCGTCCGACACGACGATTCCCTCTTTCATCCCCCCTCCCCTATGAAGCGAAAAGGCGCGGTTACTGCAACAGATCGTAAAGAGCCGTGATGTAAGACTGCGCCATCTGAAGCGTTTCGTATTTCGATAGTTGCCTGTCGTTGCCCAAAGACGGAAGATACGCCCTCAACCTGTCGAACGCCTTGTTCAAATTCTGCATCCTCCTCCGTTCCCTCGCGTTCGCGGCCAATCTGCGTTTCCTCACGATCGTCGAGCTCACGTATTTCCCCCTCCTCCTCGCCACACCGCTCCGGTTACTCCCGCTCCCGTCCATCCCCGACCCCACGTGATCCGCGCAGTCGCTCATCTCGGCCTCGTCCTCGCTGTCACCGTCCACGATCCCGTCCGAGAAACTGCTACCGTTGCTGATCACGCTCCCTCTCGACGACTGCGCCTTCTCGTGCTCCGTCTCCGCCTCGGGATCCCCGGTTCCATCCGTGGAATCCGCGTCCATACTGTTCGCCTCCTCCGTACCGCGATTGATCGTCGCCGTACTCCTCCTCTTTGCCCCGTACCTCTTGTTCAACTCCTCCATCGAGCCTAGCAAACGGTAGGTGACTGGAGTGTTTACGGTCTCGGGCTCGGACGATATGGACAAGGTTGTGGCGGGACTAACCGATCGCAAGCTCGCGGCTGGACTCGGCGTGTGCCATCCATCGCTCCGGTTCCCGTCGTAAACGATGCACTGAGGTATCGAGATCGTGCTTACCGGTGGCAGGTCGGATTTGCTCTTCGAATAGGTGTAACTCGGTAAATCCAGATACGCGCAGGACACCACCTCGTCCTCCCTCGGTGGAAACATGTATCCGTAACGGAACATCTCTTGTAGCTCCATCTCACTACTGCTCAATCTTCACTGTATTGTTTCTTCGTGTCGTACGTGTCTTTCGAGAAGTGGAAAAAGAAGAAGAAGAAGAAGAACGAAAACAACGAGAAGAAGGAAAAGAAACGAAACACAGGTTGCGCAGCGAGCAACGCAATTATATTTATAGCCGCGATATCGTAGCTATATTTATATTAGTTTGTTTAGATCCGGTAAACGGTTCGAATCCGCGGATTCGTGGGAAGGTTTCGAAACGAGGTTTCCACTCTCCACGGGTTGACACACGCCGACTCGGGCGTCGGGGTGATTCTAAAGTCGGTTGGCGCAGTGGCGGGGGATTTATGCGTTTTCGGAGCGAGGCACCCTCGTGCAGCACGTGCCGCTCGGCCAATCGGAGGCGGCCGCCTATCCCCACCGCTCGCGCGGCGAGGCAAAGCCGACCAGCCCCGAGCATGCGAGGGGCTAGGGCAACAGGTGGCATCGGCGCCTCCGTTCTTATACGATCATGTATAAAGTCGCACAGCTATTACCTTCGGTGACATACGTGAGCGTGTATTAATACGTATGTACGGGAATGGGAATATTAAGGGGCTCTATTGAATGCATATTACGCACACTTGATCCGCGTCATGAGCACAGAGCCGTTTCTTTTTCTCGATCTCGATCGAGGCGAGATTAAGTGTATGAGTTATTGAGATTTTTATTCGATGTAAAGAAATAACGAGAGACAGTTTTCTCGGTAATGATTATAATTAATAAATAATTAGCAATATCGTGATGATTTTTCTTTTTTAGTAGTGATCCTTGTTTAATGAGAAGCGTAAAATGCTTTAGAATTTCGTGAATTTTTGGAAAAATTAAATTTATAAATATTAGGACAAGGGAAAAGATCATGGTAGAGATCATTGCGATATCTACGTAAGTATTTATACACGACGTTATATTGTTATTCAGCATTGAATATCAAAATTCAATTACGCATTTTCGATAATTGTTCAAAATTATTGCCTCTAATCTTGATGTACACGATTTGTGCATCTACAATTTAAATACAATTTTTATCAATAAAAAAAAGAAAAAGAATGAACGAAAAATAAAAAAGGACAAAATTGAGTTATTTGAAGAAATAATTATAATTCAGGGTACACGATTAAGCAATCTGAACGGGTAAAACGATCGGGTGAAGCGATTGTGGAACGAGGAACGCGGTCCAGCGCAAAACCTTGGGAAAAGAACGGATCGTATCTTGAAAAGGGTGCAAATACCTCAGGGGCGTAAGGTCCAGTTACATTTTTACTCGCTCAATTAGCGAAAACAGATAGGATAAAGTTTGCGGCGAGCACGAAGGTGGTCCGCAGCAACCCGATCTCTGTCATTCCCTTCGGACACAGCCGTCTTGGATTTCGGGATCGTCCCGCCATTCCCTTAAAATTCTTCCTAAGTAGCGACACGATAATCCTTTGCTCGAAAACCTTTTTTTCTCTTTTTTCTTTTTTTGAGAAAATAAAAATACTCTTTTGACGCGTGTTTTCGAGTTTTTTTGAGAACGAGAAACAGTTTCCTTCGATGATCGTATCTTTCTATATTCTTTCTATACGTCGAAGAGGAAACTTTTAAGGGCAAAATTGTGTTTTTTTCCGGTTGTGTCGAAGATTATCGTTTTCATCGATCTTTGTTTTTAGGAAACAACAACGTTTCTTTTTATTGTGGAAAAGTAATTTTTGAATGAATTTGTAATTTGAATTAGACTCGATGAAATTGTTTCATTTTGATAATTTTGTTCCCATCGCTAAATGAACGATTAATAATTTTTTAAAAAAAACTTTACAATTTTTCCACGATATTTGTTCAATTCGAAACAAATTTTAAAATTGAAGTGAAATTTTAATTTCCTCGCGATGTAAGGATATCAAGTTTCCATTTTCTTTTTTTTTATCATTATCATTAAGTTTGAAACGGATTATTAAAGTAGAACGAGCGTGTAATTAATATACTCGATCGCGAGGAATACATTTATTTCTTTTCTTTTTTTCACATCTAAACACGTTCGCCATTTTCACGCGAGAAATATATATTCCTCCTCGTCGGATTAGGATGTAATTTAAAAATTGATTGCTTCCATCTATTATCTTCTTGTTCCAGAACGGAACTGGGACGGAACTAATAATTAGGGCTACGAAACGTAAGGCTCGTCTCTGTCTATCCTTGCTCTATTCAACCATTCAGCATTACCTTACCTCAACCTTCCACCTTTTGTTTCCACCTTTTTCCTTACCTGCTTCCTCACCCCCCTCGTTGCATCGGCTCAACCCACTCCACCCTTCTGTTTCTACCGCTTGTCAAAACTTTGCTCGAGAGTATCTTCGATTCTTCTGTCGATTAATTAAAGAGATTGCCTCGAATAGACGAAAACGGGAATGAAGCGAAAGAGGAATTAAAGGAACGAGTATCTTTAAAAAAATAACAATTGTTTCGACAATCTCGAAATATTCTCAATTACGAATAATCGTATTAATTTTTTACGAGGGATGAAATACGGAAGAAAAAGAAAAAAAAGAGAGGGGGAAAAAAAGGAAAGTGTGAGAAAGGAAAAAATGGATAACAACAGAAGGGATACATTCGAAGCAAAAATGATCCGAGGCGGGTCCGGCCGAGGATGCGCCCTGGGCGTGAGTCGAGTAATTAAATACAAAGTGCGCTCATTTGTGAGGTCAGTGGCAAATAACATGTTATCCGACCAGTGGTAATTTATGAGAATTATTGCCGTGTGATGCTTATTCCGTCTGACCCTCCACGAAGTTCGAATCTCGATGAATATATCTGTACATACATATATATATATATATATATATATATATATATATACATATATATATATATATATATGTATTTGGAATTATACATATCCCCATTCAATGAATATGTATATTTGTAGGAAAATAGAGACGTAAGGTTTCGCAGGGCAGACTAAACGAAGGAATGTGGGGATCGACTAATTATCATTTACTCCACCCCTCCGTTCTTTCCTTTCCTTTCTTAAGATTTTCCATCTTATTAATAATTCATCCGGTGGGAAGAAATATTTCCAGTTGAAAAAGATCGATTTTTCGAGAAAATTCTTAAAATACGAAAGAATTCGAAATTTATACAATTTTCCGTTTTAAATTTCGGTTATTGTAATTTCTACGTAATCCAGACACGTGGCTCGTATTGGCTACCACCAACGAATCTGTGTTGTTTTCCCTCGGACGCAAGGGTGAAATATCACATCATAAAATAACTTTATTTTCTTCTGGTCTTCTTGCCCGTTTGAACTTACCGCCACGCCGCCTAGTTATTTGACCGCCCTTGAGATATACCATTTTCGAGAGCGTAATCGCTAATCAGTCGTCCGATTTCAAAGAAAGGGACACGAGTCACAGATAAAGACCAGTTTCGAAGTGACTTTGGTTTTTCGGCTGAGCCGCTTTGACCACTGAAAATCTATATAGCTGCGCTTTGTTGGCAGATTTTACGATTTCTACGAAACCTTATTCCTTATATACACAAATCGCAACTTCCGTTCTCTAGAAACTTTCATACGTTTCGCGTATATGGAAGTACATAACCTTAAATAATCGATTCCATTTGATTATTTTTCCTGTGATAATATAGTGTAGACTTAAGAGGATGATTAAATATAATTTTTCCAAAAAATATTTTAATGTTCTAAATAGATTGCTTTTCGATTATTTTCAAAATTATTTTCTTTCTGATCAAGTATTCGATAAAAATATTAAAGCATCGGAGAATGAATAAACATTTGACGTAAAAATTGGAAAGTGTTGGATGGTTAAGTATGGATTTGAAATCTTTTATTTTTCAAAAAATATTTTACGAATTTTATTCGCTTTAATCGAGTATTCGATAAGAATATTATATTGGATGGTATATAAATTTGACATTAAAGCTAAAAATTGGAAGCTTATCTCGAATCGCAACTTTTGTTCTTTGGCAGAAATTATTATTCCTTTATTATCGTAACTCAATCACGTTTCCTTCTATATGTTTGACATGGAAGTTGAAGTATAATCTGAAATGAAATTGACACTTTTATTTTCCAAAAAATATTTTACGAATTTATAATGAATGGAATATTCAATATATCCATAACAGATCTAAAGAAAAATTCATCTATTTCTAACTTTAATTAAAAGAATCCAGAGAATAATAATTATGACTACATTAATTACATAAATTACAATGTTCTAAATAAATTGCTTTTGAATAAGGACAAATAATCCTCACCAAAAATTCGTAACATTATTTCACTCGATTTTTAACAAAATTATTTTCTCTCTAATCAAATATACACTCGACAATTACGAATATTACATTGAAAGATAGAATAATGAGAAAATATAGTGTAGTTTAACAAATATGTAATTTATTTTCCAAAAAATATTTTACGAATTTATAGTACGATCTTCTAAATTATTTTTGAATAATCAAGTATCTCGCATAAGAATGTTACATTGGATGATAAATAAATTCGACATGGAAGCTAAAAACGTGGAATAACCTTCTCCAAATTAAAACACTACTTCACTCGAGAAAATTATTTTCTCTCTAATCGAGTACTTCCTCGACAAAAATAAAAAGAAAGATCAAATATGGATTTGAAATCTTTTATTTTCCAAAAAAATATTTTACGAATTTATAGTACGATCTTCTAAATTATTTTTGAATAACCCAAATTAATCTCTAATCAAATATCTATATATAAGAATGTTACATTGGATGATAAATTCGACATGGAAACTAAAAACATGGAATAACCTTCTCCAAATTAAACCGCTACTTCACTCGAGAAAATTATTTTCTCTCTAATCCGACAAGAATATTAGAACACCGAAGAAACATTTGACGTAAAAATCGTAAAGCTTATCTCGAGTGGAAGAGATGCGGTTTTCATCTCGCCTTTCGTTTCGTTTCGAGGAGGTAATCTGGCCGCTTCGTAATAGTCGATGATGCTTAAACACGAATGGCGGCGGCGGCGGAACCACGTCACGGGGGCCCAGGCCCCTGGAAAGGACAAAATGAGGAATTCGAAAGCGGAACCGGATAATGCGGTAATTGTATTCCAGGAATCGGTTCGGCACGCACAACTCCTTAACAAGCGAGCCCTCGACGCGAGCCTCTCCCCCTTCCGATTCTCTAGACACGGCAAGTTGAACCAACCATAGAGCAAACCATAGTTGATTGCGGTCCATAGACGCAACACACTACGATCTATCTTTTTGATACCGCGTCAGTTCTCATTTCGGAAGCACAGGTGTCAGAGTCGCGGCTGTCACTTTCGAGCTGATTATCAATTACGATCCTTCCACCGCCAAAAACTAGTTTGTCTTCCATTCTCAGGAAACCTTCTCTCCTTGTGTCTGTAGGAAATACGCAATTTAACAACGAACTGATAAACGGATCGCAGAAATATATTCCAGAGTATGCATTATTATTGCAAAGGAGTCGCTCGTGTTTCTTCGAAATGAAATTTAATTATTAAAATTCCATCAAAGGCACTTGAGAAAAATGTAGAAACGTTCTAATTTTCACCTCAATCGCATTAATCATTCGTCAATTATCGATAACACCGAGGAAAATTAAACATGCATTGAAAATGGAATAAGAGATTAAGAATAATTTGTATCAATCGTCGTTTCCTTAAATTCTAAACGCGCATCGTTAAGGATGTAATATATGTACGTATAATATGAGTCGAGCCAGCCCTAATAAGATGGTAGTCTCGTAATTAACTTAAGCCTAATAGAGCGTTTAGTGGAAGATATCTTTGAGGTAGGTCCATTGTATTAGCATAAATCATGGAGGCAAATCTGTGGGGGCCTCCTAGATGAGCAACAGTTTATCATAGTTCACAAATGAAGGGGTTACCACACTGTTATAAGTCGCTCGTAATTACGGCCATGTCGATGTTTCAAAGGATTTTCCGCCGTGGCGGTCGGTCGTGAACGCGTTAAAATTTTTCTACGCCATCGATACCTGGGTTAACTGGAGAACAAAAGGAAAGGCCGCGAAGAAGAAGGGAAAATTCTTCTAATATCGCGCAATGTATCGAATGTAACGAGTCGATTCAATCGAGTCACTGGGGATACCTTATTTCGATATAGAGTACACAAAATTTATATGTATATTTATACGTATTTAATCATGAATAATAAAAATCGATCAATTTGGATATACAATTTCGAATTGATAGATATCAATTATGATTCATAACTCGTAATTATCCTTACTAGTTTTCGGCCGTGAGAATATGAAATTCGACAACATGGATTGATGCGGTTGAACCGGTAACGTGATACCCACGCCGCTTAATATTCGGTATAAAAATTGAATATAGCGTTACCATTGATTATTGGTAAGAATCTGCATACAGAAGTGCATTGGCTACCTGTGTGGTCCTGGAATATATAAAAAGTACATCTACAGTAGTTTTCTCGAAGATTCGATGCGAGATGAATAAAACGCTGCGTTTCATCCACCTACATTATCGTATCCTCGTCATATTTTTAATCGCTTCATCTTCCCGACAATTTTACAATTTTATTCCATTCGATCAACATTTCGTACAAATTTTCAGACTCGATGACCATCATCGTTAAAGCAACAGTGATTGGTTTGTTTGGAAAAATTATTTTTCAACATGTTGCCTAACCTGTAAATGAGCACGAATCGCGTAAAAAGAAAATAAAACTTTGTTGAAAAATATGTTTCTCGTGTCACCGCCCATTCCTACCATTTCCTTCCTCGATTTTGACCGAATCCAGGGGTAAAACGCGAAGGGATCGGTATTTGGATCCCACGAGATTTCACGGTGCCTATTTCCTACGGCATATATATCTATGCTAGCTTCATCCGCTGGCCCATAAAACCCTCGTTTTTAGATTAAAATCGTTACGATGGGTATAAGCTGGTTTTCAGGTTTTGGGCAAGGTTTTAATAATTACACGGAAAGGTAGTCACGGTTTTTCTTTTTTTTTTTACAAAAGATTAAGAAACGAGGAGGAGGAGGGAATGATTCAGGTAATAAAGCAACTTTTTATGGGAGCAAGTTTCAACTTTTATTGTAAATAACGAGAATCCAAGTTGGATGCTACAAGTACTTGCTTTTAAAAATTTAAATATATATTTTTGTATTTGAATACGTAGAAATTTCTGTTATACGTTCGACTTGTTTCTCGTCGTTAACGAAGATTCTCGATTGTCCATAACATTGTCCTTTTATTAAATAAAAGTAAGCAAGCTCTACAAGCGTGACAAACAGAATTATACGTATCCTCTGGCGAAATATCCTTGGAGAGGCCGAGCCTCTGGAAATCGCTCTGATTAACGTCAATGACGAGATAAATGGTCGAGCCAGGGATGCTAACCTGTTGTAACAAACGTAACACAATGGTGACGCGATACGAAGGCGATTTTTGGCGCTTCGGTTCGAAAAAACGGGCCGAGGCAATTCAACGCCATAGAAATGCTAACACGCTTTTAAGAAATTATCAAAGAGAGCCGCTTTTGCCAATAATCTACCGTGTCGGATGGAAAAAGAAAAGGGAAAAGAAAGGAAAAAAATACGTTATAGCCTCGCGTGCCAAGCGATTCATCCTTGCGAAACTCTCAGAATGTTACAAATTTAGTATTTAAAACTTGCCTCTCTCTCTCTCTCTCTCTATCTATCCATCTATCTATCTCTCAACGAAGATTCGTTTGTGAATAATTTATATATTGTTTCGCCACTTTTTCGACAATATATATAATTTTGACCATATTTTATGTTTATAATGATAATAATATATAATGATAATATGAATTTTTTGAATGTTTAGTTTTATTATGAGTCTATATAGATAAAGAGACTTGACAATTTTTATAAGAATGAAAAAATATTTGATCGGGTAACAAAAGAGATCTGGTTATTGAAGATTTCTAATTGTAAATTCTAACTCACTTGTACACACAGAGGAGAAAAATCTTCGTGATCAGCGAAAAGTGAATAGTTAAATGTTGCAAATTATCGTTATATCATCTTCTGGTTCCGAAATCACTGTATTTATGCAAATAACCGCCGAAAGGAGCAAACAACTTATATTTCGGATCTCCATAATTTGAGCATAAATAATACAAACTCTCAATTCCTGTTATACATAAACATTTCCTTAAAAATATCTTCAACAATCCAATTTCTATCAATTTTGATCTATTTCTTAAATTCTAACGCGAAACCAAATATTATTTCTAAGGAAAAAAAAGTTTACAAAAATATTAACAACTTTTAATAGATAAATAGTAAACAATAAATATATATCAAAACGTTATAAATTTGACAAACGAATATATTCATCAGAACGTTGCAAATAAATTAAATACTGAATTGAAAAAAAAAAAATTCGAAACCAATTTAACCGTAATGTTTTTATATATTTCACGTTATATCGTTCGAGGGAGAAAAAAAAAAGAGAAATGAAACACCGAGTCGCGATTAAGATTAACAAATACCGTTGGGCGAATAAGAAAAACAAGAAAAAGAAGGGAGAAGGCGAAACACGATACGATTTCCGTGGGTATAAAGGTACGAAAGCTTGCCTCGCGTATTTAAAAAGCGTGACCGTAGAGCTGTTGAAGTGGTGGCGGCGGCAGTGGTGATGCTGATTATGGCAGACAACGATCGGAAGCAACTTAAGGGCGGGGAAACGGAATCGGGGACTAGCAGCACGCGCCAGCCACACGCCTCGAGTCTTCTTGGGCCTTTTGCCTTCATCCTCAGACACGTACACCTGGGACAGTTGGCAAGCGAGAGACAAAACCCGGGAATGTCTACACTAGACAGTGTCTGCCTTTCGTTCGAGCAAAACTCGAGGAATCGAGGAATCGAATCGAGGAAGGGATAAAAAAAAGAAAATACAAAAATAATAAATGCAAAAGCTTTAAACTAAAACAAGAGGGAAAAAAGGGATAACAATTCTCGTTTTGGTCCTCTTTAAGATCTTCTTCTTTAAGATGTATGGATATAACAGGTTGATAAGGCGGAATGCGTTCATTCGTTGAGCTAATGGGGTTAAGATGGCTATTCTTACGAGAGGTAAAGTCAGTAATAACGGAAACGTCGTCACAGCGATCTTTTCGAGGATATACATGATTTCCTCGGATGGTAATTTGGCGGACGGTAGGTAGATTAAACCCTCGAGGCAGCGGGTGCAGCAGCCTGCTTACCGTATGCTCCCCATATGGCTCGTCCTCCCTCGAAAAAGCGACCCGCGTAGGCTCGAGCGCCTATATTCACCCTGCGCTGGCCCACCTTTCTCACTACCCTTTACCTGCGAATCGTTGTAATAGGTGCAACCATATTTTCACTACCGATGCACTGGATTATGCCAAATCACGGTGTCATTCGTGGGACAAGCAGATCGAGAGATTCGATTTAGACGCATCGACCTAACCTCACACGATACGTGCGATATTTTTACCAGTGGTGTGTGGAATTGTATATATGAAGCATGGTGTCATTCGTGGGATAGGGAAATTGGAAGATGAAAGGAGAATCGTATTTTTACTAGTGGTGTATAGAATTTGTATCAAAGCACTATGGTGGTACTATGGTGGGAAAGGAAAATTAGAAGATAAAAAGAGAAAAGAGATAAAAAGGTATATGAGATATAATCGTATGTTTACTAGTGATGTATCGGATTGTATCATCGTGTTATTCGTGGGATATGAAAATTAGAAGATCAAAAGAGAATAAAGAGAATTGTATCGAAGCATTTGTATCATTTGTGGAATAAAAAAATCAGTAGATTCGATTTAGACGCATCGAGCGATCTAACCTCACAGAACACGTGCAATCGTATTTTTAGTGATATATCGAATCGTATCAAAGTATAGTGTCATTTGTGGGAGATTCGTTTCAATTATATTTCTTACTACTGATGATATCAGATTGTGTCAATTAAATATTCGATTTAGATTCATTGAATGATCTAAATAGCTGCAATCATATTTTGATGTATCGAATTATGGCACGATTCTATTAAATTAGAAAGAAAAAAAGAGGATCGATTGAGCATCGAAGTTAAATGTAACTTAACCTAACATAATCTATCTTTCACCTGCAAATTATTTCCTGTAATAATATAACTTTATTTTCAGCATCGATGCATTAGATTATTCCAAGAGATATTGGAGAAAATTCGATTTGATTTAAATGCAACTATATTTTTACCGAATATTGATTATGAAAAAGCATTTGTGGGACGGAGAAAAGATCAAACTGAATGAGGAAAGTAAACTTAATCTAATTATCTAATTTATATAATAATAATAATAAATAAAATAATAAACATTAAGTACAATCGACTAAACTTGATTAAATTTTCAGAAGATACGAGTGATGACAATATACGAAACGACTTCCGTTTAAACGGATACTATTATGGGAAACACTTGCTCGAAATCCTTCAAACCTGTATATAAATTATAATCGTAAATCGATTTGAGCCAACACAGGAAATTTAAGCAGTTCTCACGAATTAACGAGTAATTCACGATAACGTCTGACGAGAGACTATCCGAAAACAGCGCCGCCCACATCCGGAGGAGGTACTGTTGGTGATGGTGGTGCGATCAGGTTGATCAGTGATCGGTGTAACGTGTCGGTTTTACTTATATACTTAACTCGCATTTATCCAAAGCGATCTCGAACCTTTTATTGGGTATTTATAAATTCTACGAAATTGTTTCGCTTCATAATTTCGGATAAACATTGAAGAGCGTGTGAAATGGGACAAACAATCAGATGTGCTGGTAGTCGTATAAATTTTTAAAGCTTATTTTTTATGTTGCAGACAAACTGCGAATGAATTCGAAATTTGAATCGCGAATTCATGACTTTTTCCCCCTTTTACTTTCTATTCTATACGAATTAAAATATAAAGCGGATAATTTTCTGCGTCTAAACGTTTTTTTCTTCGATTTCAGAAAAAATCTACGAAACGAAAACCAGTTAATAGAATTATATTAATTGCGAAGAATTAACTCTGCCTTTCTAAGGCAAAAGAAGAAAAATTGAAACCACAATTTTAACCTCGACTCTATCCATTACACCGTTCCCTTTCGAATGTTGTTTCTACGCGACAAATAGCTGGAGATGCGAATCGATGGAGAAAAAAAAAAAAGAAACAAAACGAACAAGGCTAAAAGAAAACCTGTGAACTGTCATTGGAAGTTTTTGTTCGAAAAAATAAATATCGTCTGATCCAATCTTTGGATAATACATGCGCGTTAAAATAGGTGCGAAGAGCCATCTTTGAGACAGCATAGCTGCGAAGATCGGCGAACGATTATAAGATGCTATTGCCTTTCTCTTTTTGTCTTTCTTTTTTTTTCCTCTCTGTCTACCGAACTACGCACTTTTCTACTTTTTCCCCTCTTTCTCTCGCGTGGGAATAGGCACGATCAGATCGTGGACAGCATCGGATCTCGAATCTCGAGAAAAAAAGAGAAAGGAAAAAAAGTTTAAGGAAATTTAGTGGCGTCAGACTCTTGCTAGTGAGATATTCCAGTTAGCTGAAACATCGAACCAAAATCCACCGCCTTTCTATGGGAATGCATAGTCAATGAGAGGATGATGGTTCGCGATAAGATTCGACGAATTTCGCTTTAATAAACTTCTACGCGATTGAGGAAAAACGAGGCTCGAAATTTGTCGCTTTCTAAACGATTGTTATCGAAATTTACATGGCATTAATAACAAATGTGAATTTATTTTTAATACTATCAATTAAATGTCACAAATATATCGGAGCTAGTATTTTGATAAATTTATTGAGAATAAAAAATTGTGAATTATCTTTACAAATTTTCAAAGATTTTATAATAAAATTACATTACGTAAATCTTTCATCTTTCCTCGTGATATTTTTCTCTCTTAAGAAGAGAGCTTTTTAAACGCTTAATTTTCAATTGTTTTCCATTCAGTATTTACCTTAATAGCGGTGCCAAGATTGGGTACCTGTCACTAATTCCAAATAATTTTCGAACAACGCTTACAGGTGTCAACATTCTCGATGAGACATCCGACACCGATGTTCTTCTTGTTCTAAATAGACCGGGTGGTCCTCTCACCTCTTCTGATCCTATCTTTGGACGATCTCGGATCAGCTTCAACGACGAGCTTACTGCTACTTACTAAAGCGGTACATGGATGAGAAGCGGATGACCGGGGTGAAATCGTCTGGGTGTAACATGGAAGAATTACAAGATGCCTCGCAAGCATCCCTCGAATATTTGGGATCGTTGTGTGCACTTTTTGCAAAAAAAACAAGAGTATCAATATCATCAATCATTCGATGTTCTAACAGATTAGAAAAATATTATACCTCGTTATTTACTACTTTTAGTATTAATTTAGTCGTTTTCTTGTTTCGAACGATACTTTATCCACCTACACGATGTGATAAAACACAGCGCGAAACTGTTGCCAAAAATCGTTAAACCTCTTAAAGTGATATTGGATCGATGCTAATAGCATTATTGGTTGAGAACCGTTGTTCAAGCGTATAATATATTTTTTCACAAAATTCGTCCAAAATTTCGAGACGAAGTCTGTACACACGCGTTGAGATACATTAAGAGGGACGCTTAATTTTTACCCGATCACCGTCCATTCTCGTTTTCGAATTATTCTACCGCTTACCAGAATGTTTTTACAGCCTTTTACATTCTCATCGGTGGTGCAGCTATAACCGTTTCGAGGGTCGTATTGTAAAGTCATGCCGGTCTCGAGCGGTCACGTGCGCATTGAGCCATCAAGACAAATATATTGAGGAAGAGGCGGTACGCTTATTACAGGCGAACCTCTTTCTCGGCCACAAATCAAATAACATTTTCGTGTTGGTAACAACCGAGACATGACGTTTTTTGTAAATCGCATGCACACGAGATGATGTTTTCTATAATTGTACGTGCGATTCGGAGAGAGAATACGAATTCTAAGTAGAAGTAAGAAAGGAACTCATTTGGACAGAGATAACAAACCCTCTCTTGGGTCTGAGAGTCGCATCGATTCAAAATTTTCAAATTAATTAATTAAACTGATCGAAGAACAAACTTTGTATTAATTTTTTTTAAAATTTGTAAATAAATTGTAATCAATCTGTTAATGTTATGCTATAATTACTTTCTCGTCCAGATTAATTTTTGTACAAATTTTCAAATCCGAACGAAACAAATATATTTTAAACATCCGTGCACGAAGAGATTATTATCCACAGTTTTCGCAAATTAATCCCTCGATACATTTCTATAATCGTAGCACAAATTTTTCCCAAAAAAAAAATTGTACAATAAAAACGAAGAGATCGGTTTTTAAAGGCAATCAGGACTACCTAGTTTTATACGATTCCTCTGGAAGGATGGACGAATGATATGGACGGTGAAGAAGGGATAAGCCAGAGGAGAAAATTATCCCGTCAGAGTGTAGAAGGTGAAACGTGTCTCACACTTACGTGTCCGCCCACGCTTGCAACTCGTTACGACTCTTAAGAAATTCACAATACGCGTTTCGTGACCCTGTCAGCGTTTTACCACCTTTAGTATCTTTACATTGTAATCTGATGATAGCAGACCATTCCATAATGTTAACTGGATTGGACTTTAACAAGATATCGCTTCTTCTTCTTGTTGGCCGCGTAAATTGTATAAAATGAAGAAAAAGGCCCCGTGGTAGGGGCCTCATATATCCAAGTGCGTAAATTTTTAGCCGTCAATTAAGATTATTAAAAAATTGTATATATTTTTTTTCATTAGGAAGGTAAGAAAAATCTAGATTTCCGTTTTTAAATAGTAGACATCGATCTGTTATGCCTCGTGTTAATATTTTGACAATTATTAATCAATAATTGACACGTATACCCCTTATTGGATTAACAACTGAAGCAAAATGAAATTTATTTATTATCGAATTAAGTGAAACTCATCGACTGAAAATGTTTATGATTTATCGTTTCTATTGAGAGAGACTATGAATCGATTTAAAAATGGAGGGAGAAAACGATTACGGCGAATTTATACCACGAATCCTCCGCCTCCTGACGCATCTCCTCGCTCGCTTAATCTAATAAAGCAATTAATAACTAATAACAACTTAATACGGCCCATCCTCGATAAAGTCCGTAATTACATACTCTTTAATTACGTGTATCCTGTGCACGATCGAGGTTCAGTGTTATTTGATTATCGTTCACGAGAGCATTCACGAATTAACGAAGAGGCGGTACTATTTGTTTTCGAGACGCTAAAACCTTGAGAACGGATAATTTATTGATGTTCGAACCTTGATCGGCGTCTGATCAGCCGTTTAAAAATCCATATATCTAGTTGAGAATCCGTGGAGAAAGTACAGGAAGTAGAGAGTATTATTGAAATTGTTTGCGTTACAAGTTATTTTTATAAAAAGATTTTATTTAGCGACTTTTAGTATTATTAGAGATATGTAATGAATTACTTTTGTAGTAATAAAATGTATTTAAATAAACTATTGATATTTCATTATTGGATCAAGTTATGGTTTCTCACAATGAAATAGTGTTATATACGTTACGATGGAATTATTAGAATTCGTTGAAAAAATTCGTTAAAAATATCTTTCTTAAATTTACTTTATTAAAAAAATATATGTATTAAATTAAAAATGAAAAGTGCACGAATTCTACGTATAAATTATTCCACGCTCTATAATTTTAATATCCTCCAATTATTTTACAATTTCACCATCTTTCGGGCGAAAATAGAGGAAATGCTGCAGATAATTTCTATTCCATCACTTTCCACGTCCTCAGACGTGGACGACTCGCAGAGGGAATAAAAGAATATATATATTAAATTAAAAATAAAATTAGAAAGGTGCACGAATTCTACGTATAATTTATTCCACGCTCTATAATTTTAATATCCTCCAATTATTTTACAATTTCACCATCTTTCGGGCGAAAATAGAGGAAATGCTGCAAATAATTTCTATTCCACTTTCCACATCCTCAGACGTGGACGACTGGGAATAAAATAAATAGATCGATCATTCGATCCCGACGATACAGATCGACAATGCGACGATAAAAAGAAAAGAAAAAAAGAAAGAAAAACGAAAAAGAACCCCCTGATCCACGTGTAGGTATGCAACGTTGGTTGGCGATGCGGATTCCCTTCAAAGAGGGCCCGGTATAAAAATCCCCCGAAACGTGAACGTGCCGGTTCAACGTGACTCGAAGCACAACACTCAAGCACCCAGGAGACGAGTTCGATCGATTCTCCTTCGAATTTCTAGCCCGTACCCTATATATTTAGCATATCCCCCATAACTGACAGCATGTTATTTCACCAACAAATAATACGCAAGAACCATTGTGTATCCGGCGAAGAGCACTTGAGATTGGAGGGCACCCTTAAACGCTTTTAAATACACGCGGAATGGGTGGAAAGGGTGTTGGAGGGCGGCCAACGGAGAGAGAGAGAGAGAGAGCATAAGCGTGAGAGGGAGTTGGAGGACAGGAGGGGTGAACACGGCCACGTAGAAAACGTGCGGTCTCGCTACCTGCTAAATTACTACGAACAGCTACGTGTACTGGATGGAGCGAGAAAGAGCATACTTTTTCTCTCCAATTATCGAAAGGCATTATGAGGATTTAAAACACCGATACTCGTGACTTGTCCCTCTCTGATTTTTCGTGAAATCACTCGAAACGGCGAATTAAAATTTTCATCGATCGTGAAAGTGAACTGTGAATGAACTCTCGAAATGGTGCGTTATTATCGACACGATGAAGGAAGAAAGTTTAAAAATTATTATTCTTATGCTTCGATTAAGAAAGAAAAGTTTCTCGTTTCTTTTTATTAATTTGTTTCCAAGAAACGATTTTTAATGAGATAAATAACGGGATGGCTCGCTCGAAATTCGAGGATTTGTGTTATTTCGGGGTGCAAAGTTTGATCGTCGAATTATTGCTCGGAAATCAGGACCAACGATCTCATCCCATCGTTCGAATTTTGCTCGGCTTTACCTCCCTTCCTTTTCTTTTCTTTTCCCTTTCGGATCCTTCCACCAAGATTCTCTCTTCGTTTCCTTCTCTGCCTCCCTACATCCATTCTCCTATTCTATCAAAACGGTTCCCACGACTTTCGACTGAAACTGAATTGCCAACGACTTTCGCTTTTTCTCTCTCTCTCTTTTACAATATTATACGTCACACGTTTCACGATGAATCTTATTACGACTTAGATCCTTTTTTGTTTCATTTTAAATATACGAAATTTGATGAAATTAATTTCATTAATTAATTTCAAGATTCTTTATATTTCCAAAGTATAATCTGTGTTACGATATTTGAAAAGCAGAGTTGCGAGTTCAAATTTCGTTTGTTCGATTTTACGCAAATCTAATTTTTCTTAATTCTTTAGCTTTCGATTTTGAATCGTGTTTCCAGGCCAATACTGTACGAATCACCGGTTCGGGCCACCATGATTTCAAAATTATTTTCTACTGGCCGGTCGTTCGAGACTTCTGGAAATCAATTTTTCCCCTCTGGCGCCAATTAACCAGAGTTTTCTCGACTTCGACGTAGGTCCGCCGGTGGAGAACAGCCTGAGACTCTGGGAAAGTTAATCGTTCCTTCCGTTTTCCTCTTCAACCTCTATAATCTTCGAATTCTTCGCTCCGATTTCAACGCGATTACTCACCGTGCCAACGATAGTCATCAATTGCAATCGCGTTTAAAAACGTACCTTCTTTCCCTTTCTCGAGTAATTTTTTAAATAATTATCTCAATTAACGCGATATAAATTGGAATAAGATACATTTTAAATACGTTCTTATCCTTATTGTTTGTTTCCAATTTCAAAAGATGTTACACAATAATGGATACCATACGTCTTAATAAACCAATATTATTAATAGACATTCTCGTGGAAGTTTCGTGGAATTTATCCACGATATTTCTAATTTAGCCACCTATTCAATACGATGGGAATATTATAATCGGCTTATGTGCGTTTAGCCGATCGAGTGGAGGAAAATGGTGGCTAAAACGCCTGTTGTTGTCATTTCTTTTTGCTCTCTCTCTCTCTCTCCCTTTCTCTCTTTCTCTACTTTATTCCCTTTTCGAGAAATCGATAGGCAGTCGTCGCTCGACGAGATAAAGGGCTCACAAAAACCACGAAATCACGATAGATCGGCTAGTTAGGAGAGTTTTGATGAATCCTAATCTTGTGAAATATATGCGTGAATAATGAGGGAGGACAGGCATGGGACGGGGTCCGAATTAAAACATCCTTGTCGTCTTGCAAACTAATGTCTAGATGGCGCTAATGCCGATCCTATTCGTTAGAAATGCGCCTATGATTCGCTTTTACGGATCAATGTAATTTGTGTCCATTGCAGTAGTCTTTTAATATATCTAGTTGATAAATTTGCATCTCTGTGAAATCAAATTCTTGTTATTTATTTCTTTCGTTATTTGTTAAAATAAAAACTTTTTTAACTCAGTCAATCGGAACTTTTCATCTTGTTTTATTTAATAAATTCATCGAGGTAAGTTTCATCTTGTTTTATTTCTGTTTACAAATATTATCTTTCAAACGTATTACACTTATGATCTGAATAAGCAAAGGAGTGCACATTTTTTCAAATGTTGTGAAACGTAATTAAATTTTTCGATATAATTTTCAATATACTTTCTTTCTAAAAATACCCATAATGATACGATACTTAATAATAACTATACATAATCGATGATTGTCGGTAAATTATGGAACATCAAAGAAAAGGAAGCTAAGGAAAAGAAAAAAGAAAAAATGAAACAATCGTGCTTTCTTTTTGAAAACAATCCATTGAAATAAGCGTTACAATGGACCTTCTGCCCAGCTAAAGAGTCCTCATAAAACAACAGTTGATCCAAACCAGAGAAAAAGATTATCGAAGAAGAGGGAAGAAAAGGAGAAGAGAGAACTGTTACAATATAACAATATGGCACCCTCCTGTGTGATCGAGTGCCTCTTCGATTAAGAGTGAAATTTCATTTTCCTCCTACTGTTAGGTCGCTACCACGCTTTCAATTTTCACCCATTATCTTATTATTTCATTATAATAATAATAATGATCAATTAATAAAATTTCAAAGAAGTTTGTTAAAAGTAAATTGTAAAACTCGACAATTAAAAATATAATAAAATAGAAATTGAAGAAAAATGTAATTTTATTATTTTATTATATATTGTTATTTATTATTTAATAAAATTTCTCTAACATCACTTTTATTTTGTTTACATGTAAAGCGGATACGAATCATCGAAAGATTAATTAATAATTAATTTGACAATTGGAAGTTCTTTTTTTTAAAAAAAAATTCTCCATCGTATATAACATAATCCAAGTACAAATGTTGATAAAAAAATTAATGACAATCAAAAAATACATTTTTCAAACTAATGTTCCTTTTTTTTAATCAAGTCAAAACGACAATTTTTCAAATAATTTCTCTAAAGTTGCCACGAGTGAAACTACCCTTCTCTTGCTTCTCTTGTACTCCGTTGTTGCTTCACTCGTGTAACAAATCGTAACACAAAATTTGAAAATTCGTTGGTACAAAGATAAGTTTGATTTCCATTCGGAGAACATCTCTATCGCAAAATAATTCAAAAAAGAAAAAAAAAAAAAAAAGAAAAGAAAAAACCACCGTTAAATTCCACCACCAGAGATGTATACATACGTGCAACATAAATTACATGGTGCGCATTGACGACCTGGCGCCCCACATTCTGACGCTTGCCAAATTTCAACGTTCAACGAACAGTTCCCCCCTCCAATTCCCAATGATTATCCACTTAAATCCTCGCGGAGTCGCGAGTAATTATGCGAGGGTGCGAGGGTCAATTTGATAATTGCATTATTCCGTTGCGAATAATTACCACCTTTCCCGCCAAATGCAAATCGTTCAAGAAGAATTTTCTGCATTCCTCTGCTCTTAATTGTACAAACTGATTCCGTTCCTAATTTCCCTTCGATAATTATACACCGATTGTCGAATATACCTTGTTGAAATAATAATAATAAATTCGAACAATATAAATCTATTTTCACTTTTGCTTCTCCAATAATTGGTACACTCGATTTTGACCTAGACTTCGTGCAAGTGATTATTAAAAATATTTGTACAGTGCATAATAATCGTATGAAAAGTTACGTTATACAGATACTTGAATTTATTTGTAATTTTTGTAATAAATATACGATGTACAAATTTGTAGTTATATTTGTATGTATAGAAATAATAATAAGAAAATATTTATAGATATGAAGGCAAAATTGAAAAATTGAAATTGTAATTGCAAATTGATTTTTAGTTATTTATAATGAATATTTGTGCATATTCATATATTTTAGAAATTTGTTTCTTATATACATAATAAATTTAGAATCATATAGCATGACACTCATATATATTTATTTTAGGTATAATGTACATGTATAGTATATTAGTAGAAAGAATGAAAAAGCAAGTAAGACCAACTGCCTTCGTCTGAGGTTAAAGAGGGGAGAAGCACGCGTCTGCCACGCTCCCAGTGTACACACCTGGGACCAGTTGGCTAGCGAGAGAAATCTTTTTCACCCTAAATACAAACAATAACCAATTATTAACAAATTACAACTGTAAAATTGGAAATATTTTGGAAACGTAGAAACGAAAAATCATGATTCAAAATTACTTTTTAAAATAAACAAAGGGCTACTTTGATCCATTTTGTCTGTGCAATCTTGCAATCTGGTAAGAAGTTGTAATTGAAAGTTCTTAATAAAAAAAAAAAATGAATTTCAACTTTGTTGTCACATTTCTATATTCGAAAGTATAAATAAAAAAGAAATCTATGACTATTATTAATAAGAATTAATAATAAGTTTGAAATTCGTTGAATTTAAAACGTTTAAAAAATATAATCAGCATAAAAAAATATAACTATAAATAATATCTTATATTTATTCCATCTACGATCAATTTTACGAATATTAATTTCAATTTCTCTTCGCAGGTATTTTCAGAAATGACAAAATATTAAATCAACAGGATGAATACTTTGTTTTTCTACTTTTGTATATAATAAGGTTTGAACGAACTCCTATAATTTCGTGACGAAGGAAGTAAAATTATTCGAGCGAATGTCCTTTCAATTTCAATGGAAGTCTTCCACTGAAAGAGCAACCGTTCGAAGTTCCTTCCTCCACAGGTTTCAAAAACGTAACACTAAAAATACATTAAAATACTTATAAATATAACTATTTATTACACTTTATGACATAATTCTTCACAAATAAATGAAGGAAAAATTTTTAAATTTTAATTTAATTATTTTTCTTTTATTTTCAATCCTACTATTTAATAACAATATCTCTCTTCCTTTTCCATTTTTAAAATTATCGACTTCAAATTCGAGAATAATTATTTTACCGTCCGGATATACTTATTTCGAATGATTCTCAATTATATCAAAGTATAGCATCTGGTTTTCACATTATAATAGTCGATCCCACAGTGTATGGTAGTCTGTTTCTTTAAGTATTAAAAAAGGAAACGTGCTTCCAATAAAGAATAAAAATAAAATAAAAAGATATCTGTGTACAAGTATCATTGAAAAAAATAATAACAATAATAATATTATTGTCAAAAATTTGCTAATAGTAAATTAATTATACTTGTTTTCTGATGTTTAGAATTTCATGAAAGGAAATGCCAATACCAAAATTAGAAAATGCCGAAAACATAGGGCGACACAATGCTCGACTATAAAGAAGAAAATCGAAACAAACGAACCGCCTATTGGACCTTTGAGACAAGTAAACAAAAATGCCGACAGGAAACTGAAACTAAGCTGAAAACTCGGAATTAAAGTCGCATTAATCACATCTTCCGGTTTATTTTGAAACATTAATTTATTTGAAATAAACAATAAATTTATACATGTATACATGTGTGTGCTCTAATTTATACGAGATTTAATTAATGTAAATTATTTATTACACATCTACCTATTTTTAATAAAAATTTTTAAAATATAAAATGAAATTTTTAAATATGATATTTTAAAAAGATTTTTAAAAGAGAAATTAAAAGCATAGTCTATTTAAATTAATAATAATATTACATTTAAATATTACAATTTATGGGATAAAATCTAATATTTTAAAATAAATTATTATCTATCTATTAAAATAATTTAGTAATTTTTAACAATTTAACAATTTCAAGCAAGTATATCATTATAAGCGTCATTCGTAAGATCGATCCAAATATTTATTATTTATTAATATACTTTTCTCAGGAATTAAAATATAATATTTTTATTATATTAATATTCTCTCTCTCTCTCTTCGTTATTATAAAATTTCTATTATAAATTTATATCATAAAGCCAAGTTAATCGGAAGTATGTGCATTTTTATATAGTTTTTATGGAGATATTAACGAAGCTGCTTTGAGTAAGAAGCTATATTAAAAAAGGAAATAAAAATGGGCAGCAGGTTGGTGCCGGTTTTGGCGCTCTCTAAAACGCCTGAACCGATGATCATATTCCAGATAACCTGGTTAACCCCTCTAGCCCGTTATTATAATATTTGCCAACCCAAAATATAGTAATTGCTTATTTGCTCGAGCCCAATTACCACAACATCCAGATACTTACATCCATGAATTTTTCGTTCTATACGCGCAGGATAGCTGAGAACGTTTTTATTATTCATTTTAAATGTCTAGATCACACACTGGCTGTACGATTATACATATCGAAGATAATGCGTATAAAATATTTTTAATTTTATTTAATATTATTGTCATTGTTAAAAATAATTCTTACTCTGCAGTATAAATCATTTATATCAGTTTTTAATTTTTTTGTATATTATATTTAGAAATGATGAGGAGAAGTCAATTTATCGATACAGAATAATATTTTTTTGTTCCATGTCTTATTTATTTTTGAACACTAGATCTTTAGAACTCTACTTTTGTTATATAATTTTAACGATATAATGATTTGATTTAAAATAAAATTATAATTTTAATAATAATTGAAATAATTGTTTAGTTAAATCTTGATATTGTCACCGAACGTTATCTTATATGAAAACATTCACATCGTATATCAACATTACGTTTTATGAAATCATTCTAGAAATACATTGTATCAAATCAATAATATAATTTATATATATTTTTTTTATTAAAAATTAAAACATTATAATTTTAAAAATAATAGAAATGTGTTCGATTGACATCCCATATCTTATTTATGATCTACACGCCAAAACAAATATAGACAAGAAGAATAAATATAGTAGGAGTAAATAAAAAGAAGGACAGAGATGAGATAAAAATATTGAAATCAGCGCCATCTCTAGATTGCCGCAAATGAAACATATACGAAGAAAGGACAGAAAATAATGAGAGAAAGAGGATAAGAATTAACAGTTAGTGCCATCTCTTGAATATTAAAGATATCTTTAAAAATAGAATAAGAAAGAATTGAAGATAAACGCTATCTCGTAAATACTTTTAAAAAGATATTTTTTTTTGATATTTAAAAATGGCGCTAATTGTTAATTCTTATCCTATCAATATTTTTTTTTCATTTTTTTTTGCTTTTTCTTTATGTATTCGTGACATTCTGGAGATATCGCTGATTTTAATATCTTTACTTTATTTCTATCTTTGTCCTATTATTTGCTCTACTCGTTTACAAATAGTAAATAATACTTCTTCTATAAAAATACGCTCAAAAAACGATTTTGATACATAATTAATTTTATTTTTACCTATTAAAAATCTTAACAAAAATCATTTAATTTTTATATTTTTTTATCATAAATATGTACGTAAATTGTTTATATCATACAGCATGTTCAAATGAATTGATAAAAAATTGATAATGAAATTTATTAAATTATAAATATATTATTTTTAATAAAAACTATAATAAACGTATGTAATATATTTTTATTGTATTATAGTATAAAGTGCAATAAAACTAATTTTAGAAAAATGAATATCCTTATCTATTTCTTAATTTCTAAAATTAAGGATAAAAGATGTATAACAATTATATGATACAATTAAAGTTCATTAGAATTGAAAAATAATGTTTAAAGTACATTTGATTTTATGGTTTCCATAATTTCAAAAGGCCATCTTCACTATAAGAACATAAAAGATTTTGATGTGGATGATGTGTTAAACCTATAACATCTTTTTCATGTATCTGAAATGTGAAAATAATATCAGTAAATACATAATATAAAAATAAATTATCAAAATGAACAAACTTACATTAAGAGTTCTTTCAAGTTTTCCCGATGATGTAGAAAAACAATAAAGCACAAGATCTTCACCAACACAATAAATAAATTCACCACGTGGACTTACAACAGTACACACAAAGTCACCTCCCTCTCGTTTTCCACTAGAGAATGATCTCACTATTTGTCCTTGCATATTCATAATTACTACTGTATTTGAACGATTACACACTACAAAATGTTCTGGATTTCGAGGAAGAAGATGAATGCTATTAACAGTTAAATCTGCAGCTCCTAAAGATTTGTATGTACCTATACATTCTGTTGTTTTCAAACTCCAAACTTTTACAGTTCCATCTGATGATGCACTAATCAATATAAGTGAAAGAATTTAATAATTATTTAATAAAACTCTTTAATTAATTAATTAATATTGAAATTTATATTATACCTTATTAAATTATGTCCATCTGGTGCAAACACTACTTCATTCACAAAAGAAGCATGCCCACGAAATTCTTTTAAAGTTTTTCCAGATTTAAGTCCATGTATTCTATATTACAATTATAAAATATAAATCAATTATAAATTGTTTTAATATTAAAAATAAATTTTCACTTCAATATGCTATATACCTTATAGTAGTATCAAATGATGCGGATAAAATTTGACTGTTATCTCTACTAAATTGAAGACATGTAACACCTTTTGAATGAGCTTTTTCAAATCTTCTTAAACATTGTCCACTTTGAACTCTCCATACTTTTATTTTGCCATCTTGCCCACCACCAGCTAACATTTCACTATCACGACTAAAAGCCATTGATAACACAGCTTGCTCCATCATCATAAAATTATCTTGAGCTTGATATTTTAAATCTTTTCTGATTTTACCAGTTGTGAAATTCCATACTTCAATGAATCCATCAACAGAACCAGTAACCAAATATTGACCATCTGGTGAAAATCTTGCACATTCAACATGAGATTTTTGACCAAATTTTATTTGTTTTGAAAGTTGAGTGGGATATTTTTCATCTTCTTGATCTCGTACTGCTGCTTTTCCTCTAAACAAATCTATTGTAGTACCAGGTGGAAGTAAACCTTGATGTTGCTGCCATTTTAATGCTTGTCCTAATAATGCAAGTAATCTACTTGATGGCACAACTGATACTTCACCAGCAAGAGCTGTAGCTATATAAGCTCTTCGTTTTTCCTTTGTACTTCCATCAGGATATGCTTCGCGTGGGTCAAAATATGAACGTGCAAGTAAATTTTCTATATAAAAAATGAAAAAATAATGTTAAAACTAATATAAATAAAAATAAAATAAAATTAAATCATAAGTATAAAATAAGTATAAAATCACTTCTATATAATAACATCTAGTTATATAATATTGAAATAAATAAAATTATTATCTTCATTTACCGTACCTAAATGTATATATCTTTCAGGTTCTTGTTGTTTCATCATAATCATAGGATCTGTTTGTCGCAATAATGATCGAGCTGCTCCTAATTCTCGTAGTTCAATTAATTCTAGCACAACCTATGGATTATTATAAATATCAGATAAATTATTAAAATTATAAAAATTATAAAAAATTTACATATATAATAAATGACGAACCTGTTCGTATAAATCAATGAGTTTTTTATCTGGTAACTTTAATGATTGTATTGCTTTTAATACTGTATCCCAATGCCCATTATTTATATCTGCTACAAAACCATCTACACTATCTACTGTATTCAATGATACACCTGTTTCTTCCTATATTATATATGTATTATTAATAATATTATTAATATTATAATTATATAATATCATATAATTTTATTTGTATTCTTTTCTAATTCATCAAAAAAGTTGATTCATAATAACTATTCATTAAGATAAAAATATATATAAAAATAATAATATAAATAAGTACCTGCAATGTTTGTAATGTTTTGACAAGATTCGACTCTTTTAGATATTGTTGTATTAAACGAATTACGCTAAAATCAAACATAGATATTAAGAACAAGTATAAAAATCTTATTATAAATATTATATATAAAATAATTACTCAGCAGATTCAATTTCAATTGACATTTTTTACAATATTTTAAAAATAATATATAAGAAAATAATATTTCTATTTAATAAAGAATGACAGTCACTAATAATATTATGCTTACTACAGTGTTACCACTATTAAATTATAAATAGTTATGTTTCTAATTTTTATCACTAAATTTAAACAAACTGAAAAAAAACTAGATTAGATTTATTCAACAATTTTAAAACATTTATCATGTAATATATATATAAAAAATGAAAACTATAATATCATATAATATATATATAAAATATTTACAATAGTGTAAATATTTTTATACATCAAATTTCCTATAATATTGCTATGTTCATATTAAAGATTGTATAGTTATAGTTTATTGTATTATAGTTTCTTTTATATAGTTAAAAATTTATATAGTTAAAAATTGTATACGAATATATGAAAAGATTTGTATATGACATACTCTATTATATATATATATTTAAAATATATATATATATATATATGAAAGTTTACATTACATAATTGTAAAAATCAAAATTATTTAAATTATTATTAATTAAAAATATAATTATTATTACAAATATTCCATATTTTTTAATATTAAGTATAAATATTTTCTCATAAATATTTAATTCTTATTATATTATTATAAAATAAAAATTAACTATAGAAATTCACTGCAACTTACTTCAAAACATTATATACTAATCATGATAACAAGATTAAATAAATTTTAATTTTTGGAGAATAATTTACAAAGAATCATCAATGGTTTTAACACATATATTTAAATTTCGTATTTTTTATGAACCAACCCATTCTTTCTTTGTTTACAGGTATGCATGTATTCTTGATGAAACATTACAATTCGATCATGATCTATCTGAATGAAATCTTTACTAATTTGTGAAACAATAGAAAGAATATATTTATTACTTAGTATTCAATAAATTTAAAGTTTATGTACATTATCATAAATATCTTAATACAAGTATACAATGCATTTCAAAATATTAAAATTATTTTCCGATATCAAGAAATTATAATGTGCAGTATATAATTGTGCGTTACTGTGATTTTATATTTATTCTAACCTAACAGTACGTCTTATTTCGTGCAATATTTTTTATAGTACGTACATTATTGTATTATCGATCATTTAAAAATTGCGCTATTATTATAACACGTACAATAACCTTATTATTAAAAAAAATTATTTTTTAATTAATTGAGATAAAACAAAATTGTAAAACTTGAGTATTAAAAAGATTTTAATATTATAAAACAAAATTGCAAGATATAAGATTGTAAGTAGAATTATTAAACATTTATATATTCAATATGTTAACAATAATTTATAGCAAAATGAATATTGTATTAATATTTGTAATATCATTATATTTTTTATCATTAAAAGATAAGAAATATTTAATTTTAGTATCTATATTATAAAAAGGAATTTTATTTTTGATTAATTATTATTGTCAAATAATATTAAGAATTATTTATATTTTATATAACATTCCTATTTTTTTTTCAGATATAAATCATATAATATGAAAATAACTGCCAATATGGCCAATAATTTTATAGAAAAACAATATAATAACATAATTAAATCACCAAATGATAAAAGAGAATACAGAGGTTTATTACTTAATAATAAAATGAAAGTTTTACTGATTAGCGATGCTACAACTGATAAAAGTGCTGCAGCATTGAATGTGAATATTGGTAAAATAAAATATTATATAATTATATATATTTTTAATTTTTAAGTATAATAAAATATAATTATTATTTTTATAATATAGATTTTATATTATAATATAAATTTTATATCTTTATATTATATATTTTTATAGGTTATTTAAGTGAACCAGATGATTTATTAGGTTTAGCACATTTTTGTGAACATATGTTATTCTTAGGAACGGAAAAATATCCAGAAAAAAATGATTATAATAAATATTTATCTCAAAATGGTGGTTCATATAATGCATCAACTCATATGGATCATACACTTTATTATTTTGATGTACATGCAGAAAAATTAAGAGATGCATTAGATCGTTTTGCACAATTTTTTATTGCACCACTTTTTACAGAAGCTTTAACTGATTTAGAATTAAATGCTATTCATTTGGAATGTGAGAAAAATATAGCAAATGATACATGGCGCCTTGATCAATTAGAAAAATCATCTGCTGATCCAAATCATCCTTTTTCAAGGTTTGCTACTGGAAATAAGGAAACCTTAGATATAATTCCAAAACAAAAAGGAATAAATGTAAGAGAAAAATTACTTGAATTTCATAATAAATTTTATTCTTCTAATATTATGGCATTATGTGTACTTGGCAAAGGTAAATCAAATATTTTATTTATTTATTTACTTAATATTTTATAATTAATTTTAATAAAAGTTATAACTTTAATTAAAAAGTATAATTTTTAAAATAAAATTATAATTTTTTTTATATATTATTTTATATATTCTAAACAAATTTAAATATATTTAATATTTATAATTAATTGTGTTTTATATTACATGAAATAAAAATTTTAAATAAAAAATTTATTATACTTATTTTCAGAGAGTTTAAATGAACTTGAAAAAATGGTAGTAGAGTTATTTTCTCAAGTAAAAAATAAAGAAATTCCAGTACCTACTTGGCCAAAACATCCTTTTAATGAGCAACATTTCCAACATAAATGGTATATTGTTCCAATAAAAGACATTAGGAGTTTGTATATTATATTTCCTATACCTGATTTACGAGAACATTATAAATCGGCGGTAATAACTATATTTATTTCTTAACATATTAAATTATTTTTCTCTTTTATTCAATAAAAAATATATTCATTTTATTTTTTTTAGCCTGCACATTACATTTCACATTTATTAGGACATGAAGGTGAAGGATCACTCTTATCTTTATTGAAAGCAAAAGGATGGTGTAATTCATTAGGATCAGGTAAACGATTAGGTGCTAGAGGTTTTAGCTTCTTTGTTGTTTTTGTTGATTTAACAGAAGAAGGTATTCAACATATTGATGATATTGTTCTATTAACCTTCCAATATATTAATATGTTAAAAAAAAATGGGCCAATTGAATGGATTTATAATGTAATTATTTATAAATTATTATATAATACACATACTTAAATATTAACACTTCGCCATTAAGAATTAATATTTATATATCTAGTTTGGAAAATATATATATATATATATATATGTTTTATATTAATTATATATATTATATATTATAAAATTAATATAATGTATAATGTAATTATATAATATATTATATATATAAGAAGAAATATATAGAGAAAGAATAATATATTAAGAACAAATAATTTTTGCAAAGTATTTGCATAAAAAATTATACATTTCATTGGTGAAGTGTTAATTGTAAGGATAAAATTATATTTAATCAAACTATTTTATTTTGAAGGAATATAAAGATGTAGCAAATATAAATTTTCGATTTAAAGAAAAAAGTTATCCTTGTGATTATGTCAGTGGTTTAGCACAAATATTGTATGATTATCCAATAGAAGATATTTTAATAGTAGAACATCTTTTTCTACTATGGAAACCAGATTTAATTAAATGTATAATGGAATTTTTGAAACCAGAAAACGTTAGAATTCATATAGTTGGAAAGTTATTTGAAAATATAACTGATGAAACCGAAAAATGGTATGGTGTTAAATTTAAAAAAGAAAAGATATCACCAGACATTATAAATAAATGGATTAATGCTGGTTTAAATGCAGATTTAAAATTACCACCAAAGAATGAGTTTATACCAGAAAAATTTGATATAAAACCAATAGGAGACAAAGTAAATAAATTTATTTATTTTTTTTTATGTATTTTTATATGTATATATATAAAAAGTTTTGTTTTTATTATATATAGACATCCAAATTTCCAGTTATTATTGAAGATACTTCGTTAATAAGATTATGGTTTAAACAAGATGAAGAATTTCTTATACCCAAGGCTAATTTATTTCTTGATTTTGTCAGGTAAAAATATTAAAAAAAAATAAAATTCTGTATATTTGTAATGATTGAAAATATTTCAATGTTTTATATGCATTATAGTTAGAGGTTGAATGATACACTGATCCTGATTATTTTATCTCTGATGAAGTTAACAACAATGTTTGTCATATTTCTTTCAAGATGATATAGTTTTTATATATACATATGTATGTGTAAAAGCAATTTTAATATAATTGCATTACTGAATCAAAAAAGTATGAATTTTCTGATTATGTATTATACATATTATCATATTATATATAAAAAATATATAAAGTAATTATATAATTAATTTTGAGAATGAATTAATATCTATTAAAATGAATTCTTAAATTTTTTTAAATTCTTAAATTAATGTAAAATTGTTATTTTTTGTTACAAGATTGCATAGATAAAGTTTATTAATTATTGCAATAACTATATATAGTTTAAAAATACATATATATATATATATTAAAATATAAAGAATTATATTTTTCTGTCAAGAATTAATTAATTATTTATTTAAAATATTTATATAATATTTATATAATATAAATTTATACTTTTTCAAAATCAATTCTCATTAATACTATTTTATTAGACTAGGGAAACTTTTTATACTAAATACATATTTTATATCATTTATTATATGATATAATTTAATTCATATTTATATTAAATATATTATAAAATTGTTTAATACTTTGTTTACAGTCCACTAGCATATTTGGATCCTCTTAGTTATAATCTAACATACATATTTGTATTATTATTTCGTGATGCTTTAAATGAATTTGCATATGCTGCTGATATAGTTGGTCTTAAATGGGAACTTACTAATAGTAAATATGGGATGACAGTGAGTAAAAGCTAACTAAATATTTTATTATATAATTGTATATTATAATATAATTGTATTATATATTTTTAGTTGGGAATTGTTGGCTATGATGATAAACAACGTGTTTTACTAGATAAAATTATAGATAAAATGCTTAATTTTAAAGTTGATCGAAAAAGATTTGCAATTTGGAAAGAAAATGTAATTTTTTTATTATTAATTTTTTTACATATATTGTATATTTTATTATATATTATTATATTTATCATTGATTTTTATATTATTTTTATGAATTTTAGTATTCTAGAAGTCTAAAAAATTATAAAGCTGAACAACCATATCAGCATGCAGTTTATTATCTTGCTGTATTATTATCAGAACAAATTTGGATGAAGGATGAATTATTAAATGCCTTGTCTCGTAAGTTTGTAAAACATCTAGATATTTTAGTCAATAAATAGATACATAAATAAAAAATATTCATTATAAATAATTACATCTTAACTATTATCTTGTTTACAATTTATTATATAATATCACAGTATAATATATATGGTATTACACAATATATTTTATATTTAATATTATATAGAATTTTCCAAAATATTTTTAATAATTTAAGATAAAAATATTAAAATTTTTATTTATTATATTTATATCTAGACTTAACTGTTGAAAAAGTTGAAAATTTTATTCCTCAATTTTTGAGTAAAATACATATGGAATGTTTAATACATGGTAACATGACAATGTCAGAAGCTATAGAAACAGCAAGACTGATAGAATCAAAATTATCAAATGCAATTCCTCATATAATTCCACTTTTATCTAGACAATTAATTTTACATCGTGAAATCAAATTAGAAGATGGTAAGTATATTTAATCTTTTATATTAAAATAATTTTTTAAATAATATCTGTAGTAAAATTTATTATAAATTTAGATATATTAAATAAAAATTTTCATAAAAAATTAATCTTTATAAATATATCTATATTCTTTATATGTTACATTAAATTATACCAATTTTATATATTATTTATGTATTTTAATTATTTATAATAACTTTTCTGTTTTAAAAAATATATTTTTCTTAGGTTGTCATTTTTTATTTGAAGTGCAAACTAAATATCATAGCAGTTCATGTACACAAATTTACTGCCAAACTGGTTTACAATCAACAGAATCAAATATGTTACTAGAACTTTTAGCACAGATTTTATCAGAACCTTGTTTTACTACACTAAGAACTAAAGAACAATTGGGATATATAGTATTTAGTGGAGTACGAAGGACAAATGGTGCACAAGGTTTAAGAATTATAGTTCAAAGTGATAGACATCCTAAATATGTTGAACAAAGAATTCATACATTTTTAAATTCTATGCTGGTTAGTAATTAAATTTTAAATATTATTAAATATTCAGAATTTACATTCAAACTTAATATATTTCAGCAAAATATATCATCTATGACAGAAGAAGAATTTAATGCACATAAAGAATCATTAGCAATACGACGACTTGAAAAACCTAAACAAATGACCACTTTATCTTCAATATTTTGGAATGAAATTGTATCACAACAATATAATTTTGATCGAGCAAATATTGAAGTTGCATATTTAAGAACTATAACAAAAGAACAAATATTAGAATTTTATAAAGTACGTATCTAATAATGTTATTATTATTTAAATAAATTATATATTATTTAAATAAATATATATCGTAATATGATTTAAATTTTTTATTTTTTATATTTGTAGAATATACTTCAAAATGATATTCAACGTAAATTATCAGTACACGTAATTTCTACGTTAAAAGATCAAAATTCAAACAATGAAAAAGCAGTGGAATCCAATAAAAATACTGAGCAATCAAATGAAATAAATAATACTATTGAATATAAAAAAATTGATGATATTTTGTCTTTTAAAATTAGTCAGAATTTATATTCATTGCCAAAACCATTTACTGATGTACCAAGGAAAGGAGTACATTCATCAAAATTATGACCAGCTTAATAATAATTGTGAATATGTGTTTTAATCATGTCATTCTATCAACAGATTGTAGTGAATATCAATAAATAATTAAATAATTCTAACATGCTCTGTTACATAAACAAAATTGTTTAAAATATTAAACAATTTTTTGAAAATATTAATTTTATAAATATTAATAAATAGAAAAATAAAAAAAGTAGTAAGTACATTAAATGAAAATGTTAAATATAATAATAAAAAAATATGTCAAACAATATAATGAAGTTACATATGTATTTTATTTATTTCTATATAAATCTATAAATAAATATATTATCAATAATACATTAGCATTTACAATTGTGTATTTAATGCATTAAGAAAAAAATATAATAAATTTAAATTGTTTTATTACACATTAAAATTTCTTTATGAATAATTTTTATATTATTTTCTGGTTTAAGATTTAATTAAAATCTACATCTCGAATGGAAAATATTTTGAAAATTTTATAACTCAATTTTTATTGGTTCAATAGATTATTAAAGAAAAAGATGTAATAAAAACTGATTAAAAATTAGCACATTGGTAATAAGCAAATATATTATGATAATTTAATTTTTTTTATTTCTTTCTATATAAAGATTTATTTAACATATTGACAAGATTCTTCCAATCAAAAGAAAATTAGCACAATATATAAATTGAATTATATTTATTTATTAATTTTAATTTTGAACTATTAAATTTCATTCAAAATAATAATAATAATAATAAATATGTTAGAAAAATATCTTAAAAAGTTTTTAATCACATTTAAAATGTTAAAGATAATTTTTGTATAGTTTCACATAATGTCATTTCGTTTCGTATAAAAATTTCGCGATATAATCAGAATTTGTTCTATTCGACTAAATATATATAAATTAAAATATATATTTTGCAATTTTAGCTGGAAAATTATTAATACAATCATATCTAACTTCAAATCATTGAATTACTAAGTGTTTGAAAATTATTCAAATCGATTACACATGATATTCAATTGATACTAATAATATTTATTAAATAATCCAATACAATATTACTTACTAATCCAATTATTATAATAGATTATTTTTGTAAAAATAAATTTTCTTTCTGAATTTTTATCATAAATAAATTAAGAAAATATTTACATTAATAAAAAATAATTTCATAAATAAATTAATGTTAAAATTACCTACTTATATCTTGTTTTTATCTAGATTATAAAAATATTTCATTGGATAGATTATAAAGTATTTTCAATATTTTATTTTAAATTTATATTTTTCTTTTTTTTTATATATTTTTATCTCTTAGCATAATTATTTATACTTTTCTTAAATATTTTTCAATATCTCTAGATCATGTATGCATATTATTTTACATATCTATATAATGTCTAATAATAATATATATAATTAGATTTTTAATAAAAAATAGTAAAAAATAATTCGTATTTATATTATAAGTGAAGAACAAATTTTAGAAATTAGCTTTTATTATGAAAGTTAGAAATAGTTCTAATTTTTCTTAAATATAAATATTTTGCATAATTTATTTTATTATTTATTTACAATATTATTTGTATTCTAATAATAATATTAATTTATTTAGTACATTATTTATAATATTATTACTTAGAGAAAAAAATTTATAAAACTTTTTTTGTTTATTTGTCAATATTATAATTTTATTTTATTTTAGTTTATATTAAAATAAATACGCTTGAAAAACTTGTTTGTAAATGAAAATAAAAATATATTAACGCTTTATTAAGTATATACATATATTTATTTATTTATTTTAAATATATTGAACGATATGAACACATATATTAAATAGTATTGACATGTACCGCTATTCTTAATAAATATATCATTTCTTAAAATAGATGTCGTTATATTCTTTTTCTTAATAGATGCCAAATTTTAGTTTTAATACTGTATTTTGAATTGTTTAGATGGCGTTAAAAACGCTTTACGAAATGCAAATTCGAGTATCCTATCTATTCCTTGTCAATTGTGGCTTCTCTTCAAGTTGATTCTCTTCGGTTTCGCTGATCTCAAGTGCTCAAAATCCTCTTTGAGATATTTCGTATCGCCCTTATACACCTGAAAAGGGGTAGTTCTACAGTTGGACGTGCATCTAAGTAAGTTAAGAAGTAAAAGTTTTTAAAAAACTTAAATAATATTTGTTCATTTATAAGATAACCTGATCTTTATAAAAGGTTCAACTTTTTTATAAATTTCAGCCATCGCGGTTTCATTGTATGACCTTAATTTTAGAAATGATAAATTATTTAAAATATATATTTTTTAACATATATTTAAGAATGCTAATAATTCTATAAAGTAAATTTATAAGTAGGAATCTTGACGTAATAGAATATATTTAATGAAAGTCGCCATTTGTCAAAGAAGTGCCAACAGATTTAAAGTCAAATGCCAGCTCATTATGGTTGCATTATAGTTTCTTTTTTAACCTTATTAAATTTATATCTTACAATATAAATATTTTTAATAAATATAAAAGTAATTTTAGTTAAAACAATTATAATAATTTTTAAAATTTATGTTAACATAAGGCAAACAATATTATAAATATATTAACTTTTTTTTAATTTACAAAAAATTGAAAAATTTTGAAACATATTTATTGAAATTTTTATTCTTTCAGAAAGGTATTGTATGAGTCAAAAAATAGAAAAACCAATATTATCAGGTCAACGCATAAAGACCAGAAAAAGAGGTAAGTTTTTAAAAATTTAATTATTATAATTATCATATAAATACAATTATTATAATTTAGATAACATGTAATAAAAATTACAAAAATAATTTTTTAGATGAAAAAGAAAAATATGACCCAATGGGATTTCGAGATGCGATTTTACTTGGTTTGGAAAAGGCTGGTAACGACTTAGATGCAATTTCAAAGTACTTGGACGCAGCTGGCTCTAAATTAGATTACCGCCGATATGGGGAGGACTTATTTGACATCTTAATAGCTGGTGGACTTTTGGTTCCAGGCGGTTCTATTGCTCAAGATGGTGATAAACCAGTTAAAACTACTGCTTGTGTTTTTGAACAACCAGAAGATATGGAATCTATGCGAAATTTTGAACAAGTAATATATTCTATAAAAGTATTTTTCTATAAGACTTTCATTATATAATATAATATATAATAAAATATTTAATATTTTGGAAATAATTATTTATAGGTTTTTATCAAACTTATGAGACGTTATAAATATCTGGAAAAAATGTTTGAAGAAGAAATGAAAAAAGTATTGGTTTTTATGAAAGGTTTTACTCCTAAAGAAAGAATAAAATTAGCTAGAATGACAGCTCTATGGATATCCAATGGTTCTGTTCCACCTACTGTTTTATCAGTTTTAATTAATGAACATTTGGTTAAAGACAACTTAGCATTAGACTTTCTATTAGAAGTTTTTGTCACTTGGAGACAGGAAAAAGGTCTATCAAGTTTAATGACTGCATTGAAAAAAGGCAATATTGAAGGAAGGTATGAGAAAAATTTTCATATTCTAAAATCTATTGTTATATCTATACTCTTTTATATCTATTGATTTTTTGTTTTATTCTTATTTTTTTTTATTTTTATTTTTTTTATTTTTTTTATTTTTTTTATTATTATTTTTTTTTTTTTCAATACTAATCAATAGGTTAATGGAATTTGTGCCGCCTAATAAACGAACCGAAGAGTATTTTCGATCTGTATTTGAAGCTGTTGGTCTTGCAGACATTGTAAAATTACATAAAGCTCAAGCAAGTCAAGAAGCAAAACGAGACTTGCAACAACTATTATTGGATGATTTGGCTGATAATCGTCCTTTAAAAGATATTATACTTGATCTCAAAGAAATGGCACAAAAGAGTGGTATTCCTGAACATGAAGTTATTGGCCTGGTAATCATTCTTTTATGGCTATTATTATTATATTATAATACATTACATTATATTATGTTACAATATTACAATAAAAATTTTTAGATTTGGCTTGTAGTTATGGGTCAAGCTGAATGGAATAAAAAAGAAGAATTAGTGGCTGACCAAGCACTGAAACATTTAAAAGTATACACTCCACTGTTTGATGCTTTTACAACCACTGCCAGATCTGAGCATGCGCTTATTCTCAAAGTCCAGGAATTTTGTTATGAGAATATGAACTTTATGAAAGTCTTCCAAAAAATTGTTTTACTATTTTATAAAAGTATGTTTGTGTAATATTAAATATAAAGTAGTATTACATAAATGATTTCTATTTGTTTCATCTTTTTATCTAATGTTTTTTATTTTAGCGGATGTAATATCGGAAGAAGTAATTTTGAAATGGTATAAGGAAGGCCATTCTGTTAAAGGAAAAATGATGTTTTTAGATCAAATGAAAAAATTCGTTGAGTGGTTACAAAATGCAGAAGAAGAATCTGAATCAGGAGAAGAAGAAGATTAAAAACACAAAAGTATGTTTAATCAATATTTTACAGTTTTATTTTTAACTTTATATTATTTTTATTATTATATTATTATTTATATTATTTCAGAATAATATAAGCTTCATTATCAAAAAAAAAAAAATATATATATATATATTTGGATTTTATCCAAAATTTTTAAAATGGATCAAAATATGAACTGAAATTGGATTGCACTGATAAATGAAAATTTTGAAAAAATAAAGTTTGTATCATTCTGAGACACAATATATCAAGACAAGTATATACAGTTTTTTAATCATTAATGAATAAAAAACATTATCATCTAATTAGCAAAGGAGATTGTAAATTGACAGTGTCTTTAAATTGTATTACTTTAAGAAAAAATATTTTGTGTTACATTTTTATAACACCGCTACAAAATATATACAGAATAACAAGTTAATGAAGAAAAGATCTTTACCCCTGTGTACGTATAATTTTCAAACCCACATTCTTTGTATGATAATATTGTACTAGTTTTTAGAAAATATATTGTCAGGTGGTGTTTAATATTTGAATTTTCTATAAATCCTATTTAATTTCCTATATAATAGTAATTTATAATGTTATAAATATTTGAAATGTATAATTATATAATACATAAAATAATTTGAAATTGTAAAATATATTTAAAATTAATTAACTTTGAAAAGAAAATCAAAAGAATAAAATAATTTTCAATATTTATATATAATTAAAAGTAAAAATTTTATTTTCTTCAATTTTACTCTTATTTTATAAATTAAAATTCCAGTTTAAATAATAAATAATAAATATTTAATTACATAAATTATTATAATATTAAATATCAAATATTATAATGATTTATGTAATATATACATATATGCATGATAAAGTATATACAATATTTACTAATTTAAATACATATCTTCGCATATAGATATAAAATTAAAATATCGTAATAAATTATAAAAAATATTGTCTTTCAAATATTAATATCTCTATTCTACTAAAATCTATTATTTTTTCTCTCAAATATATTTTCACAAAATAATAATAAAATTATTATTTCTATTATTTTTATTTAAACGTTAGAAAAAATTAAATGTTCAGTATATAAGTACTGATAAATTTATAGATTGAATATCTTAAATTTATGAAGTTTTGTATCTGCAATTTTTTGTTTTTTAATAAGTATTTTTTCTGTCATGTAAGGTGCTAAAATGTTTGGAACTGTAATACGACCATGTTTTGTTTGATATGATTCACATAGTGCAATTAACATACGGGGTATAGCACATGCAGTTCCATTTAAAGTATGAACATATAAAATTTCTCCATTCTTTGTTTTATATTTTATACCAAGTCTTCGTGACTGATAATCTGTACAATTACTACAACTAGATAATTCTCCATACATTTTTTTTCCAGGCATCCAGCCTTCTATATCTACTTTCCTAAATATATAAATTTATAATGATATGTTAGAATATTTAAAATGTAAACAATTTTATGTATAATAATATTATTACTAATATTATTTACCTATATGCTGGAGATCCTAAATCATTAGATGGCATATCAATTATTCGAAAATGTAAATTTAAAGAAGAGAATAAATTTTCTTGAATATTTTGAAGTTCTTGAAATTGATTTGCAGATTCTTCATGTTTTGAACATACAAACATTTCAACTTTTGTGAACTGATGAACCCTTAATACATATACATATATGTATAATTATTATGTTATATATAATTATATTGACAAATATCTAATATTATATTACCTGTATAAACCTTTCTCTTGATGAAGATTAGATACTTCTGCTCTAAAACACCTGCTTACAGCAGCCATTTTTAATGGTAAATCTTCAGAATCAAATATGGTATTCATTATTTTATAAGCTAAAGACATTTCTGCTGTTCCAGATAAACTGTAATTTCCATAATGTGGACTTAAGTTATATATAAGATCTCTTTTATCATCTGATATTAATCCACATCTATTTATTATTTCAGTAGGAATAATATCAGGAACAGAAACAAGTTTAAAATCATATTTCATTAATTTTTTGATTGTATAATTAATCAATGCTTCTTCTAATTCTGCTAAATCTCCTAAAAATAAATAACCACGTTGTCCTATTAAGGGTTTCAAAATATTACTTTTGAATGCTTTTAATTTTGTGACTATTGTTGAAAATTCTTGTGGTTCAAAGTCAAATTTTGGTTTGTGTCCACATTCTTTTAAAATTTTTGGTTCTGTACCATAGGATAATACTATTGGATCTATTTGATTTGGTATTTTATTCAATTCATTTAAGAATAATTTCTTTAATTCTGGTTTTTTTGAAAATTCAAGAACTTTGTCAATATTTCCAATACTTTTCCTTGCTAATATATTATTATAAATAATATCTCGATTAGATGGATTGCATATATAATCTACATCATATTCAGGTTCTGGAATATGCAACATAGAATCTACATTATATTGTGTTGATTGTTTTTTTAACTGCAAAAAAAATGTATAAATATATAATTTTATTTTATTATTAATTAAAAAAATAATAAAATAAATATTTTTTGTATTATATATACATAACATACCAAAATCCGCGTAAAAAATTGAGAATATTTAAAAAATTGATTAAATTGTTTTCTAGACCACATTTTTTTAAAAGAATAATATAATTATAAATTATGTATATATATTAAATATTAATTTTTTATAATCAATTAACCTCTAACAGATACATTTTTCTTTTTTTATTGCACTTATTATTTAGAAATATTTATTTTATTTCAAAATTATTTTAAAATAATTTGTAAATAATTAAGTTGTTATAATGAATTATATCATTATTCAAGAAAATAATTAATTGTTTAGTTTTATATAACACAATAACTTTTACAATTCTATGAGACACACGTGTTTTTCTTTAAACTTAAAAGTTCTTCAAACTAAATATATAATATTATTATAATATTTTATAAAAAAATAATTGTGATATTTTAATAAAAATAGTTATAATAAAATAGAATTTTATTTTAAAGATTTCAAATTTATTTAAAAATAAATTCGTTTATGCGCTACACTGTAAAATTGCAATTCATTTCAATAATTTTTAATAATAATATTTTTATTTGAAAATAAAAATTTTAATTGTTAATTATTAATTATAAAAGTAAAAATAATTTAATATTAATCCAATTTAATATTATATGTGAGTTTAATATTATAAAACTATTATAAAATTATATAAGAATATTACAAATAAAATAAAATATTAATTACAGGTAACTATGATACCCCGTACATTATTAAGAAATTGGGTTTCTTTACGTCATTTTTTTCATAAATATTCATATACAGTTCAACATAAAATTAAAAATATAAACTATATTGGGATTGGTATATTCACAAGTATTATAGTTTATAGTACTTCAGGAATTACAGTATTAGCAGCCCAAAATGAGTTAGATATAAAAAGATTTATGGCACAACCTATTACTGATGTTAAGGAATTAAGAAAAAGACAGGATATGAGAAAGAAAATGGAATTATTAGTAATGACAACTCAAGCAGATTTTTGTAAAGCTCTGGAGTCCTTAGAAGATCCAAATCACCGTTTTAAAGTTGATAGATGGATTAGAAAGGAAGGTGGCGGAGGAATTACTTGTGTTTTACAAGATGGAGTTATTTTTGAAAAGGCTGGTGTAAATGTATCTGTTGTCACTGGTACATTACCACCAGGTGCAGTACAGCAAATGAGAGCACGTGGAAAAAATATGCAAGAAGGATCTGTACCATTTTTTGCAGCTGGTGTAAGTGCTGTAATTCATCCTCGTAATCCCATGATTCCAACAATACATTTTAACTATCGCTACTTTGAAGTAGAAAATTCAGATGGTTCAATTCAATGGTGGTTTGGAGGTGGTACTGATCTTACACCTTATTATTTAAATGAAGATGATATAAAACAATTTCATAAGACTTTAAAAATTGCATGTGATAAACATGATCTTTCATTTTATCCAAAATATAAAAAATGGTGTGATGATTATTTTTTTATTACACATAGAGGAGAACGTAGAGGAGTAGGTGGTATCTTTTTTGATGACATTGATACACCTAGTCAAGAAGAGGCATTTCAATTTGTAAAATCTTGTGCAGAAGCTGTAATTCCTTCTTACATTCCATTAGTTGAAAAACATAAAAATGATAGATATGGATATGCTGAAAGGCAATGGCAATTATTACGTAGAGGAAGATATGTTGAATTTAATTTAATATATGATCGTGGTACAAAATTTGGTTTATATACACCTGGAGCACGATATGAAAGTATATTAATGTCTTTGCCTTTGTCAGCAAAATGGCATTATATGCATGAACCAGAACCTGATTCAAAAGAAGCAGAACTTGTTAATGTATTGAGAAATCCTAAAGAATGGTTAAAGTAATATAAAAAAACTCTGTTAATGAAACTATTATCTTTTAATTTAATTTAAAATATAATTCAATCCAATAATTTTGACTTATATAATAAATTTTTTTTTAATTATTGTTATTTTCAAGTGCAATATCAATTAAGTACAATCAATTACAAGAATATAAATTAAGATATAGAATAACATTATATTTTTTAAACATTTAAATATATTTTCGAAATATAAGAAAGACATTACATATATAAATTTTATATAAAAGTAATATTCTTATATACTACACAATTTTGTGTATGTATGCAACACAGGTGCTCATATCTTTATTTTTTAATATTATTTTAAATATTGAAAATATTACTTAAATATATATGATAATTATTTATATCTTTTCAAATATTGCATAAATTTATTTTAGACATGTAAAAGCAGATGATAATAACAAATTTGATATATTTTAATTTTATTTAATAAAATATTCAGTCTTATATAGAGCATATTTATACATTGCACATATAAAATTATAAAAATCATAAAATATGAAAATTTATTGTACAAAAAATCATTGGTGAAAAATTTAATTAAGTTAATTAAAATATTCTTAAATCTAAAAATTTATAAAGGAAGCAAATCTCAGTAAAGATATATTTTTAGTTACAAGTATATAATTCTTGAGCACTCTTTTTACAAAACAATTTATGTACAAAGCAAAGAAATAAATCATGTAGAATTCATAAAAATATGGGATTTGTTTATATTAATTATATACAATTTTCTTGAATAAATACATATCTAACAAATAGTTTAATAATATTTCATATACATGAATAAAAATGTTTTAAAAATATTTTTATAAAAAAGTATAATATATATATATTATATATATTCCTATATTGTATAGGAATTGTATTTTATAGATAAATTAATAAAAAAAAATAATTACTTTTAATTTTATTAATATTTTAATATTATAAACATGTAAATATTATCAAAAAAAGAAAAATTATTTTATTCTTTTAGATAAAATCTCTATACTAATATATTACGTGTTTTATATAAGCAAAACTAGATTAAACACTTGTTTCTTTTTTGACTATTTGTAGATAAGTATTTGGATTATTTAAATGTGTTTTATTGGTTTCAATATTCTGTATATTTTGTTGTTTGTTTAAACTCTCTTCATTTTTTGTATCTAAATTTCTTATAATATTACAAGAACTATGCATAAGAGATCTCATATCAATCATAGAATTGACAAGTTTTTGTTTAGATTTATATTCATCAGTGCATGCATTAGAGGCACATTCAAAACTTATTTCAGGACTTATATATGTTGTAGTTGGTATTAAATTATCTTTTGTTGCACTATTTATTTTAAAGAAAGATAATTCTGATTTATTAAAAGATTTTTGAGATAGGGATCTTTTATCACATAAATTTGAGCTTGTAATATTTTGTAGATCTGTAAATGATTTTAAATATTCACATTTTTTTAAACTGGTGAGAGATGTAATGTCATTTAATGAATTACAATAATTATTTCTTAATGGTTTTGCAGTATCTATTGGAAGGCAATGCATGCTATTAGAATGAGTCAACCATTTTAAAGTAACATTAGACTGTCGTTCTTCTAATTCATAAAATTCATTCATACTTTGACAATCTTTTTTTAAAAATTTTGCTTCTGTAACAGTTTCTACAGTTTCATAAATTTCTGACAAATTATGATCACTTTTTTCACTAATTATTTGTGATTCAATTTCAGAACTATATTCTAAACTTCATTGTTGTGAAACACTTTGTAAGTATTTTTCTTCATCAGTTTTAATATCTATATCTGAGTCATGTAAAGTTATATTTAGTAATTCTTTTTGGCAATTATTTCTTGCAGAATTTGACATTCTGTTTATAGAATCATGTAATCTACAATTATTATTAACTTTTCTTACATTTCGAAAAAGACTTTCTTGACCAATAACAAATCGCACTGGAACATTTTTTTCCTCTGAAATACTACCACCGCTGTCTGAGAGTATATTAACATTTTTAATATCATTTATTGGATTTAATTCAACATGAATATTTGTATTATTTACTTTTGCACTGCTACTTAAAATAGTTTGATCTATATTACTTTCTAATTTTGTAGTAGATCGCGGAACAGAAATACAACTACCAGCGTCACTTACAGCACCTCCATCACCTTGTTTCCGAGGACCGAGATTATTATTTTTTGTATGACGACGTTGTTTTCTGAAGAATTTTCTAGCAACTCCACTTTGGTGAGGATTATAAAACATTTCAACACAAGTTGGTTCAATATATGTTGTAACAGAATTATCAGACCTGTATTGTTGTCGATGTAATACAACTAAGTTTACATTTGTCATTTTTCTATTAATAGGTGAGATTTCTTGATTTGTTATAATATCTGTAATTTTAAACGCATTATAAGTTTGCGATCTATTGGTATATCTGGATGAACTAATGGAATTTGAATCAGATGTAACTTGGGTAGCTTGAGAATTAGATATTGGGGGTACTAAATTTTGTACTAAAGACTGTGGTGCTATTACAGGATTCGCATCAGAAATACTTCTTGTTCGACAACATCGATTTTTCCGTTTTTGAAACCAACAACCCATTTTTAACCATTGTGACCGAACATCATTTCGTGCAATTCCATAAAAAAAAAGGATAAAAATACCAAGTGAACTAGAAAAAAATGAATATAATGTAGCAAATATAGTCTCATCAAATGAAATATATGTATTTAATGGTTTTGTCATAGCTGCTGCTGCAGTAATCCATGATATTAAATATAAAATTAATGTAATAGTTTGACCTTTTAATTGAGTTATTTGAGAATGTTCTGAATCTTCAATATCAGATAAAACAGTTTGTGCACTACGTGCACTATTTCTATCCACAGAAATATTTGTATTTGGTTCCAATAATTCTAAATCCATATTTTCTGTAGCTTGTGTACCTTCAGATAACTGAGCATTCATATCAACATTCTGTATTGAGCATTTAATAAGTAAATGAAAAATAATTAAATACATAATTAGAATTCCAGCTGGAACAAAAAGAGCAACAAGTGCAGGACCAGATGTGAGAAAGCAATAAGAATATCCAGCATATTCTCGTAAATTTATTGCACCAGATATACCACAAATAATCATAGCTATACCCCAGCCAACTAAATAAAGTCCTAATAATGGCTTTGGGAGTGGTTGATCTTGAAGTTCATTATCTGGAATATCTTCAAGATCTGATTTAGATAATTTTTTATACATATTGCTGTAAATAAATTAGTATTTTAATATTCACTTTTAAACTATTAAAAAAAAAAATTACCTTGCAAATACTGCCATCCATAACAAAGAACATAAAGATAAGTAATGCAGAATAAGACCAACACCTTGACAAATTGGTATATTTTCTGTTTGGTAAATACCAATACTATAAAAAAATGATAATAATGCCATAGCAAACCAAGTATTAATAACACAATGTTTTGCCTTTTTAGGCATAGTAATTGATGTGTAACAAATAATATATGTAACAGACATAAAAATTAAACATGTTATTGTTGCAATGCTACCAATATATATTGCAGGATTTGAATATCTAAATTTTGCTCCATTTATGCTAAATAAAAAAAAAAAAAAATTAAAAATTTATTTATATATATCTTTCATATAAATTTATTAAATATATACCTGTTATCATCATAATCAAATGAAGATGTATCTTGTAAAAGGCCATAATATCCTAATCTATTGCAATGAAATACTATTAAGTTGTTTAATACGTTTCTTAAATGACAACCATCACTTGTCCAACCACCTGATTTATTTAATGTTTCATCCCAAACTACAGGTAATAATTTTTTTCCAGCATAATAATACAAAGGTACTTTAAGCATGATATATACAGGCTCGGTTAAGTTTTGTACTGACATTCCATCTAAAAATAAATTTGAAATTACATATTATCTTATTTTTCAATAAATATATATTTAAAATTTTTAATTATACATACATAATTTACTTCCAATGACACAAGATGCAATATCCATATTATCATTATTATTTATTTTAGGGAACAATTTGTTATTACTATATACGGAAATCATTAATTGATAAGCAATAATCTCATGTGAATAATGTAATAAAGATGCAGGTAAATGTATTGATGCTTCAATTACTCTATCTTTTATATTAATAGGAGATGTTCTATTGTTTGTTGTACATTGTAAAAATCGTATTTCTGGATTATTATTGGAATACCATGTACATATCAATCCTGTGAAACTATCACGTTTAACTCTAAATTCTTCCAATGCCATATTTTTTTTATAAAATTGTATAGATGGAGTAAATTCTATAATTTTTTCAACAGCTTTTATTATCCGTGTACAAGATTTAAAAGAAATTTCAGCTTTCCTTAAAATATTTTTTGGTACATTAATTAAAGTACTAATAACATCGATTAACATAGAACCAAGTTCTTTTTCTTCAATTATAAAATTTAAATAATTTTCTATAGTTTGAATTATAAAATTTATTTCAATAGGATCAGTTATTTTTATAGCATTTCCTGTATAATTTTTAAATTTTTTTGCTGTTTCTAATAAATTGATTTTCGTAAGTGAAAGATTAACTTTAGAAAACTGTTCTAAGCTTTTTGTTATATGTGATATGTAAGGACATAATTCTGTGTTTAGATTTTCCCAATATCCAGTAATATTACATTGATAAGAAGCTTTTAAAGGCATTTGCATTAAACCTGATAAATGATTTCCTTCACATGGCAATTCTGCCTTCCATCCTACTACAGTTTTTGGCCATGTGTACATACCTTTATTATTTTTAGTTACTGTAATATAATTATTTATGATATTATTATATTAAAATTTTAAATGTATAATTTATCTTACCTACTAAAGGACAATAACGGGTTTCTTCAGAAATAACAATTACACTAATTGTTTTTGATCTATTACCATTTGTAGAAACTAATAAACAATTCCATTGACCATTATGTTCTTCTTTAACTGGAACAATACTAAGTGAACTATAAAAATGATAATATTATTAATGTTATATCATATGTATAAGTTTTTTTTTTAAAACTTGTACATTATATTAAATATTAAAATACCTGTCCACAATGCCACTATCTGTAAGATATCTATTATCAATTTTAATATTAGATAAACTTTTTTGTGGATCTAAAAATGAATTTAAATCTATGATTTCAGAAGTAGTGTTAGGATACCATAACCAACTTAATTTTGCATTTTTGTCTTCTGTTATGCTAGGTGCTCTACATTTTAAAGTTATAGAATCTCCAGCAAATACTACTTGATTATGAACTGGTCGAAGTTCAATTGTAGGTGGTAACCATTGACACTGAATATTTTCTGAATACTTTAATTCTTTCACAAATTCACCTTTGACATTTAAAGGTGATGCACATTTTGGAGCAGGACTGAAATGTTTAAAAATCTATTAAAAATTATAATTAAATTATAAAAAAAATTTTTATTATATATATATATTATATATATTACCTTAATTTAATAGAACTATTATAAATCCAATTACTAAACCAATACAATTCACAATCACATCTCCATGGATTATTAGACAAATCCCTAAAACAAAATTTGAAATTTGTATAACATTATTTTATATACTTATTATAGCAAATAACTTACTTACAACTGTTTCAAGAATTTTAGGCTATAAAAAGTACCTTCCATTAAAGTTGTCAATCTATTTTCATTTAATTTCCTATAATATTTTAAAAATCAATATTATTTTTTAAATATAATTATAATCATATACATATAATATATAAATATATATATTTATAATCAAAAAAATAAATACACACATACAAAATAAATTAAAATTAAAATTAGAAACTCACTTACAAGCGTTCTAAAGCCAGTAAATCATGAAATAATGATGGTTTCATCGTACTTATGTTGTTGCTCGATAAATCACTAATAATCAAATAAATAATATATAAGATAAAAGAACATACATAAAAATATACATCAATATATTTATATCAATATATTTTATATACTTTATGAACTTACAGCCTTTTTAAATTTGATAATGTCTTAAATGTATAAGTATCAATAGTTGAGATTTGATTTTTACTTAAATCCCTAAATAAAACAATTAAATATATTTATAAAATATATTCAATAATGAATAATCTATTATATAAGTAATATTAATATTCTTACAGCCTTTCTAAATTTTCAAGACCATTAAAACAATTTTCATCAATAAAAGTTATATCATTTCGTGATAAATTCAGACGTTTTAAATTTGTCAAATTTTTAAATATATTAGCTTCAATAGCATAAATATTATTTTTACTTAAATCTCTGAAATATATTAAATATATATTATAATAAACAAATAGATATTAATTAATTATATAAAACAATTTATAATAATCTTACAATTGAACTAATTCCACACTGACACTATCGATATTGATATCCCTAATATTCTGTAATTCATTATTGCATTTAATACGTAACCATTCAGCTTGTGCACCAGGTTTGCATGTACAATACTTTGGACATATCTGGATTGATTTTCCTCTTGTTTGAATTAAAATTAAAAACAGTAAAATAGCTCTCATTTTTAAAAAAGATAGATTTTTACCTAAAAAATATCAGATTTAATTAATAAAAAAAATTGAAGTAAAAAAATTGAAACCATTGATTGCAAAAATAATTGATAATATACATATTTTAAGTATGAATATTATAAATAAAATACTAGTAATATATAAAACTAATAATATAATATAATTATTATATTTTTTAATGAAATTCAAATTCCAACAAATATTTTTTTGATATTCAATATATAATTTTCATTCATTATTTATATCTTTTATTATAAAAACAAAAATATAATAGAATGCTATTATATGAATATAAACAATGAACTTATGTATAAAAAATTTAATACGTACGCCTAACAAAAAAATTGTATTTATCATATTGTTTTAATGTTAAATTCCGTATATCATTAATATTTAATAATTGCAAAAATAATTATAAATAATCACTTGTTTCAAATAGTATTTAAAGATAACTTACGAATTGTCATAAACTATCGACTATATATTTGTATATAAAATATAGAACTAATTATAGGCTGATTTTCACGTATTAATTTTAAAAATATTATTTTTATTTTACTTCATAAAAAATAATTTTAAAGAAATAATTTTGTTGAAAAATTATATTATAGGGAAAAAATGAAAAATATTTTAATATTTTTTATATTATAAAAAATATTTATAAAAATTAAAATTATTTTAGAAAATAACAATTTTCATAAGAATCCATCATAATAATTGTATCTAACCTATTATTTCACTTTAAATATTGTTCATAAAATAAGGTATTTAATCATTAATTATTAAATATATTTATGTAAAAGTCTCTCAACAATTAGATAAAAAGCTAAAAATATATAATTGGAAAAAATATTTTTGTGAAAAATGTCTGCTTTCTTTTTTTATACTTTGTTTTATATTTTAATGTCAGGATGTATCATATATCCACCTACAGAATTTGTATCAGCCGGTTTAACCATAAAAGATATATTTTCAAATTGGTTAGGTAGTGAAAATGAATTTTTTGTACAATATCATATAAAAAGAAGTATTATTACATTATTTATACATTCTATGCTCCCATTTGGTAAATATATTTATTTTTTCTTGCTCTAAATATTTTCTGTACTATATTGAAATAAATTCTTTTTTTTAGGTTATGCTTTTGGTTTAGTTTTATTTGGACATGTAGATATTGTCAGTGCATTATTAGATCATGTCAATTTATGGTCAATATTTGTTACTTGCTCTATATTGATGCCTTTATATACTTTATATAAAATCTTAATATGGTCAATAAATAATTGGAGTAAACATCCAATAGCACAAAATCTTGCAATTTATTGTAACAACAATAATAATAACAGAATGTCATGGACTACGGTAGCTTCTGATATTAATGTAGAATATCAAAGGTTATATATTGAACTTAAAATTTTATTTATTTAATATATTGCTTTGGAAAGTGATTAAATCATTAATATTTTATTTTAGAATAGATAAAACAATAATTACTACAAATAGCATAACATCCATAATAGCTACTGATAATTGGATAATTAAAGTTTTACCTTATAAAATAATGGTTGCTCATCAAAATGATACAGCTTTAATAGTTAATAAAAGTGATACTCATGAAATGTCACCTTTGACAAGAGGAGAAGTTCAGTTTATTAATATTGAAGTAAATTTTTAATTACAAATAACACTCTATAAATATCGATAGCGTGTAATATATGAATTAAAAATTAATTAATAATAAAATTGTTTTTATAAAAAGAATTTTGTATATAAGTAAAACTATTTTGATTTATTTTTTAATTATATTTTATTATAATCAATCTTTCTTATTATACAGGTAAAACCTACTAGACCAGGATCACAACCTTTTGATATAAGATTGAATGTATTTGACTTTAAAAATCTTCAAGATAAAGTATCTCGTCCTATTATCATATTACAGAATATTACATTTCATAAAACTTTACTTGATAAATTTATTGATAATTTTAAAGAACAAGTACAAGAAAATCCATATTATGAATATACAGAGGTATTTTATTTATTATAAATTTAATATTATGTTTGTGATTGAATGAATTATTATTGTATAAAAATATTTAAAGGAATTAGGTCAATGTATAGGATGTATGCAAGCTTTGTCAAATATAAAATTGAATAAACAATGTAGTATAGGAATAGGAAGTGGAAATCTTGAAGATTGTATGGTATGTTATTGTCGTCCAATGTGGTGTATAGACTGTATGGCAAAATGGTTAATATATAATATATGTAATAAATATATGTAATTTTTATTTTATAATATAAATATATTAATGAAAATTATATTGTTATAGGTTTGCATCAAGACAAGATGAAAATGCACCTGAAACATGGTTATCTTCTAAATGTACCTGTCCAGTATGCAGAGCAAAATTTTGTATTTTAGATGTATGTCTTATACAATCTACTTAAATGTAAAAAATAATATCCTAATGGAATTATATCTCTTATTTTAATTACAAAACTATATTCTATCTAATAGAAACAATACATAATAATAATAATAATATACAAAAATAATTTTTAATATTATTTATTATGTTTTGTTAATTAGAAGTAAATGAAAATGTAATGAAATGTATTTTTTATAGAGTAATGTGATATATTCATGCCTAAATTTCTAGATAAAGATAGTTTAAATATTAGTACTATATAAAAAAATAAAGAACAATATTTTTATTTTATTAAGATTTATATTTAAGATTATAATTATATATATATATATAAAGATCTTACATAAAATATTAAACTAACAAATAAATTATATGTTTTTAAATATTTTAATAAAATACAAAACTAATGACAATATAAAATATGTTTTATAATTATTAGAAATACTTTGAAATATGTTAATTATGCTACCATTAATCTAGGTGCAATATTCATAGCCATAAGTTCTTGGAAAAGTAATTTTGCTGCATATGGTAATCTAATTTGAGAAATTTGTGTTTTGTTTTTACATCCTTTACATTCAAATGTATTATTCCTTAAATTTGCTATTGCAATTAAACCACAAAAGTTACATATATGTATCCGATATGGATCCGAGACTTCAAATAAACGTTCTCTTAGAAATTGTGCAGCTCCATGAGAAATTTGACAATCACGTTCCATTTCACCAAATCGTAAACCTCCATCTCTAAATTTATATATTAAATATATGAATATGGATGCATAATTACATTATATATATAAAAACATTATATATAAAAATGTGAATATATAAATGATGATAGATATAAAATAAAAATTATATATAATTTACCTTGCTCTTCCTTCCATAGGTTGTCTAACTAAAATTTGTACAGGTCCTCGAGCTCTACTATGAATTTTATCATCCACCATATGTTTTAAACGTTGATAATAAGTAGGTCCTAAGAAAACTTGAGCATTTATTTTGCGGCCTGTATGACCATTATACATAACTTCATTTCCTCTCAATTGATAACCATATTCTTGTAGAAGTGTAGAAATTTTCTGTACATTTACAGCATCATTAAATGGTGTAGCATCACCAATTTCACCTATAGAAATATATTATAATCAATTTATTAAATATACTTGTGAAATTTTTAATATATTATGTTATAATTAAAGATAAAAATATGTAAATACCTTTATTAGCAGATACTTTTCCTTGTATACATTCAATTAAGTGACCAATAGTCATACGTGATGGAATAGCATGAGGATTAATTATAATATCTGGTGTAAGACCTTCACACGAAAATGGCATATCCTCTTGTCTATATTGAATTCCGCAAGTACCTTTTTGTCCATGACGTGAAGCAAATTTATCACCGATTTGTGGAATACGAACGCTGCGTACTCTTATTTTACAAAATTTGTATCCTTCACTGTTCAATGTCAACATTACTTGATCAACTATACCAGTTTCACTATTACGTAAGAAAGTCGATGCATCTCGTTTTGTAAAACGTTTCGTTGTACTATCCAACTATAATCATTTTAAGATGTAAGAGATATTATAAATAAATTGGATTTAATAAAATTATTATATAAAAATATATACCTCATCATCTGCTTCTGGAAGAGTAATAGTTTTACCTATAACTACATCATCTCCAGATACACGAATTCCAGGAGCAATAATTCCATCATCATCTAATTTATCATAAATAGCATTGCGCATCCCTTGACAAGTTTGTCGTGTAGGTTTTTCAAATTGTTCTTCTTGATCTCCAATTCTCTTAGATTCTGAATCTTTATAAGATCTATAAAATACAGATCGAAAGAAACCTCTTTCAACAGCACTAGCATTTAAAATAACACTATCTTCTTGATTATAACCAGTATAACATAATATAGCAACTATACTATTAATTCCAGCAGGTAATTCACGAAATCTAAGATATTCCATAGATCTAGTAGTTACTAAAGGTTTATGTGGATAATATAATACATGTGCTAAAGTATCCATTCGAACATGAAAATTTGTAATATATACTCCCATAGCTTGTTTACCCATAGCACTTTGATAGGTATTTCTTGGACTTTGATTATGATCAGGAAATGGAATAATTGAGGCACATACTCCCAAAATCATTGCTGGATGAATTTCACAATGTGTATATGTTGTACAATATGCATATTCTTTTTCTTGCCTCAAATCTTCAGGTGACATTGCAATCATAACAGTTTCTTCTTCTAAAGTATCAATATATTCAACAACTCCACTACCAACTAATTCTTGCCAGCCATCATTATTATAATCTCTTTCCTTTAACATATCAATATGTCTTTTCTTCAACAATAGATTTTGCCCTTCAACAATTAATAAAGGTCTACTAATTCTTCCAGCATCTGTATATATTCTGATTTCACGATCCCTAATATCTCTTATCATAGATACTTCTGATACAATGATATCCATTTGCCTTCTTAATTTTCGTAAAGTAGCCATTAATTGATCTGGGTCTCTATGAATGCCAACCCAACAACCATTTACAAATATTTTTGTTGCATCAGCTATTGCACTTGGTGCAATTTCTTCTAAGTTTTCCATAGACCATTCCTCCAAGAATTCAAGAATTGGTGAAGGTTGAGACCCAACACTTATATATGCCATTAATGCCAAATTTTTTACTAGACCAACAGCAGCACCTTCAGGAGTTTCTGCAGGACATAACATACCCCATAATGTATTATGTAATTGACGTGGTTTGGCTAATTTTCCATCTCTTCCAATTGGAGAATTTACTCTTCTTAAATGTGATAATGTTGATGCAAATGTTAATCTATTTAATACTTGTGATACACCAGCTCTAGCTTGATGTGCTTTTTTTTGATCACCCCAATTACCTGTAGCAAGTGAATATCTTAAACCATCAGTGATAATTTTAGTTTTTATGGCAAGTTCAAGATTAAAATCTTTCCCTCTATCAATGAATTTTTGTGCATACAATCTCACTTCTTTCATTAGATTTTTAAATAATCCTCTAAATAAGAATGCTAGTAATGGACCAGCTAAATCTAATCTTTTATTTCCATAATGATCTCGATCATCTAATTCTCTTCGACCTAAAGAGGCTGATAATAATCGATGTACCATATAACCAAGAAAGTAAGCTTTTTTGGTTTCACAAAAATCACTTATTCCTACATGTGGAAGCATTTCTTTTTGTAAAATTTCTCTGGCATACTTAATACGTTTTTCTTTAGTTACTCCAGGTCTTGCACCTCTAGTACCAATAAAATTTAAAGCAACATTTTGTTCTTGTATTACAAATGCTTCATCTAAAGAAGGTTTCACCATTTCCATCATTTCAGGATCATCAAAATCATATATAATATGTTCTAAAATATCACGATCAGCTACAAATCCAAGTGCACGAAATACAATCATTATAGGAATTTCTTGTTTAATATATGGAATAATTGCAATAATACGTTGACCTATAGCAGATTTTTTAATACTAGCTCCACTTTTTGCCATCATATTAATCCATAATGTAGATGTAGGTCTTGAACTATGTTCTAAACAAGATCGAATTTCTGATTTGTATGCATATTTACCATCTTTCATACTAAAAACATAAACAGTATTTGTTGCCATTTTTTCTTGTGCAATAAGTACTTTTTCTGATCCATTAATAATAAAATAACCTCCAGGATCCAATGGACATTCATTTAATTCTGTTAAATCACGATCAGATAAACCAGCAAGTAAACAATACTTTGATCTTAACATAATAGGAATTTTTCCTATAAATGTTTTTTGATGTTGTGTTTCAATAGGATCTTCTCCATCTTTTACAATTGTTTTAGTTATATCTACATATAATGGTGCTGAATAAGTTAAATTTCTAAGTCTTGCCTCATTAGGCATCATAGGAGATGGAGCTCCATCTTTTTCCCAATGCGTAGGTTTTGATAAATAAATTTGTTCAAATTTTAATAAATGTCTAACTGGATTTTCTATTTCACCTGAAGTATGTTGTGCTTCTGCTTGTAAATCAATTTGTGGAGAATCTTCAACAATTCTTTGGACTGACATTTCAATAAATTCATCAAAACTATCAAGTTGCTGCCGTACAAGACCTTTTTCATCAAAATAGGCATTAATAACAATCCAGCATGCTTCCTGCCAAAGTTTTGATGAAATTTCTTCTGCATCTTCATCATCATATTGATCTAAATAAAGATATATTTAAGATATATTATTACTATTGTCAATTATTAAAATTAATAATTTTATAATTTATAAAAAATATAAGATTGATATAATAATATTATAATTTATAAAAGAATATAAATTGAAACAATAAAAAAACATTAAAAAATAAAAAAAATAAAATATAATTATAATTACTAAGAAATTTAAAGATATTCAAATTATAAATATAGAATATTATATTGCATTTTAACGTTTATTATGTTTACTATATTACATTATTAATGTTAATAATCTTATTATATTTTTTCATATTAATATAAACATAAATCTTTACCTTCTTCAAGTGAATACATTTTTTTTATTTATTATATACAACACACAACACTGCAAGTACTACAAAGACTTCGCTTAGTGTAATGTCATGAACTATATATCATATCTTAATATAAGATGTTCGTATATATGTTAGAATAATGAATATGTTCTTTCTTTTCATTGGTCTATTATTTATTTACATGATAATATGTTAACTGCAGTTTTACCATAATTTATATAGTTTGGAAATAAAATAACTAAATATTTAAAGAATAAATTAACATTAGATTATGTTTAAATATTCATTTTTGATATTATGAATTTCTAAAATCGATATTTTTAGATTTCCTCAAAATCTATCAATTGATAAAAAAATAAATAAAATATAAATAATTTTTTAAACTTTAAAAATATATCTATGAAAATATAAAAATATACAATAATATGCAAAAATATAACTTGTATATAAAAATATAACTTGTATATAAAAATATAACTTATTATTTTTAATAGTTAATAGTTAATCGTTATTAAAAAATGCAACTTGTATTAAATATAACATTTAAAACGTCATTTTTTGAGAAAATATTAAATATTAAAATAATTAATATTAAAATTTTTTAAATATCAATAATAAAATGAATTTTTAAAATGAATTTAAGTCGATAAAATTTTTTCTTTATGTTATATTAATCTATGCAACAAATTGTAATAATATATGTAAGTAAATGAAATATAATGAGATATATATAGCATCAAATATATTTTATAAATACATTCTAAATTTTGAGTTAAAAATATATTATAAATTAACATTTTATTAAAATTATATGATATTAAGTTCCTCTTATTTTATATTATGAATATATTATGATATATATTATAACAATTATGAAGAGTTAATATTTACGTGTTTTAAGATTGCTTTAATAAAATTACAAACGAAAAATAATAAATAAATTTTTGATAATTATTTCTGGCAGAAAGCTTCAAAATTTTTTTTTATTTTTTCAGGCTTTCATTTATTTAAATCTATTGTCGATTTAAAACATTTGCACATATCAAATTATATTAGATTTTACATCGTTTTAGATATACATTATAAATGTAATATCTATTATTTTTTATTATTTATTTATAATTTTTATTTTATTATTAAAAATTAAAATATGTAATTTTGAAAAAAAAATAATAAATTAAATTTATTTAATTGACATTCAATATTTTGTCGTATATTGAAAATAATTGTAAACGAAGAGAATAAATAATGGGGAAAGGATAGAAATAAGATAAAAATATTGAAATCAATAACATTTTTAAAGTAACACAAATGAAACACAAAAAAAAAATATAAATAAAAGATATAATGAAAGAAAAATAGATATAAGGTAAGAATTGACAATTAGCATTATTGAAAATTCTTTTTAAAAGTATTCATAAGGTGACGCTTATTTTCAATTCTTACTCTACCTTATCTTGTTTTTGAAGATGTCTTTTATATTCAAGAGGTAGCGTTATCTATTAATTCTAATCCTATTTCTATATTCTTTTCATTATTTTTTGTCCTTTCTTTGTATGTTTTATTTATGATTTTTTGGAAAATGGCACTATTTTCAATATATTTACCTTATCTCTATTCTACCAATATTTTTATCTTAATCCACTATTTGCTCCATTCGTCTATAAATACTTGTTTAAAAAAATATGTTTAAGAAATGATTTCGATATCTAATTAAATTTATTTTTTAAAATAAAAATAAAAATATATTAAGATGTATAAAAATAATATATGTTATATATAAATTTATATAATTTATTTCGCTTTCTAAATTATTTTAAAATAGGATAAATTATTTCATAAAATATTTATTATATACATAAATATTATTTATAATTTATAAGAATTAATTTAAATATTATATTAATTTAAGTATAATATAAGTAGTAATAATTAAAATAAGTTTTGGATAAAATAGTGAAGATATATTTTGAAGTAAAATATTGAAATCTAAAAATATTAAAATTTTGATTATTTTCAAAAATAAATTAGAATAAATATTATTAGTTATAAAATCATTACTTTTATCACTCGGATCCCGATTTCCACATTGACGGTAATTTAAAGTTCCATTTCTTTTTTTAGGAACATATCCTGGTATATATAAACTGGGTACATCTAAGCGTCCAATTGATATAAGTTTGTTAAAATCTTGTTCTAAGTTGTAAGCAATTGGACCTAAATATAGAATTATAAAATAAATCCATTAAATTCAATATACTTATAAAAATTATATATTTTTTATTTACCTTTAAAATGCAATAAAAATTGAATACATGCTCCATTATATAAAACTTTAGTTTTTCTATTATCTATAGATAACATCCAATGAGGAATTCCCATAATTTTTCTTACATCTTCTAAAAATTGTGCCCTATAAAAATGTTTGAATAATGAATTGTAAAAATATTTGTATCTCGAAATTTTAATAAAATTTTAGAATAATGAAAAAGATAAAAAAAAAAAAAATAGATAAAATAATGTAATATATACTTACGCTACAAAACGTGGTGGTTTTCTTATATTTACATATTTTACAATATCGTTATCAGGTTCAATATTAGCACATGCAAATTTATTACTTCCAAAATTTTCGTCAAAAATAACAATAGATCTTCCCATTGCAGATACTGCTCCTGCTAATGGAAAATTTGAATCTGTAAAAACTTGTCTTTTCAATCCTATATTAATAGGACCTAATCGACCTGATATATCTCCTACATAACATCTAAGTGGTAAATCAGGACCGCATTCTTGTTTATATAGATCATCCTATTAAAAAAATTATTTTTATTAAAGTAAAAATTTTATATAAATAGAAATTATACATAATTTTAATTAATACATTTAAAGGATCAGCTAATTGTGTAAAATAAGGATTCCACACATATCCACCAGCTACACATCTAGTATCCTTTATTTTAACAGCTGCATCTACTCCAACAGGATTTACATATATTGCCCAATTGTGATCTTTTGTCTATAATTAAATATTTTAATTTAATCCAAAATTTATTATTAAATTTTTTCAACTTTCTTAATAAATATTTCAATTAAATTTTATCTATAATATTATTTTTTATATTATAAATTTTATCTTACGATATTACGATCATATTTTCCAGGATGTCGTAAATTTACTTCAATTATTGTTTCGCTTTGACCTCCATCTTGATGAATAAGTTGTGTCTATAATAATTAATATTAAATCATATTTTATATTTTATTTATATTTACATTTCTAATACCATTCTTATATAGCCATATGCAAAACCTTGTGGATGATGAAAAGAAGCAATTGCTCTTAATTCTATGGCTTCAGATGGTGAATATCCTCTTTCTATAGTTGAACAAGCCCATCTTAAAAAAAAAAAAGATTATTTGAAGATAAGTATATAAAGTATTTAAACAAAATAAATAGAAAAAAATTTAAAAAGTAATTTTATAAATTAAAATAACTACCGTAAATTTTTTTCTTTTTTATGAATTACAATGCTTCGACCTAGTATACTTGTTGGTCCAAATAAAGAAAGCATTGTATCATTAAATGTTTTCATATATCTTTTTTTATTCTCTAAAGTCCCAAATTTTCCACTAAGATCACCCATTTCATATTGATCACTTGTTCCTTCTTCTGGAAATGGTATATTACTAACATTAACATTTAATGGATTCCAATGTCCATACAAGGATGTACTTTCACATGGAAATTCTAAATCTTGTTCAATTGGAGTCTAAAATATATAAACTTTCATTAAAATAAATAGAAAAGAGATTCTACTGCATTAGTATTACCATATGTACATGATATCCATTCATTTTTTCATCTAATCCATCAAGATTTACTTCTAGATTTGTAACATCATATTCATTTTGTTGTATAAATTGTAATTTCCCTTTCAACAAAATAAATTCTCCATTTCCAAACCAATCTTTTACTATAGCTTTGCGACGATATGTTTCACTAATTCTGTATAAAAATATTGATATCTTAGTTATGTTAGTAAAAAAATTTGATATTAGAAATATATTTGATTAAATTTTTTTTTATATTTTATATGGAATTACATTGAACATGCTAATCTTTCTCCTCTTGCACGAGGTCCATTGTCATCATAAATCACTAAACTTTTACCCAATATATTATTAGGACCTGATAAAGCTAACATTGTATCTGTGAAGAGTTTTCGACTTATTAAAGTCCCATGTAATTTTTTACCAGCAATATCAATGGTATTATGTCTTATAAGATCTCCTACACGACATAATGATGTTTCTAACATTGAACAATATTCATGATCTGAATTCCATTCTACCTAATAAATTGAAGTGATATTTTTAAAAATATAATATTATAAATAAAGGAAAATTATAATATAAATAATATTGTACTTGATTAATTATTATACTTTATAAGGATTATAAGGTTCACCAGTACTTAAACATCTATCCATCCAACTATAATAATCTTTGCCTGGTGGATTATCATGAATCATCCATCTAAATATTGTTGAATTATTAAATTGTTTAAATTATAGTTAAATTAAACACTTTTGTTATAAGGATTTTTGATAATAAATACATTAAAATATCATACCTATGATGTCCTGAATTATTTAAAGTATTACCATCTGCATGAATTAAATTTTCAATTATAATAGTAGTATCCATTTGAGGTTCATTTTTTGGTTGGCGAAAAATTATTTTTCCAACAATTGGATATCTATATATTACTTGTGCAGTTACTATTGGCATTTCTCCAGTATTATCTGGTAAATAAAGATTTATAGTGCCACAAATCCATGGCATGATACTTTGATTATCAGTTTCATTATACCTGTTTTGAAAAATATGCATTATTATTTATATATTTTATATAAACTATTTTAAAAAATTTATATTTTATTTATTATTAATAAATAAGAATAAAAATAATTATATATAAATAAGAATAAAAATAAAATAAAAACTTTATAACTATTTAAATAAAAGTTAAAATGAAAAAAAAAAAGAAAATTTGTATAGAAATAATAAGTACTTATGAAGAACAAGGCCTCGATGAATTACACTATACATTCCTGAAAGTGGAAGATATGTATCCCAATAAATTCCATTAAGTTTAGCACTTCCTGGTAAGATATCATAATGATAGAATCCTTCTTTACGTCCTTGAAGTTTCCCAGAAAGATCACCAATGGCATATTGATCTTGAGTTCCAAATCCTTTATATGATTATTCCATTAATATTTGAATACAATTATTTAAATATATCATATTAAATAAATGAATTTAACTAAAAGAAACAGTTTAATATGTTTACCTGCAGGTGGTATTGTCATCATATCAATATTATTTGGATTATATATTTGTTTAGTTGTATTGCATAATTCAGCAGTAGTACTTGAAATTTTTATTGGATCTGGAGGTAGTTCATGAATACTATATGACTTTATTTTAGTAGCATAGCGTAATCTTGTTTTTAAGTCATTGATTGGTGTTAATGATACATTAATCCATGTTGGGTAAAATGGAATTATTTGAGTTAATGATACTTCTCCTTTGATACCATGAGAATTAATTAAAGTTCTAAATTCAAATCCAAAATAATTTAAATTAATATGAGGAAAAATAAGAATACTGATATTTTATAATAATATGTGAAAGATAGTTTGATAAATGTAATATAATTTAAATAAAAGATATAAAAACATTTAAATTATAAAATAATATAGATAATTGTACTTACTTAGCAAAGATAGGTTTTCTGTAATTAATCTTACTACATGTTAAAAAGGAATTTTTATGCTTTGGATGAAATATGACTAAATATAATTGACGATAGGGTTCAAGCAAATCAATAGGTAATAGAGATAATTTTGAATCCTTTTCTAAACTTTTATATCTATTATGATGATCTACAGCTACTTTTATTTTGCCTAAACGTATATCTATATCACCAATTGCTTGACCATTACCCGCATTATCAGGATCAAAAATAGTTTGTAAAATGTTGCAACTTGATTTATCTGAATAATAAATAAGAATAGATATTTAGTGAAAATATATTATGAATTTATAAATTATTGAAGTATGAATTTGATATAATTTATAAGAAAATTATACCTTTACTGATGTCAAGAATGTCAGTTACATAAATTTTCCAATAATGTTCTGTATAGTTTGTACCTCGTAATTTTTTATTATTAACGTGATATAAATCTACATAAATTATCGTATCACTAATATCATTATCACCTAACCATCGAAACCAAATACTTCCTGCTATAGTATCGTAAAAGCGTACTTCAGCAAATTTTTCTACGTTATTTTCTAGTACCTAAAAATTCAGAAAATTATAATATTATATTTCAAAAAGATTTATATTTTAAAAATTACCGTTATTGAAGCACAAATGGTTCTATCTGAATATACATCTTCAAATATTAAACCTTTGCCCCATAAACCCATTTCTCCAGTTAAACTAATCTTTGAAATTTCTGTAGATCCTGTTTCATTTCCAGGTATAACAAGTGGTCCAATAAGTTCTGTTAAGTTGATGATACTACACATTTAAAGTTGCAATTTTTAAATGAGATATGTGATTATATATCGAAAATAAATTTTTTAATTAAAAAATGGGAAAAATACCTTTTTCCAATATATTGTCTATTACATCTATCGTTTATAAGTGTATAATCGACAGGAAATTCAGTAATTGACCAAAACCATTGTTGTTCCGGATATTGTAAAGTTGTTTCGAGTGAAAATCGAATTTTTACGGATGTCTCTGTAGCTTTTTCAAATTGAATTTCTCCATGAAGCCCGCCAGAAGAAATATATGAGACAAGATGTAACGAATATGCAATATTAACTGTAAAGAAATAAATAAATTATAAAGAAATTAATAAAAAATTTATTAATATGATTTAGATATAAAATATGACTCACTTACTCAAACTTATATTAAAAAATTGGAAAGAATTTTGAAAAAAATTTAATTTTTTTAATAATTATTATTATTGTTAATGAAAATCGGTAATTATTATTATTAATATAATAAAAGATATAATGATTTTACAATTATTTTATTACTGTTATTCTCAATTTAATTATTTTACAAATTTTATTTATATTAAAGAGAATAATATTATTTTTTTATTATATATGAATAATATTCAAAAATATGTGAAGATATAAACATATTATTTCTTTACTGTAATTTTTTATATTTTATAAAAATCTCGAATACATATTTTAAAATTTCAAGCAAAATTAAACGATAAACTTAAATGGATAAAATTATTATTAAATAAAATCAAAAATATATTTTCTTTATATAATATTTCACTCACCATAATTTAACAAAAAAAACCACCACATTTTGTTCTATTATAAAATAACATTTAAAAACATTTTTTCTAAAAATAATTTGAGTTTTTACTTTTGTTTTAATACAAATAATTTGTGATCTAAACTATACTACGTCAGACTGTTACCTTATAATGAAAACCAGTCAAGGCATGTTGTCTTTACTTTCTTATTTCTTTGAACGATATGGTGGGAGTATCGTGAAGGCGAAAAATGGTACACAACTTTCCCATTGAGGAAGTACATGAAATCATAGGTTATAAAAATACTTGACAAAAAAATTATTATACATTGCATTATATATTGCACATTGTACATTAATAAATTAACAATTTATTTATTTATAAAATAATTGAAGTTAGAAATATATATTTATTTAATTTTCTTCTCTTAAATATATACTTAGTAAATAAAATTTTATAATAATTTATTGTATGTCTATCTTTCTAAAATGATTCTATCTTTATAAAATAAAAAAATTTTTAATAAAATGATATTATATATATGTTTTATATTTTTATTTTTATATTATGCGTTAATGTATTCTTATTAAATAAAATTATTTTTTTAAATCAATTTTTTGGATCAATTTGAGTATAAATATATTAAAATTAAATAATTGAAAATTAATATATTTTTATCATTTTAAAAATAAAATTAGAATAGTAATAAAATATTAAAGAATTTTAAACTTTTTGAAAATGGAAATATTCATACAAAATAGTTCCAAAGTTAATAATTTATTTAAATGAATAAGATATAATTGATAAAAATGATTAAATTTTAAAGAATGAAAGAAAATACTATAAATAATGATGGAAAAACGAATTTCGTTGTGAAAATGATCACAGTATATAATGATCTTAAGCCAGATTTTATTATTAAGTCGAGCTATGTAAATAATTAACGGTTCTATTGTAGTTTATTATTAGAAATGGATATACAGATATTTTTTTAAGCAATAGACAAACGTTGCTCTTTTTATAAATAATCAATAGTCAATTTTATGTTAAAGATAATCCTTTTTTTATTTTGTTTGCTATTTGACTTTTTATTTACCATTTTTTATTTGTTAATATTTAAGAAATTTTCTTTTATTTATTTCTTTTATCACGAAAGAATTTTTGACAAATGATACAACTGTAATATTCAATAGTATATTGATTATGCAAATTTATATTTTTATGAGCATCTTGAAATATATTAAAGATTTTAGAATTTTACCTCATTTATTAAATATTTAATTTATTTTGGATATTTTATACATTTTTGTACTTTAACTTTTAAATATAATAAATTTTTCTTCAAATACATAAATATTATTAATATACTTACGCAATATTATTTTAATTAATTAATGTCGTGTACTTATTAAATTCAGAAATTATTATAATTATTAATATTAAATTATTTTTGAAATATATAAAAAAGAAAAATGATAAGACACATTGAAAATTTGAGGTAATTCAGGTATTCAGAATACGCTAATGTTTTCTGATCTCAAATATCGGTCAGATATTTTTAGTAACCACGTGTTTTGATCATTCCGGTGCATAAACCGGAAATTTATATTACATTTGAAAAATACTTGACTGTTAAACATTTTATTTTTAATATTAAAGTGATAATTTTTTTTTAGAAAATCGTTAAAAAACCATATTTACTTAATACATTTTAACAAGTTGTTTTAATGGCATTTTTCCATAATTTTTGCAATACTTTTCTATAATATAAATTAAATTATCACATTTATGGTTCACGATAAAAAATAAACTTTACAACTTGTTAAACGAAATTTTATTTTTTGAAAACCGCAAAAAAATTTTTTTTCATCAATGCAAAAAGCAATAATACAAAAAATTAAACAATATGATTGATATTATCATATCACATTCATATTTTTTTTAGCGCCAAGAAATTATTTACTATCTCTTTTACTGCAAATTTTTTTAAATAATAAAAGAGAATAATAATTGAAAATATCAATTAATTGGAAATATAAATTAATATTAAATTTTTCTTTAATCGAAACGACAAAAAATTTATTGAAAAGGGAACTAAAAAGAATTTTCAATCGAAATCGAACTTTAAAAAATGAAATTAGTTATTAATCGATTCAATAAATAATTTAAATACAATTTTTAAAAAATTTATCACTTGCAAGAATTAGAAATGAATAAAAGGAAAAAAATATATCCATGATATTTTCCAATTTATCCATTACAATACTTCGATACAGAAATTACTTAGAAATATTTATTTCATTAATTTATTTGTCATAACGAAGACAGCAGGAAGAAAACGACAAACGTCAGATAGAAAATTAATAACTTAGAAGGGATTGGAGGACACTTCCGCAACGATGGCCGCAAAATGGTGACGGAAGAAAATTTCTTCCAAGCGTCAGATATCGAGGAAGGATTTTAACCGTGCATAATAACCACTTTCCTCCATCCTTGACTCATATATATTTTTCCCCCGAAAAAAGTATATCTGCGAAAGCTGCGAAAAAGGGCCCAGCGGCCTCTTGACGGCTCTTACGATCTCTCGGCAAACTGTTTTAGTCGAAACGTTGAAAGGGTTGCTATTTTGAGGTGGCTCGCACTAAATATGGTCAGATAGGCGTTGGCGTTGTACCCGGGCAAGGCACCCCTGCTCAAGCAACGGTGACGTAGTGGGGGAGATGAAGCAAAGTTACTTAGACAAGTTCACTTCTATGATTCGGACAGTTGGTTCGTTCTGACCATCTCGTACCATCCTCTTACAAACCAACTGTAGACATGGTAAGTAATCGAGTAATAATCGTGATCGCTTCATCGTGGTTTTGGATGATTAAAAAATCGGATTTTTCCTCGGGAAAAATATTCGGGATTCCCGTTCTCCTCCCGTTGAATTTCATTTTTTCCTTTTTTTCTCTCTCTAAAAAAAAAAGTGGGGAGAATGTTACGCATCTGGTATACGTGATTGGTGGTGGAAAAACATGTTCGACCTGTTTGCAAAAGGGTAAATTTTGGGAAATTAGACGAATCGTATATCGTAAACTGTGTCTGGGATTGTATATATGTGAATGGGATTCACCAGAGTGCAAAAATTTGCACGAAATATACGATATTTTGTGTTTTAATGAAGTGTAAACAGTGATCTCTAGTTAGATTTTTGGCCGTTCCCATTTTTTAATTGGATATATTTATTATTTGCTTTGTTCCGTGAGTTCCATTTGGTAGACGCAGCTTTGGATTTTAATCCTTGTAATTGGAATCAAATTTTTGACTTTGGATTTCGATTATTATTTTTCTACAATAAAATTGTAACTTTATAACGTTAAATCAATAGGAAATATGCCGTATATTTAATACACCATTGGATTTGAAAATCTTTCAATGGAAAGATAACAAATTTTAAGTTTAATCTTAATAAAAATTTACTGTTTAACTAGTCTGTAAAATTTCTGATATTCGATTTTTCATATACAATTCATGTTTGAATACAATTTGCTTCAATTATATTACGTGTAATTAGATATGGTTGAATTTCTTTTATTTTATTTTATTTTTTTTTTTATGCTATGCTATGAACGATATCATAGAATCGAGTTTACTTTGTCTTATAAGATCTATAGTTGTTTATTTGTTAAATATATATTATAAAAATAAGAGAATTACGTAAGTGCATAGTAACTCGAGAGGCTGTACGGGATAAACGGTCTATATTTGTCTTGGCTTATTTTCAACTGTACTATGGATGATAGAACGATCCTATTTTTAACTCTTATGAGCAACGCCTTCCGAATTTTCTTTGATGTTATTCAAACTCGCTCTCGGCTAAATTAGATAATAATTGGAATACTTTTGTTATGCAATTTCAATTATAATTTCAAAAAATGTTTCGTTCCATTTACAAATAATTTGTATTAAATATTTTATCGACTTATTCTTTCATCTTTTTATTTTATATATTTTGAAAAGTTGCGACTTGTACTTTTTTGATAAAAAATTGCCAAAAAAGATTTATTTACAAAGAAGATTGCATATTTATTGTTACAAGCTTTGTATAAACATTGTAAACATAATATAATGTATTAATTAAAAAGATACAAAGAAAAAATAAAGTATTTTCTTTTTTTTACAAATTTTACTTTTTGATTTTACCCGTTGAACGAAATGGAAAAATTAAATTTAAATATCGATTTAATTTTTGAAGAAGTTTGATAAATTTTTATTTTTCTTCTCCCAGGAGAAATTTAAATAACGTTACTCGAATGTTACACGAAATTACGATGAATTTTAGGCGGATAAAGAGAAGAAGAAGAAGACTAAAAAGAAGGAGGAGGCAGCGCCAGCACCTCCTCCACCAGAACCGGAACCGGAACCGGAAAAGCCACCAACCCCAGCACCAAGTACACCCAAAGAATCTGGCTCAACTCGAGCAAGTAGTCGGGGTAGCCGCAAAGCTAAACGCGCTGGATCCAGCGTGTTTTCTATGTTTACTCAGAAACAAGTTGCCGAATTTAAAGAGGTAGATCGAAATTTTACACGAATAATTATTATTACACTCTAAAACCTAATTTTTAAATTCATAAATCTTAAATTCGAAGCTCAGAATACTTTTTTCCCTCCATTTTTTTTTAATTCATTTTTCAAAGAATTAAATTTCTACGTTTAATTTTGTCACTAATATAAAAATCATTATACTGATCACATTAAGACGAGTTCAAAATCATTGAAGACAATCTCAATTGGATTATTCGTTATTTACTTTAGAGTTTCAAATAAAAGTATTTTGTAACATGTATGTCGAGGCTTCGATTCATAATTAATAAGAATAATAAAGAATAATATTTTTTATCGATTACATCCACCAGGCATTCCAGCTTATGGATCAAGACAAGGATGGTATAATTGGAAAGAACGATCTTCGTGCCACTTTTGACAATGTTGGCCGTCTGGTCACTGATAAAGAGCTTGACGATATGCTAAACGAAGCTCCCGCTCCTATCAACTTTACTCAGTTATTGAATCTGTTCGCATCTCGCATGTCGGGATCAGGTACCAATATGCATATATTCATAGAGATATGTGATCACACTTATACAAATTTTTTAATTTATCTGAATAATCTAGAAATTTTCTTCGATAATTATCCGATATTTTGATAATATTATTCTTTTTTATTCTCAGGTCAGGATGACGATGAAACCGTAATCGCTGCCTTCAGTACCTTTGATGTCAATGGTAAAATTGATGGTGAAAGGTGAGTGATGAGAATTAGGTTTTGTTTTAAGTTTTATGGAAAAATTGGAGATTCATTATCTTACTTTAATGTTGAGTTAAACAAAGCTATTTCATCCAGCAATGACACTTATAATTCTCCATATTCCAAAATATACAAATTGTTAATATATTTGTAGGTTATATTTAGAAATATTATGATACAAAAATTGCGTTAAATGAAGCGAGATGAAGATAAAGCCTCGCTTTACCGCCATCTGGTGTAAAAATAAATAAATAAATTGCACCGTTTCTTTCAAATAATTTAATAGATTGGTTTAAAAAATATTTTTACTATCTTCGTAGCAAACATTTGAAAAAAAAAACTTTCAAAAGGAACAAATTTACTGACTATTTTTCATTCGAACAGATCCGCAATTTTAATCAATATTATTGGCGGACAATTCGAACACGTTCTTATAAAAATTGAATATCTCTTCTTTTCAGGTTGAGGCACGCCTTGATGACGTATGGTGACAAATTTACCGCGAAGGAGGTCAACGATGCGTATGATAATATGTACATTGATGATAAGGGATTTATCGACACGCAAAGTCTTATTGCAATGTTGACTGGACAGGAGGAGGAGGACGAGGAATAAATTTAAGTGACTCTCAGCATTAACAAATTTCTGTTAAAATTCTGTTCACTGAAAACGAAGTCTCGTGTTAGCGTCAGATCCGCTTGATCCGTTTCCAAGACGAAAATCAGATTTATTAGAAGTAAAAATATATATATATATGTTTGTTATAAATATTTTTCTTCTCATTTGTCTCGCGATAATTTTTAAAGAATGCTTAAAGATTTGATAAAATAAACGCAATAAGAAATGGATAGATGAATGAATAGGTTCTTGGAAGTGGAAACAGCGCGTCTGCCGAAAATCGAGGCTTTGAATCTCCATTATATTGTTCATATAATAAAATTATTTTAAAACTTTACAATGATTCTTGTTCTAATTTTGATCCGTCATATATATACATATATATTATTCAATATTATTACGCATCTTTTCCTTCCAAAATTCTACAAAACGAATTCTGACAACATTAAATAAGAAAGAATGTTTTTGCGTGTGATTCATTTAGAGAATAATTTTTGTATAGTAAAGTATCAGCTATTACGTTTCTTACATTTTGTATCATTTATAAAAAAACAATAAAACAATGTTTATCAGTAATACACATCGAATAAAATATAATTACTTATTATTTGGAATATAAAAATTTCTAGCAGAAAATTATATTCCATTTAATTTTTTGTTTTAAATTTTATCATTTATTTTTCTTTCGACGCATATAAGATGCAATCGTGCGTTATGCAATAATGTGACATAACTTAAAATTAAACTTTTAATTGTGATTACGTAATTTCTTGAAAGCTTCTCTGCTTTGAAATTGGCAAAATATCAAATTGTGTGTTGATGATAGTCAATTACATGTGATTTATAATTAATCATTAATATAAGTATGTACAGGATATTCATGGAACACTTTTGAAAGATCGATTCTAGAGGATTCTAGAAGAAAATAAACGCAAAAATATCGGTTGAAACTTATTCATTAAGTTATAAACAATTTTAGAGGAAGGAAGATAGAGATAGAGACCTCTCTATCACACTTTGTCCTTCTCATTTTGTCCAAAGCAAGTTTAAATAAGCCTCAATCGATATTTTTGTATATCAATTTTTACGTTTTGATTTTCAGAATTGATCTTCACAATATAGCATTTGAACAACTTTTGTATTGCAATAAAGTACTTATTATTATATTATAATAAAATAATCGATATTTGCTCTGTGTGCCTTTATTTTATAAAGATATTATATTTTATTTTAACATGGTGTCTTATTTAACACGAAGTAAGTGAAATACAATTAATGTAAAAATTTTGCTTCGTAAAATAGGTAACGTATAATAGTTTAAAAAATAATGAAAATAAAAAGTAATTTTGAATGTATTACGAGACAAGTTTTAATTAATTTGTTAATTAATAAAATTTACTTACTTAAAAACTTACTTGAAAGTTTTGAATCAGTCCGTTATACCTTATTGTCATTGAATAACATAGAATTGATTAAAATTACGAATATTTCTTGTTTTTTTTTTGTTTAATCATTGCTCGTTTTCTCGTTTAAACGATTTGTTCGTTGACCAGGACACTTTGTGAAATTGAAAACTGAAGAAATTATGTATCTACTGTTCGTTGTTTCAGCAAGGTGAAATATGACATTGTGGTACTCATGATCTGCAAATGCAAAAAGTAAGAAAGAATAGAAGAAAAATTAAAATAAATTTTAACATTCTTCAAAAATAAAATCTGTCTTTCTCGTTAAAATTTCTTTCGACAAAAACAAATTTCCATTTCCAGAATTTTTTAAATGCAAGTTCATAGTTAAGTAACAATCATTCTTTTTAATTCATAAAAAATTAAATACTTCTTTATACATTAAATATTAAATACTCCACTACCAAGAAATTTAGAAATTTGTTTCTAACAGATCAACAATCTTTTTGTGAAAATAAAAATCAGACGAATCATTCGACATTTTTCGATCTCGTGAAAAATAATAGTTACTTTGGTGTAAGTCTCAAGGGATATAGGAAAGAAACCGCACGCGGTCAGGCAACAGGCTCGTCTTGACCTCATGACGACAATTTGCAAATCTTGTCGTAACATTTTCCCAAACTTATCCATCGGTAGATTTATCCATGGCGAGGTGTACACGGCCGAGGCTATTTTCGCGCTTTCTTGCGTTACGCAATCACAACTGTACGTGAACATCCACAACTGGCACATACCGGCGAATAGGTAAGATATGAAGGAGATGCGATAAGAGAGGGTGAGATCTGCCTGTGTATCAATGTTATTGTACACGATGTTTAATTGCAACGTTGAAAAATAAAGATTTTAAGTTTGTCAATAAAAAAAAAAAAATAAGAAAATAAGTAATTTTTGATACAGGAATAATTACGTTTCGTTAAATACTGACCAAGATCACTTGATATCCAAGGAAACAGAATAATATACTGAACATTAATATTTGCCCGATCACGATTATTGTGAATATCTCTTCGAGGGTTTCGCAGAAGTCGAGGAGAGCTTGATGCTGTTGAATGTAATTTTTAAACGCGTTGTAACACTCGTCTGAAGAATTTGTATTCGTGTCGAGGTTTTCTTTCATTTTTAAAATTGGCACATTGGCTATTCTGTATTGTAATATACGAAACTGGCAAGCTACGTTCAGGCACAAGATGCAAAATATATTGTCGAAGCAAAAGTAACAACTGCCGGCCTGGTTTAAAGCAGCAATCTGTCAAAAATACGAGAAAAATTATTTCTCGATTCACGAACGCGTCAAGAAATTAAATGTATAAATGTATAATAAGACTTTCTAAGTTTGAAATATAAATATGGTGCAAATAATTTTTTTAAATAATTCGAATTAAAATATTGTACACTGTCGAAAAGAAATTTTACAGAAATTTTTATATAGATAAGAGAGCATAGGGAAAAAGCAACAATAAGAAAATGATTAATACCTGTATCGTGTATGCAATTTCATAATACGGTGAAATAGACAATGGCAGGTCCAGATACATATTAAATATAAGTATCCTATCTGTTTCGTTTCTTCCAATATTTGCTAAGATAATTATAACAATATTTAAAATGCGTATTTAATTATGTAAATAATAAATTAATATAATTGATGCTTTATTATATTACATTCTATTTTAAAATTTGAATCTTGACGATGCAACAATTGAATCAAGTTAAATTAAAAATTGAATTTAAAATTCGACAATTATAGAGATGTTGATGAACTTACTCAACAATGGTCTGAACATATACGTGAAAATCGAAGATAGAGAAGAAAATGTGAGAATACAGACAAAATACGCGGTTATTCTCTTCGTATCTTTCACGATTAAGTCTTCCTCTTCATCGTAGTTGTAATGCCAGAAATTTTTCTGCATGTATACCATCAAACCAAGAAACTTCTTCTGATATACGAATAGGCTGAAAATTTTGAAGAAATCCATGACGAGTCCCAAACCATCGCATGCGATGTAAGTACAGGCCTATAATAATGCGGTATTATATTATCGATTCAAAATATAGGATCGAAAAAATTACAAAGTACTTTCGATTGAATACCTTGGAGCAATACTCGCGAAAGAACATTAAAGAAAATTAAAAATAAAATTATTGACTAAATTCGATCAAGTTTTCAAATTTGGAACTGCCTTTGATTTGGATTCAAATTTTACGAAAAATTTGTTATACAAATATCGATATTTTTTTCTTTATTAATTTATTGTCGTTTCATTAATTTTGTAAAAAAGGGATAGATCGATAGAAAGATAAGAAATAAATCTATTTCTTCTGCAGCAAAAATAAAAATATACTTTTTTAAATTATCCAAACTTTTACGTTAAATTATTTAATATTGCGAAATATCCAAGTATAGAGCGATATAATAACAATTTAAAATTATATAAAAAGATTTATATAATTTTGAGAAACGACACAACTTTGACAAACTTACGCTAAAGTCTCCCCAATTGAAATAAAGTCCTCTTATTTGAACCCATGCAGAGAAGGTGATCGCGAGTATAGTATACCCGACCATGCCTATTCTGAACCATTCTTCCAGGCGACTGGTGGTTAACCAAAAGCCAACGACCCTTAGATAGAAAGATGCTACGGTAAAAGCAAGGTCTTTACGATATTTCAAATTCATACTGATCTTCGAGCGATCAGATTGCACGACAAGGGATTTATAGGGAGAGAGCGTTCTATCAATTATCCATCAAAAGTTTCAGAACCAATCGTTTCAACATACCGTCCCTTTCATCTCCAAATATACTTTTATTCGTGTATAACCGACACATTTATATTCGACTTTAATGATATTCGTGAATTTCCACGAAGGAAAAGTATTAAAATATATCCATTGGCAAATGCTATCGATATTTCCTATGGTATTTTAGCCGTAATGTATATGATCGGTGAGTTATGCATGATTTAGGATGCGTTGCAGAACTCTTCATTGTGAAACTGTGTATGGTGGGGGGCAATCGAGTGTAACAGCGTAACAGAAAGTTCTGGATAGAACTATGTTGACGTTGTATCAGAAAAGAAGAGATATTAATCTGTGGATATTTTTATTGTTAATTGTGAAATAGAGATTCGATAAAGATAAAGTGTGATATGACATATTTAATTCGGTATAAGTGCATACGGTGGAGATAGGTTAGGAAGGTAAAACAAAAATGAATTTTCAAGCAAAAAAAGTTAAAAAAGAAGATTTTTGAAGGTATTTTTGATCTGTTATTTAATATTATGCGTTATCTTGTTTTGTGTAATCGGAAATAATGTTTTCTAACGATCGTCTAATTTGAATTTAATTGGAAATTTATGAAATAGCATAAGATTGATGTGATACTTGTAATGTTTGTGACAATGTACGACAATATTATTTTTTGTATATCCAAGGAAGAGATAGATGATAGATAATACTAAAAATTAATAAATTTTTATTGCTACAAAACTATATCTCTGTTATTTAAACATAGAATAAATACAAGGATTTGTACAGCAACAATATGCACTATTGAAACATACATATTAAGAATGTGCCTCTGAATGCTGTTTTAATAGTGTAAAATATGATGCCGCGGTACTTAAAACCTGTAACAAATGAGACACACGTTCAACTTTGATCAACAATATTTCTTCCCTTTCCTGAAATTGATATTATATCGAGTAAAATATTCTATGTCACAATTTTTAAAACAAAAAGTTTTAAATTCATTGTACATTAATTGTACATATTATTGATTATATCTTTTTGTAAATTTCACAAAATTTCTAGAGTATAAAATGTATACTATAAAATATATTCCAGTTCTACTTACACTAGTGTACGTTTCCAAAGACACGACGAAAAATCCTTTACCTGTTAAGCAACAAGGTATACCAGACCTCATAATGACGAGTATCAAATCTTTTTTCATCATTCTTCCGCTTGTTGTCATTGGTATCATTGGCCAAGGTCCTCTATTCGCTGCCGTGGCTACGCTCAAACTTTCTCGTATGATACAATCGCAACTGTAAGTGAACATCAGCAATTGGCATAAGCATACCGTTATGTGAAGGCCAAAGATCAAACGTGTTGTGGTAGATGTGTTTGCCTGAAAGAAATAATGCAATAACAATATATGTATAAAATGTAACATTTAAATTTTTTTTTAAATTAATACATTCGTAACTTTTGGAACATTTTAGAGATCAAAATGAATACAAAAGTTTATATAAAAGTAAAACAATTCATGCATTAGAGTGAGATCGTGAAATTTTCGTTCTTTTTTATTTGCTTATAACTTGAACTTGAAATAAACTTCAATCGATATTTTTGTATTTAATATGAATTCTTTAAAAAGATATATTGATAATCTATATAAGATCAGTTCGATTCGTTTTTTTCAATATTTAAGTTAAAAATATAAATTAATCGATTGTTCGATTTCTATTAGAGTATTAAAAAGCAGAAAAGTTTGATGATAAAAATTCTAAATGTATTAAATTAATAGTTCATATTAATGTAATATACCAACCATAAGTACTAGATATCCATCGAGACAAATTAACATGCTGAACATCAAAACTTGCTCTAGGACAATCAAATTGAATACCTCTTCAAGTTTTCTGCAATACGCTATAAGGGCTTGATGTTGGCGAATGCACTTTTTAAAAATGGCATAATATTTACTTGCAAAATAGCACGAGTCCACGATTAATTTCTCCTTTTTCTCTTGTTTCTCTTTATCTATCGAATCTATTATGTTGGAAATTCTATATTGCAACACTTGAAATTGTCCAGCCACGTGTAAATTCATAATGCACAAAAAGTTGTCGAAACAGAAGTAACTCACTCCAATGTGATATAAGGATATCACCTATGGAAATTCTTTTTTCTTTTAATTTTTTGAAAAGTGTTTTTTGAAAAGTAAAATATCAGGATTTAGAAATTATTGGATACAATCAAATATGAAGAAAAATCTTAATTAACTGTTAATATTTTATTATCAATGATTTTTATTAATTTCGTAACACGATAATATGGAAATGAAGTTACAATACCTCTAAAATGAACGTAATTTCATAGTATGGAGATATAGTTAGTGGCAAGTCAATCCATATGTTGAATGGAAGCACTCTGTCCGATTCGTTTCTTCCAATATTTGCTGAAATATAAGTAGGAATATTGATCATTACATTTTTTGATTATTACATTTATATTTATAGAATTTTTTCGCTTTTTTTTATTCGCTTTATTACGAAATTATTAAAAATTAAATAGTATATTAAGTTAAATACTAATAAATCGTCTTTCTGATTTGCGAAAAATTTTATTTTTATGTCTTATCTTTTTAAAATAATAAAAAAAAAAATCGAAATTTTTTAATTTTTGATCCTGATCCATCTTTAAATTTGTATGAATTTTAACTTACCAACAAGTGGATTAATAACGTAAGAAACAACGGTCGCCAGAGTGGTAAAAGTCAAAGAACAAGTGAAAAACATGCATTTCCGTTTACAGTTGAGCACAATGTTTCGTTCGTAATCGTTGTAATCTCCGTGTAAAAATTTTCTTTGTAGATATAAAATCAAATAAAAAAAATCTTCCCTATGCACAACCAGAGTGATCAGTTTCAAAAGAGGTGCGGCTATCGACAGCATATTGCACATAGAAAAGATACATTCCTATAAATAAGGAGGAAAAAAAAAATAAAAATCGATATACATGTATATTAAGTAATTAATTTATTATTACGTGATTGTTACAATTGATCAAAGTTTTATCGGAGAAATTCATAAAAATATTAAAAATATTCTCAATTTTTTAAACGTACAAATTCTTTTTCATTTCATTAATATAATATATCATGCTGAATTAAACTTTTTTTCTTAATGACACTTCGTATCGAAGCACAATTCATTACAAAAAAACAATTAATTATAACAAATATTATTTGACAACAATACGATACGAATCTGTGTTTCGTAAAAATTTGTGAATTCAATTTCGACAGGAATAGCGATTGACTTACAGAAAAATCGCCCCACGAATAATACATATCCGTAATTTGTAACCACAGTCCAAAAAGAAGCGCGATGATGCTGTACAAGATCGTCATGTTTCTCACGCATTTCTCCGATTGGCCATTCGCCATCCATATTCCCATGAGTTTTATGAAAATCGACGACAAGTTGATGGAAAAATCGTCGTTTTTCATTTCGACGCCTCCGACAATCGTGTAAAAACGACTGGAATATCTTCTCTCGAATATGTAACTCGATACGTTTGTGCAAGGTTTGTGCATCGATTGTTACTAACTTGTAGCGTGATTCAGTTCGCTTTGATCTATCGTGTATCCTTTAGTTACAGATCGCGTGTACTTTCTATTTATTTTATATTGATACGATGAAACGGCAAGAAGAAAAGAAAAACGGAAAAGAAAAAAAGAAAAGAGAGAAGATAACAGAGAACTCGCGATCCTCAAGAGATTGGTGCTCGAAGAGCGGATGAATCAAGCGTAGATCGAACCTAACCTATTGATGTGTTATGCATGATTCATGGATGGACTTCTCTGTGAAATCGAAGCAGTGTTAGCAGCTGTCGACTCTGGCGACAGAGAAATTTCAGCATGTTAAATGTGAGAGTGTAATTTATTATTATCGTGAGAGTTTGTAATTCATTTTTGAATTCGTAAAAGGATGGTGACGAAAGGAAGAATATTAATCTGTGCGATGTGAAAAATAAAAAATTATTATTCGTACTAATTTTAAAACACTTTGATGAAATGTTATCAAATTTATGTATAAATGAATTTTCTTGGAATTATTTGTTCAAATTTTGCGTATTTGTGTTTTAAAAACATATAAATATGCATATTCTAATCAAACGTGTGGATAAACGTATGGATCTGTAATGAAATTTTTGAAAAGAAAAAACGAGGAAACTTTATTTTACTTATTATTTGATCGTACCACCAATTATCTATGTACTTTTTGTACATATGCAAGTTGAAAAGTGAAGGAATTATGTATTTTCTACTTCTATGGTTCGTTGTTTTAATATAGTGAAATATGACATAGCTGTACTCATGATCTGCAATGTGAAATTTTCAGTAAGTATTTCAATTAAAATTTTTCGACGACGAGATTATTCATTCTAAAAATAAATCGTATCAATATACAATATCAAAAAATTTTGGAATTTTTTTTTCTCTATTTAATCTTAAACAAATATTTAACATTTCGTATAATTAAGATTCATTTTTAAAAAGGACTAACTTTTTAAATAATATCGTTCAATACCTTCGTATAAGTTTCAAGAGATATATCAAAGAAGCCACAACCCGTTAGACAACAAGCACGTCTAGATCTTACGACAACGAATTGCAAATCTTTTCGTATCATTTTTCCAAATTTATCCATTGGTATACGTGTCCATGGTATAGAATACACAGCCGAGGCAACATTCACGCTTTCTCGTGTCATGGAATCGCAACTGTAGGTGAACATCCATAGTTGACACATGTTCGTTATTAAGAAACATAGGAAGGAAATTCGCCATGAAAAAGTCATATTCACCTGTGAAGCAAGATATATCGATACGATTAAATAAATTAAATAATAGTATAATTTTTTAGGTATAATAAAATTCTTCTCCGTAAAAACAATTATGAATCGAATGGGAATTTTCCTTGAGAGTATAAATATAGAATGTGAAAGGAATGTAATAAAAAAATGTAAGAAAAATTTTTCTCGTGAATATGTTAACAGTGCCTAGAAAATTATTTAAGAAGGATATTAAAAAATTAATAAAAATTTTCGATACTGACCAAAAGTACTTGATACCCGACGAAACAAATCAACGTGCTAAATATTAAAACTTGTCCAAGTGTAATTATTGTAAATATTTGTTCGAGAGTGACGGAGAATTGAATTAGAGCTTGATGCTGTCGAATGCAATTTTTTAATATGACGTAATATTTGTTCGAAGAATCCATGTTTTCCTCATTATCGACTCCTTCTTTATCTTCTACACTAGACACATTGGCTAGCCTATATTGTAATATACGAAACTGGCTAGCTAAGTGTAGACACATAATGCAAAACATATTGTCGACACAAAGATAACATATTCCAACTTGATACAAACACAAAGCCTATGTGCATGTGATAAGAAATCGTTCATTAGTAAAAATAGTTCGTTTAATTTAAAAAAAAAATAATGTGATCGTCTATTAGTGATATATCGAAAGACGAAGATAAGATATAGGTGTTCAAAACTTTGCAATGGATTCAATGAAAAATGGTCCAAATCTCAATTTTAAATTGATCATAGTTTAATATTTGGGACGCAGTTTTTCTTATTTATGTCAGAAATATGGCAAAAATTTTTATATTACAATTATATACATATTTAATTAATCGTACATCGATTAAAATGCTAAATAAAAACGTAACTTTTCTTTAGAAAATGATGAATACCTGTATCACGTAAATTATTTCAAAATATGGCGACATAGACACTGGCAGATCTAGCCACATATTAAATATAAGCATCCTATCTGATTCATTCTTCCCAATATTTGCTAAAATGAAATTGCAAACGATTTGTTTTCTTATTATTTGTTAAAAAATGATTTCCACTTTATGATACAATTATTTACAAATTTAAAATTAAATTTCAAATTTTCAAACAACACAAGTTACATAAAACGTTTGTTCAATTGAATTAAAAATTATTATTTTTCTCAAATTTTTAATTTGTCGAACTTACATATTATCGGCATGAACATATAAGAAAAAACCGTGGACTGAGAGAAAAATGAGAAGACGCAGACAAAGTAGATACACATTTGCTTCGCATCTGCTATAACAGAATTTTCATATTGATCGTAATCCAAACGCCAGAAATTCTTCTGCATGTATGCGATCAAACCAAGAAACTTCTTCTTGTGTATAAATACGACGAATATCTTTAATAAATCCATTATTAGTCCCAAACTATTGCACGCGATGAAAGTGCATACCTAAAATCGAGCCAATCAAAGTTAGAAAAAATTATCGATTTAAAATGTCAAAAATTATTCATTATTCCTTCTCAAATTATCGATTACACCGTCAAAAATATAATAAAAATAAAGAAAATCGTAAATCATAACTGGACTTACACTCAAGTCTCCCCAAGAGAAGTAAAGACCTCTCATTTGTACCCACATGGAAAAAATGATAGTGATTATACTGTACATCACTGTTGCGTTCGCGAACCATTCCTCGAAGCGAGTGCTGGCCAACCAAAAGCCGACGACCCTTAGAAAAAACGTAGCTAAACTGAAGGAAACGTCTCTACGGTATTTTAGACTCATATTGGATCCAATCAGATATACCGATTCGCAATTTATAGGGGGGATCTATCTATTAATTATCGAAAAACTTTTCAGACTCAATTGCTCTCTCTCTCTCTCTTTGATCTCCCTCAGATCATTCTCTATTGTCCATTCGTGCATAACGTTATATATTCGTTATATTACAGTGATATTAGCGAGTTGTCTATTACTTACGTACGTAATGTATGTGATCAATGAGTTATGCATGATTCACGATATTGTAAATCCTCTGTGAAGTCGAAGAAGTAGGAACTTCTCTGCGGTGGAAGATATGGTCTGAGAAAAATTGTAGTTTGAAAATGCGTATCGAAAGAAATGGAAATTAACATAGTGAGTGGAAAATTTGTGGACAATTTTATTGTTAATTATTGTGATAAGTGGCGGGAAACACAGTGAAGATGTAATCTTTATCATCTATTATTTTTAATTTAATTAATTAAATTAAATAATTTTACATTAGAAATTTATAGAGATTCTTTCCTTTATCTATTGATATATTTTTCAAAAATGAACAAATATATAAAAACTATTTCTCTCTTTGTTTTCAAATTACATGTTAAGAAACATAAATGGAAATACTATCTGCACTATTTATATTACTCAATACAATGTATTACGAAGTGACTTCTGTTTCAACAACGTGAAATATGATGCTGCTGTATTTAGAACTTGTAACAAAAGGAACTGACTGAAAATTAATTTCTATATTCAACACCATCTCCGTTTGTCACTCGATTCGTTTAACAATCTTTCTTTTCCTTTTTTTTGTTGCCATATTATAAATTTTATAAACGTGTTATTTATTAAATTACAGATTAACCGACTGATTAAAATAATTATTACTCACACTGGTATAAGTTTCGAGAGACACGATGAAGAATCCTCTTCCAGTTAGGCAACAAGATACACTGGACCTCATGATGACTAGGATCAAATCTTTTCTGCTGTTGCTATATTCACACTTTTTCGTGACACACTCACAGCTGTAGCTGAACATCAATAATTGACATAGGGATCCTAATATGTGGAAGCTGAAGATTAAACGTGTTTTGATATCTCCATCTGCCTGTGAGAAGTAACAAATTATAATAATTTGTATTGGATGTCTTGTACGAGAATGAAAGTATTTGATATCCATCGAGTCAAATTAGCAAGCTGAATATCAAAACTTGCTCTAGGACAATCAAATACGCTATAAGAGCTTGATGTTAGCAAATATACTTTTTAAAGTAGGACGATTAATCCACAATTCTTTCTCTTTATCGATCGAATTTATTATATTGGAAATTCTATGTTGCAACACTTGAAATTGTCAAGCTACGTGTAAATTCATGACGCACAAAAAATTGTCGAAACAGAAGTAACTCACCCCAATGTGATATAAGGATAATGCTATGAAAATTCTATTTTCTTATAATTTTTTAAAACATTATAGGATTTAGATATTATTCTATTGAAATTCTACTATTATTATTTCAAACGAGTAAGAGAAATCTTAATTAATATCGCATTATTAACGATTCTTATTTCATTTCGTGACGATAATATGGAAACGTAATGACAATATCTGTAAAGTACGTAATTTCAAAATATGAAGTTATATTTAATGATAGGTTAACGCACATGTTGAATGAAAGCATATAAAGTTAAATCACAATCACAGATTCTTTTCTTTTGTTCTTGATTTTTCTTCCGATGAAATAGAAGTGAAAACTGTTAAGAAAAAAATATTTTCCCTTATTATTTTGTATCTTCTAACGAAAGAAGGAAGGCAAAAAAGAAATAGAATTATATTTTTTACTAAGTATTCACTCACCAATAACTGAAGATGTAAAAAGCAACAGTTGCCATCGTAAGAAACGTAAAGAAACAATTGAAGAAGGTGCAACCGATCACGATTTTTCTCTCGTCGAAATATATTCATAGATTGTATCTACAGAGCGAAAATAATGGCGACCAAGCTGTAAATAACCGTTTCTTAGCCGTTGTTGGTATTGGTTGCCATCCATATTCCCATAGCTTCATAAAAATTGACGTCAAGTTGACAGCTACGAGAAAACTCGTATCGTTTTCACTTAATAAAATTGGCCTGGTGCTTTTGTACATCGAATTATACAAGTACAGTGTGCATATTGATTATCGCGATGGAGTAGTCACTTTGATCTGTGTAATTTTTATTTATTTCATATTATTATCGTTCATATGGCCTTTTAATGGGAAGATGAAAAAGAAGTGGAGTGGAGACAAAGAGGAAATATGCGCTACTCTTTTTATTTAGTAGTGCATGATTCAGGAATTATGATAACCCTCTGTGAAATCGTAACATTGTCGACAGCTGCGTCTCTTTGATAGAAATTGCGAATTCAAGAGTTAATTATTTTAATTTATGAATGAAGATGAGGGTGAAAGATGAAGGTGTTCTACCTATAACGAAAGAATTTTTAGTGTTTACGAGACATTGACTTGTAAAACAATCCTATGTATAATAATTGTAAACTTTTTATTGTAAATTTTTTATCAATATTTATTTTAACAATAATCATATAATTTTAGCTAATAGATTTCTTATTCGATCAGTTGATTGGAAATTTGCGTTATTAATTATGTTTCGTTCTCATTTTCTATATTGTTTCGTAACAATGTGAAATAGGACGCCGCGGTACTCAAAACCTGTAACAAAGTTAACAAAGTTGATCAATTTTAATATTTAAGAAGATTAGCATTATCCATAAATTTCTCTTCATTTTTCATTTTCTTCATTATACGAAAAATAAAATTCATGAAAATTTATCAAATTGCAGAAGTAACTGACGATTAATATATTACACTGGTATATGTTTCGAGAGACACGATGAAGTATCCCTTTCCTGTCAAGCAACAAGGTATACTGGCTCTCATAATGACTACTATCAAATCTTTTCGCATCATCCTCCCGCTTATAGTCATTGGTGGTAACGTCCAAGGTCCTTCGTATGCTGCTGTAGCTACGCTCACGCTTTCTCGTATAATGCAATCACAGCTGTAGGTGAACATCAATAATTGGCATAGGCATGCTAATATGTGGAAACTGAAGATCGAACGTGTTTTGATATCTTCATTTGCCTGGAAAATAACGTTATAATAATTTAAATCATGTATATTATATGACGAGAATGAAAGAAATTTTCTTCGATATTTCGAGGAGATAAAAATAAAAATATGAATCGATTCATTCTCGTTTCAATTATTCGAATTTCAAAAGTCGAAGAAGATGTAGAAATTATAAATTATTGATTTATATCACTCTACCATGAGTATTTGATATCCATCGAGGCAAATTAGCAAGCTGAACATCAAAACTTGCTCTAATGCAATCCAATTGAATACCGCTTCAATTTTTCTACAATACGCTATAAGAGCTTGATGTTGGCGAATATATTTTTTAAAAGTGGTGTAACATTTATTGGAAAAATACAACGAGTCTGTAATTAATTTCTCCTTTTTCTCTTCCGTTTTAATTATCAAATCTGCTATGTTGGAAATTCTATATTGCAACACTTGAAATTGTCCAGCCACGTGTAAATTCATAATGCACAAAAAATTGTCGAAACAGAAGTAACTCACCCCAATTTGATACAAGGATAAAACCTAATGGCACATAAAAATTCTAAACTTCTTTTTTATAATTTTCGAAAAATATTATAAAATTTATATTTATTGGATACAAAAAATGGAAGAAAAATCTCAATGAATTTTTTATTAATATTTTGTTATTAATGATTCTGTATTAGGGAAATGAAATGGCAATACCTGTAACAGGAACGTAATTTCAAAATATGGAGTCATACTTAGTGGTAGGTTAACCCACATGTTGAATGGAAGCACTCTGTCCGACTCGTTTTTTCCAATGTTTTCTGAAATGTAAGTCCAAATAAAAAAAAAAAGACGTTAAACTGTGATTATACCGTAATTATTTTTCTTTGCTTTGTTCTTAATAATTAAAAAGTAATAAATAAATTTACATCCTTCGACAGAAAAGGGAGAAAAGATCGTTACTTTCGCTTAAGAATCAATCGACTCACCAATGATTGGACTGGCGATGTAAGAAACGATAGTCGCCATTGTAAGAAACGTGAAGAAACAAATGAAGATGGTGCATTTTCGCTTGCAACCGATCACGACTTTTCTCTCGTAGTCGTCGTAATTCCCCCGTAGAAAGTTCCTTTGCATGTACAGGATCAAACGGAAAAAGTCTTCTTTGTGACAAAGCAAAATGAATATCTTCAACAGGGGCAAAATTAACGACAACGTGTTGGACGTAGAGAAGAGACATGCCTACGAATGTTTCGAAATAATCGAAATTAAAATTACTTTGTATCCAATAACTCGTTCCTTACTCTAATATTTCCCCACGAGTGATATATATCCATAGCTTGTATCCACAGAGCGAAAAAAATAGCGATCACGTTGTAGGAAACCATAATGTTCCTCATCCGTTGTTGGTGTTGGTTGCTCGCCATCCATAGTCCCACGAGCTTCATGAAAATTGACGTCAGGCTGACAGATATATCGCTTTCGAGAAAACTCATATCGTTTTCACTTAATAAAACTGACTGATACGTTCGTACATCGAACCGCAGCAGTACAGAGTGAATATTGATTATCGCAGCGGAGGCGACTACCCACTTTGATCTATTGGTATTCTCTATTCATCGATCGTGTAATTTGTGTTTATTTCATATTATTACCGTTCGTGCATACGGCCTTTTAATTGGGAAGATGAAAAAGAAGTGGGAGGGAAATAAAGAGGGTATATGCGTTGCTCTTCTTATTTAGTAAAAAATGAATTGTTATCGATGCTCTTTGCATGATTCAGGAATTATGATAACCCTCTGTGAAATCGTGACGTTGTCGACAGCTGCGTCTCTTTGAAAGAGGGAAATTGCGAATTCAAAGGATAATTATTGTAATTTATATGAAGATGAGAGTGGAAAGGTGGAGGGGTGCTATCTATAACGAAAGAATTTTTAGTGTTTACGAGATATTGATTTGTGATGTAATTCCATGACAACGTCTTCTCTTGATATCTGTGAAACACAGTTATAAAGTGCAAAAGAATTGTATAACTGTAAACCGAGGTATCAATTTTTATCTCTTTTCAACAATATTTATTTCAACAATAATCGTATCATTTTAACTGCTAGATTTCTTGTTCGACTAGTTGATTGAAAATTTATTCTTATTAATTTACATTATTAATTATCATTCTCACTTTCTATATTGTTTCGTAACAGCGTAAAATACGATGCAGCGGTACTCAAGACCTGCAACAAATTATTACATTTAATCAATTTTAATATCTAAAAAGATTATCATTATTCACGAATTTCTTTTCATTTTTCTGCTTCAAACGACGCGAAAAATAAAATTTTATTCATGGAAATTTATCAAATTGCAGATGTAACTGACGATTAAAATATTACACTGGTGTACGTTTCGAGAGACACGATGAAGAACCCTTTTCCAGTCAAGCAACAAGGTATGCTGGCTCTCATAATGACTATTATCAAATCTTTTCGCATCATCCTCCCGCTTATAGTCATTGGTGGTAACGTCCAAGGTCCTTTGTACGCTGCTGTAGCTACGCTCACGCTTTCTCGTATAATGCAATCACAGCTGTAGGTGAACATCAGTAATTGGCATAGGCATGATAATATGTGGAAACTGAAGATCGAACGTGTTTTGATATCTTCATTTGCCTGGAAAATAACGTTATAATAATTTAAATCGTATATATTATACAACGACAATAAAAGAAATTTTCTTCGATATTTCGAGGAGATAAAAATAAAAATATGAATCGATTCATTCTCGTTTCAATTATTCGAATTTCAAAAGTCGAAGAAGATTTAAAAATTATAAATGATTGATCTACCATTAGTATTTGATATCCATCGAGGCAAATTAGCAAGCTGAACATCAAAACTTGCTCTAATGCAATCCAATTGAATACCACTTCAATTTTTCTGCAATACGCTATAAGGGCTTGATGTTGGCGAATATATGTTTTAAGAGTGGTGTAACATTTATTGGAAAAATACAACGAGTCTGTAATTAATTTCTCCTTTTTCTCTTCCGTTTTAATTATCAAATCTGCTATGTTGGAAATTCTATATTGCAACACTTGAAATTGTCCAGCCACGTGGAAATTCATAATGCACAAAAAATTGTCGAAACAGAAGTAACTCACCGCAATTTGATACAGGGACAAAACCTAGTGGCACATAAAAATTCTAAACTTTTTCTTTATAATTTTTTAAAAATATTATAAAATAATTATTATAAATATTTTAATATTTATTGGACACAAGAAAAGAGGGAGAAAAATTAAGGGAAATTAAATGACAATACCTGTAAAACGAACGAAATTTCAAAATATGGAGTCATACTTAGTGGTAGGTTAACCCACATGTTGAATGGGAGCACTCTGTCCGACTCGTTTTTTCCAATATTTACTGAAATGTAAGTACAAATAAAAAAGAAAAGAAATTAAACTATGATTACAAGTTTTCTTCATTTTGTTCTTAATAATTAGAATCACTATAAATTATATTCGCGCATTATTAATCATTGAAAAGTAACGAGGAATACAGGAAATTTAACAAGTCAATAAGTTAAATAAATTTACATTCTTCAACAGAGGACAGGAAGGCAGAAAAATTCATTATATCAAGTTGAATTATTCGACTCACCAATGAGTGGAATAACCATGTAAGAAGCAGTAGTCGCAATCGTAAGAAACGTAAAGAAACAAATGAAGAAGGTGCATTTTTGGTTGCAACCGATCACGATTTTTCTCTCGTAATCGTCGTAATTCCGTAATTCCAGAAAATTTTTTTTCATGTACAGGATCAAACGGAAAAAGTCTTCTTTGTGACAAAGCAAAATGAATATCTTCAACAGGGGCAAAATTAACGACAGCGTGTTGGACGTAGAGAAGAGACATGCCTACGAATGTGTCGAAATAATCGAAATTAAAATTATTTTGTATCCAGCCAATAACTCGCCACTTACTCTAATATTGCCCCACGAGTGATACATATCCATAGCTTGTATCCACAGAGCGAAAAAAATAGCGATCACGTTGTAGGTAACCATGATGTTCCTCATCCGTTGTTGGTGTTGGTTGCCCGCCATCCATATTCCCACGAACTTCATAAAAATTGACGTCAGGCTGACAGCTACGTCGTTTTCGAGAAAACTCATATCGTTTTCACTTAATAAAACTGGCTGATAGGTTCGTACATCGAACCACACCAGTACAGAGTGAATATTGATTATCGCAGCGGAGGCGACTATCCACTTTGATCTATTGGTATTCTCTACTCATCGATCGTGTAATTTGTATTTATTTCATATTATTACCGTTCGTACATACGGCCTTTTAATGGGAAGATGAAAAAGAAGTGGAATGGAGTGGCTCTTCTTATTTAGTAAAAAATGAATTGTTATGCTTTATGCATGATTCAGGAATTATGATAACTCTCTGTGAAATCGTGACGTTGTCGACAGCTGCGTCTCTTTGAAAGAGGGAAATTACGAATTCAAAGGATAATTATTGTAATTTACATGAAGATGAGAGTGGAAAGGTGGAGGGGTGCCATCTATAACGAAAGAATTTTTAGTGTTTACGAGATATTGATTTGCGATGTAATTCCATGACAACGTCTTCTCTTGATATCTGTGAAATACAGTTGTAGAGTGCACAAGAATTGTATAACTGTAAACCAAGGTATCAATTTTTATCTCTTTTCAACGATATTTATTTCAACAATAATTATATCATTTGCTAGATTTCTTGTTCGATTAGTTGATCGAAAATTTATTCTTATTAATTTACGTTCAAATTTTCTATATTGTTTCGTAACAGCGTAAAATACGATGCAGCGGTACTCAAGACCTGTAACAAACGATTTAACCAATTTTAACATCTAAAAATTATCCACGAATTTCTTTTCATTTTTCTTCACACGACGCGAAAAATAGAATTTTACTCATGGAAATTTATCAAATTACAGATGTAACTGACGATTAAAATATTACACTGGTGTACGTTTCGAGAGACACGACGAAGAACCCTTTTCCAGTCAAGCAACAAGGTATGCTGGCTCTCATAATGACTATTATCAAATCTTTTCGCATCATCCTCCCGCTTATAGTCATTGGTAGTAACGTCCAAGGTGCTCTGTACGCCGCTGTAGCTACGCTCAGGCTTTCTCGTATGATGCAATCACAGCTGTAGCTGAACATCAGTAATTGGCATAGGCATGCTAATATGTGGAAACTGAAGATTAAACGTGTTTTGATATCTCCATTTGCCTATGGAAAATAACGTTATGATAATTTGTAATAATTTTTTTCTATTCTCGTTTTAATTATTCGAATTTTAGAGTCGAGGAAGATGTAAAAATTATAAATCATTGGTTTGCGTCGTTGTACCATGAGTATCTGATATCCATCGAGGCAAATTAGCAAGCTGAACATCAAAACTTGCTCTAGGACGATCAAATTGAATACCATTTCGAGTTTCCTGCAATACGCTATAAGGGCTTGATGTTGGCGAACATATTTTTTAAAAGTGGTGTAACATTTGTTCGAAAAATACAACGAGTCCGTAATTAATTTCTTTTTCTTTTCTTTTTTAGTAACCGTATCTGCTATGTTGGAAATTCTATATTGCAACACTTGAAATTGTCCAGCCACGTGTAAATTCATAATGCACAAAAAATTGTCGAAACAGAAGTAACTCACCCCAATTTGATACGAGGATAAAACCTAATGGCACATAAAAATTCTAAACTTCTATTTTATAATTTTCGAAAAATATTATAAAATTTATATTTATTGGATACAAAAAATGGAAGAAAAATCTCAATGAATTTTTTATCAATATTTTGTTATTAATGATTCTGTATTAGGGAAATGAAATGGCAATACCTGTAACAGGAACGTAATTTCAAAATATGGAGTCATACTTAGTGGTAAGTCAATCCACATGTTGAACGGAAGCACTCTGTCCGACTCGTTTTTTCCAATGTTTTCTGAAATATAAATCCAAATAAAAAAAAAAAGACGTTAAACTGTGATTAAACCGTAATTATTTTTCTTTGCTTTGTTCTTAATAATTAAAAAGCAATAAATAAATTTACATCTTTCGACAGAAAAGGGAGAAAAGATCGTTACTTTCGCTTAAGAATCGATCGACTCACCAATGATTGGACTGGCGATGTAAGAAACGATAGTCGCCATTGTAAGAAACGTGAAGAAACAAATGAAGATGGTGCATTTCCGCTTGCAACCGATCACGACTTTTCTCTCGTAGTCGTCGTAATTCCCCCGTAGAAAGTTCCTTTGCATGTACAGTATCAAACGGAAAAAATCTCCTTTGTGACTGAGCAGAATGATTATCTTCAACAGGGGCAAAATTAACGACAGCATATTGGAGATGGGGAAGAGACAAGCCTGTGAACGTGATCGAAATTAAAATTGTAATCGTATCGAGTGCCAACGACTCGTTGATACTCACGCTCAAATCGCCCCACGAGTAATATATATTCATACTTTGTATCCACAGAGCGAAAAGAATGGCTATCAAGCTGTAAATAACCGTGACGTTTCTTATCCGTTGTTCGAACTGGTTGGCCGCCATCCATAGTCCGACCAGCTTCATGAAAATTGACGTCAGGCTGACAGATATATCGCTTTCGAGAAAACTCATATCGTTTTCACTTCTTGATAAAACTGGCTGGATACGTTCGATGGTATACCAGTACAGAGTGAATATTGATCACATCATCGCGAGTGGGAGCCACTTTGATCTATTGGTATTCTCTACTCATCGATCGTGTAATTTGTATTTATTTCATGTTATTACCGTTACCGGTCTTCCAATGAAAAAGAAAAGGAGGGAAGCGAGGGAATCACGGTGATAAGTTATTCTTCTTATTTAGTGAAAAATGGATCGTATCGATGCGTTATGCATGAATCGTGAAATCGTTTCTTGTCCCTTTGACGGAAGGGAAAAATTGCGAATTAAAGAGATAATTTGTAGATGGTATAGCTATAGCGTCTATAACGGTAATAGGACGAAGAATCTCTAATTCAGATAGATTTAGATTTCTGATGTCAATTCATCGGAACGAGTATATATCTTTCTTCTTTGCAAATGCCGAAAAGAAGTTTTAATTATAATTATATAAATAAAGGTAACACTTTTCATCTTTTTTTTATTTTAAGAATTATATACAATTTTAACTGACGATTTATTGATAATCCGTGTCGTTAATCATCCTTATCGTTTTCTATATTATTTCGTAACAGTGTAAAGTACGATACCGCGGTACTCAGAATCTGTAAAACCAGTGACGTACACAATTTATAGTTTAAACGACAATATCATTTATATCGTTAACAATCGTTTAATGGAATTCAAGTGTAACACGAGGATATATATTTAAAAAATTACCGTGGTATAGGTTTCCAAAGATACGGGGAAAAATCCGTTCGCTGTCAGGCAACAAACGCGTCTGGATCGCTCGATCACCATTATCAGATCTCTTCGAAGCGTTCTCCCAAATTTGTCCATCGGCATGATCGTCCACAGTGCCGAGTACGCGCCTACAGCGACGTTGTCACTTTGCTCCATCACACCGTCGCAGCTGTAGGTGAACATGAACAGTAGAGACACGGCGCCGATTAAAAGAAAGATGAAAATGGACCGTCTTGCCGAGGGAGCGTTGGCCTGGGAGAAAACAATATTTTGAGAAGATGTGCGTTTCTCGCGTAGCCAAAGTATGTGTTGGGATATTATCTCGATCAAATATTTCGCGATACTTCACGTGTCGTTTAATAAAAATAGAATTTGGAACATTTTCTCCGCCTCGTCCGTGTACTAACCAACAACACTTGGTAGCAAAACAGGCAAATCAACACGCTAAATACTATCACTTGTCCGAGTATGATCATCGTGTATACGTTTTCAAGCTTGGTGTGAAAGTTGATCAGGGCCTGATGGTATCGAACGTACTCCTTAAATTTCTCGTAACATTTGTGCACGTGCTTTGCCAATGCCGCATCTTTTTCGCACATTTCGTGCTCTATGTTGCACAGTTTCGCGAATCTGTACCCGAGTATGCGAAATTGGCCGGTCAGATGGATGGCCATGATGCAGAAAACGTTGTCGAAGCAAAAGTAACAGATCCCTATGTAATACAAAGTTATTATCTGTAGAAAGAGATAAAGAGAAAAATGAAGATTTCTTCCTTACACAACGGTGTATCGATGTTACAGTGTTTTGGAAAGAAAATTTTCGGTTCAAAGTAAAAGAGATAAATTATCGATAAAGTGTCGAAAGAAAATTTGAAAAATACCTGGACAAGGAACGATAATTCGTAATAAGGCGTTTGTGAAAGTGGCAAATTCAGCCACATATTAAATGGAAGTACCCTTTCGGATTCGTTGTTCCCGATACGAGCTATAAACAATATGATCTTTATTCAACTTTTCGCGTTACAAAAATTATACGAATATTTAAACGAAGTTAAAGCTTTTGTCCATCGAACATTGTAAACAATTTTTCAGATTCTTTTTCTTTTAAATAAAACGAATTTCGATCTTAAAATATCTTAAAAATATCTTAAAATACCTGTGAATGGCGTCATTAGATACGATAGTATAGCGCATATACCGATAAAAGTGACGGAGGAAACGAAAAAGGCACAAGTCTTTTTGCAACTGTTCAAAATCTCTTTCTCGCGAGAATCGTAATTAACATTCCAGAAATATTGTTGCATGTACACGATCAGATTAATAAATTCGCTTTTGTGCACCACTATGACGCATATTTTGACCAAGATCATCATTACGCTCATATAATTGGCAAGGGCGTAAAGAATATCCTGAAATTAAATTGTTAGAAAATTATTATCATTAAAATATAACAAATCTATTATAATAACCTGGACAATTGTTTTGTTGATACTTTAGCTTTTACAAAAATTAATCATATCTAGTTTTGTACTTTTAAATCTTCTTCTAAATAGAACCAATTCATACACGCTTACTGTAACTGCCAGTAGTTTCATACAAATATAATACACTCGTACACCATTGTAAATCCAAGTGAAGTACAAATCTCTACTGCTGATGATGGTGGAGAAGAAGGTGCACCAAATCGTGTAGGCAAGCATTCCCTTTCTTCGACGTTCATTCGTGGAGTCGTCAGCTATCCACAGCCCAATGTTCTTCAAGAAAAATGACGACAAATTCACGGATATATCCAATTCCTTTTCCACTTGCATTGTCCAAATGTGTCGTTTACTTTTAACACGCTCGAACGCGTAATAACAGGATTATCATCGATTCCTCGCCCCTCGTGTTTTTCTTTTTTCTTTTACCTTGTAAAAGAGAGGGTGCGAAACCTGATTGCCACCTTTCAAGAGGAAACAGGTTGATTGCACCGTTGATGGATTTCTTTTGCATTATTTACGTAGTGGATCAACGCACGTGGTCTCGATGAGCTACGATCTTTCCGACTGTATAGTCGAATGGTGAACATCGTTCGAATAATATGGAATGTTATTGGTGAAGTAATGGTTATTTTTGTTATAAAAGGGAACGAAGATGATGATATATATATATATATGTACATGCATGAGGTTAATTATAAAGTGGTTATTGTAAAGTGAATAACTATTGCACAATTATGAACGAGTGTGAGTGAACAATGGTAAGAATAATTATACAATCCTGTTAATTATTAATTAATTTGCAACGAAAATGTGTTCATTGTTATTATATTATTCGTTCATGCTTTTGTTATTTTTCGTTGGAAATATATTTCATAATTTTTTAAAACTACACATAGTTGCCTTTTATTTCTTTTCTAATACTTTAGTCACAAAAATTTATAAATGTATTACGCCTCGTTCGCCTTTTCTACGTTGTTTCTTAATAGCGTGAAATATGATACCGCGGTACTCAAAATCTGTGAAGAAAAAAATTTATCCCTTCTTTTTATGAAGGAAATATCACAATCCATATAATTACAGTATGCTTAATATAAATAAACAGCAATATAAATAAAGATTGACAAAAAAATTTCTATAAAATAAAATTTTTATTTTATTCACTTTTGTTTAAATTTAATAATTTTTATCACGCACAAGTTTTCTTGATTATGCATTACATTTATTACTACTCACTGTAGTGTACGTTTCCAACGATACAGGGAAAAATCCGTTCGCTGTCAGGCAACAAACGCGTCTGGATCGCTCGATCACCATTATCAGATCGTTTCGAAGCATTTTCCCAAATTTGTTCATGGGCATCGCGGTCCACAACGCCGAGTACGCGCCTATAGCGATATTTTCACTGTGCTCTATCACGCCGTTGCAGCTGAATGTGAACATGAACAGTAAAGACATGGCGCCGATTAAAAGAAAGATGAAAATGGAGCGTCTGGCTGAAGGCGCGTTAGCCTGAGAATAATATTCGAAAGAGAGAAAAATTATGTGTAAAATATCCTCATTTTATTTGTGCTATAATTTCTTTTTTCTCCACGACGTGGTTTGTCCCGATTATTGTGCATCGAGTAAAAAAAATTTTCAATATTTCGATGTTCCTTTTTTAAATTTTACAGCACGGTGAAATACTAACCAACAATATTTGATAACCGAAGAGGCAGATTAACACGCTAAATACCAACACTTGTCCAAGTATAATCATAGTGTACACGTTCTCAATTTTCTCGCAATAGTCGATCAACGTCTGATGGTATCGAACGTAAGCCTTGAATCTGTGGTAAAATCTTGATTCCGTGTCTTTCTCGGATACTCGATCTTCTGCACTGCACAATTTCCCAAATCTGTATCGAAGTATTTGGAACTGGCCGGCCAGATGTACGGTCATGATGCAGAAAATGTTATCGAAGCAAAAATACGATATTCCAATGAAGTAGAAAGTCGTTATCTGTTGAAAAGCGAGAAATATCCCTCTTTCCCTCTCGAAATTAATAGAATATGGGCGGATTATTATCAATTGTTTAGAAAAAAAGGAAAGAAGGAAGAATTTAAAATTTACCTGGTAAACGAACATTAATTCGTAGTAAGGTGATTCCGATAATGGTAACTTTAACCACATGTTAAATGGAAGCATTCTTTCCGAATTATTGCTCACAGTTTGTACTGAAAAGTGTATATGAATAATTGATTTTATTTCTACACATTGTATTATTCTTTGCACTCTTTACTCTCTTTCTATTATTATTTCACATTTTTTTGGGAAGAATCATTCACCCCCGTTTCTCGATTGAGAAACTTTAACTCACCGATGAGCGGTGTGGCCAGATAGGACAGTATAGCGCATATTCCAATCGTCGTAACCAAGGAGACGAAGAAGGCGCAAGTTCTCTTGCAATTTTCCAAAATCCCCCTCTCGTGGAAATCGTAGTTGTCGTTCCAGAAATTTTCTCGCATGTACACGATCAGATTGATAAATTCCTCTTTGTGTATCACTATCATGCATATCTTCACTGCTATCATCATCATGCTCAAAGCATTGGTAACAACGTAGAGAATATCCTCGAATACAATAAGTAAATATAAATAAAATAATATTCTCATCAAATATGAATATACTCACTCCATCGTAAAGCCACGTAAAATACACATCTCTGCTAATCACAACCGAGCTGAGCATAATGCACCACATCGTGTATACGAGTATCACTTTTCTTCGACGCTCGTAGCCAGGATCGTCCGACATCCATAGACCGATGTTCTTTAAGAAAAAGGCTGCCAAGTTCACCGATACGTCCAATTGAACCTCCCTTTGCATGCTTACTCTTCAAGCTGTCGCTCGATCTATTAACCTTTCTCCTCTACGCGTGAATTCTCATAATAACAGGTGTCGTTTTGACGTGTCAATTTTTCATTTTTCTTATGTTATCCTCCTTTTCGTTTTCACGCGGAAATAAGGCGATGGTAATTGCCACTTGTTGAACAGGTTGATAGTAGACCTCGATTGGATTGATGGATACCTCTTTGCATTATTTAAGGGGAGGGATGGATCAACGTGCGGCTGCTTTGAATACAGTTTGAGAGCGAGAGTGTTTTGAGGACGTTGTGAACGTAACATTTTTTTAAGAGAGTGTAATTAAATTTATTTGTTCCTTTTATGCAAGCAAGCATTGAAAATGAATTGTAGGATAAATTGCTAGAGATTAATGAAGAAGTGAAATATGGTTATATTAAATTAGGAAATTTGAGAAATTTTACGTCTCTTTAACCCTTTTTATTTCGTTCCATTTTTTTCAAAAGATAAGTATATAATCTGAATTTGAAAAATAATTTTTTCTTCCAGTGTATTTAAAATTTACGACTTGCGTTTCGAAGTTGTGTTTAAGAAGTATCCGTCGATTGGTTCCTCAACAGTGTAAAGTACGATACCGCGGTACTCAGAATCTGTAAAAGATAAATTTAAATTTTTTTACATTTCCCTAATTAAATCTGATATAATAATAATAACTTTTGTATCAGAACGTTTTACAGATAATCTTTATTACTTACTAACTCGTTAGGTAATTTGTGCATGTTTGTTCTGAATATTTCTTCGAATTTATCGTGTTACAAGGATGAACATCTCGTAATGTATCTCTGTACGTATAAAAATTTGATTTATTATTACAATGGTTCGAATAATTTTTGTCCCAAATGTTTACTTACTTCAGAAATTTTTTAAATATTTTTTAAATTTCCATTTTTTCTTCTTGCAAAATTAGACCACATTAGATATTGTTATCTCGATAAAAAATTGTTTTACTTTCCTCCTCTTTGAGGGATTGGTTTGCGATACATGCGTACTGTAATAATTCCTTTTCGTATTTTTTCAATGACGTAAAGCATGAAACTGCAACACTCAAGATCTATATGCGTATTTTTAAATATAAAAATTCAAGTTTTATTTAAGGAATATGCGTTTTGATAATTAAAAGCAATTTATTCATATTTTTTAAACTGATAAAATTTATATAACGAGGATTCGAGAAACAAAAATAACAGAATTAATAAAATTAATGCTTTCTAAAATACAACAATTAATATTATTATATCAGATTTGGTAAATTGTACGTAAATTGTACGTAATATTGAAAAATTAAAGAACATACTTGAAAACAGTAAGAAAATAATTTAAAAGAGAATCGAGAAAAATAAAATATTTTTTTCAAATTTAGAGTTGAAATTATATCCTTCTAGAAATAGTTAGAAATCATAGATCAATAAGTTTAATATTTGCATTTTAACTTTTTGGATTTACCAGTATAGATCTTTAATTTTGACAATTTTAAGAATATCTTAATAAAGATAAAGATAACATTGCTTACCCCAGTATACGTTTCCAACGAAACGGGGAAGAATCCACAAGCAGTGAGGCAACACGGTGATCTGGACCTCATGATTACGAACATAAGATCTTTGCGTAACAACTTTCCATATTTATCCATGGGCAAATACGACCACAAGCTGCTGTACACGGCGTTAGCCATGCTCATACTGTCATGCATCAAACAATCGCAACTATATGTGAACATCAATAGTTGACACATGCAACCCATTAAATGAAACGTGAAAATAATACGTTTTGCACTGGAAGTATCTTCCTATAGAAATTGCATTACCATCATACCTATCGTTATTATTGTCAAATGTTAATTATTTAAAATCAAAATTAAAATATGGACGAAAGGATCGATTTTCGACGCGATATACGAAAAAAGATCGGAAGATAAATACGGATGAATCAGGAGAATAAACGACAGATATTACTAACCATTAGTACCAAATATCCGTCGAGGCATATTAACAGGCTGAAAAGTAATACTTGTGCCAATACAATTATACTGAATACATCCTCCAATTTTTTGCAATATTCGATCAACGTTTGATGTTGTTGAACGCAATTTTTGAACGATTTATATTCATCTATACAGTAGGATGATTTCGAAAATTTGTGATAATTGTCACCATCATTTTTCCCGCATATATTTTCAAATCTATATCTCAAAATGCGAAATTGACCAGCTGTGTACAGATTTATTACGAATAGAAGATTGTCGAAGCAGTGGTAACATATGCCGACTTCATATGCGGTCAGAATCTATGGAAATATAATATTCTATTACTATATTGCGGATTTTCATGTAAATAATTTATATTAAATATATAATGACCAAAACTTTGTTAAAATTAGGAAAAATTTGAACCGCTACAAAGATAATAGCGAGAATTAATAGCGCGAAATCTTGCTCTTTGAAACGCTTCTTGATTTATCCCGATATATCTTAAACTCCTCTATTAAACTCTATTAAAATTGGAAAAAGTTTGAACCGCTATAACTCCGAAGATAGCGATCTTTGTCCAACGAACGAACAATCGTTAGAAGCTCTGAATCTTGCCTTTTAAAATCCTCTTTGATTTATCTCGATACGATTTTCCGTTCTCGAGATATCGCCGTGCAAAGAAGAGGTTAATTTTCGATCATTTATCATTTGTCCCTGTCGGATAACTTTCGCTTTTCGTTGAATCATCGCTACTCGCAAATTCTATTAAAATTAGAAAAACTTTTGAATCGTTACAACTCCAAAGACGATAACTCTAGATCAATGATTGAAAAATCATTAGAAGCGGGACATCTTCCACTTTGAAACGCTTATTGATTTATCTCGATACGATTTCCGGTTCCCGAGATATCATCGTGTAAATAAAATGGTAATTTTAATCGTTTCCTAACTTCTTTCTTTTCTCTTATTTGCGGCTCTCTATCTCTCTCGAACTTCAAGCAAGCGACAAACGCATTTCGAGGAAAAATATGTAGCTCGCAGCGAGCCCATTCGTAATCTGTTTTAAGAGGAAACTTTGAGTCTTCGTATCTCGGCAACGCAATGAGATATCGGAATGAATCAAAAAGTGATTTCAACGGTACGATTTCTTTTATTTCTTGGTGAAAAAATATTTAATTTCTTCTTTTCTGTTGTATGAGAAGTTTCATACGTGCGTGGATGTAATAATATAAAATACATGAAAATATAATTTAACGTGTATATCATTTGTACAAATTTTAGTTACATAAAAATCCTCAGGATTTATTCATTAAAAGTGATTATTTTTAATTCAACGAAGGATTGCCTATTTTCTTATCTATTTGTTCTATTCATCTTTAGTTAAAAATTATAAATTTTTGATACGAAAATGATTTGTTCAGTACCTGAATCGTATATATTATTTCGTAATAGGGTGACAGTGATAGTGATCGATCGAACCACATGTTAAACGGATGTATTCTGTCCGATTCATTTTTCCCATTATTTACTAAAAAATATATTAACGGATTATTTTTTTTATTCAAATTAATTATCATTAATCTTTTCATTCGTTCGTTCTTAAGTTATAGATAGAATTTTATTAGACGAAAAAAATTCGTTGTTACTTTAAATTTTAAACGAATAATTCTAGGACAAGAATTTGTGTTATTGTTAAAATGCAAATTATTTTAGCCAATTACAAAAATGTCCCACCAAAAACTGGTGTTATTAGGAAACACACAACTGTTCCTTGGGCGAAGAACGTGAACGAGCAGACGAGGAAAGAGCAAAGGCGTCTATAGTCATCAATAATCTTTTTCTCGTGTGCATCGTAATTAGTTTCGCGCCAAAAATTCGTTTTCGCGTAATTAACTACGTTAAGCAGCTCCTCGTTATTTATGTACAGGATGAAAATCTTGAACAAAACTAAAACGATAGTTATAACGTTGCACCCAGCGAAAATAGAATCCTGTAATCGAAAAATCGAAAATAATTACGTAATATATTCTTTAAAGTTACCATTTATTACTAGAAATTTATATCTACAATTATTAATAAATCGTTGAATAAGAACTTTATCGAGATAATTGACCAGGCGCCATATTTTCATAATTTTAAACAAGAACGTATTTAACAAAATTTTATTTTCAAAAAGACGCAATCATGCTTATTTTAAATAATATTTCCTTCCCTCTTTCGCGATGTTTTTCAATTTCGTATGAGAAAGTAACAAAAATAACAAATATATGTATATATGAAATTTTTTTACACTTTCAAAAAATTTAATTCAAATATGGAAATTTACTTTATAAAAAGAAGCAAAAGTAATAATTTACGAGATAAGTTAATCAGAATTCACAAAGAAAAATTCTACTCACCTCGAAGTCTCCCCAAACGAAGTATAAATCCCTTCCCTCGATAGTGATGGCCATGAACACGAAGAAGATGGTAACGAACATAGCAATGTTCCTCCAACGTTTCTCCGCGTAATTACTCGCCACCCAAAATCCGGCGATTTTCATGTAAAAGGCCGTGACGGTGATCGACAGATTTCTGACATTCCTGCCGTTCATTCTTCTTGAAATAAATCTCCAAACCTCCCTTCTCGACCTTCGATTCCTTCCTACTCATTGATATGACGCCACATTGATCGCTGGTCACCTCGTTTTACTCGTCTTTCCCGTACTCTATTTTGTGGACAACTGATTATTTTGAACGTCATTGTAATTGCTGTTCCCTCCTCGTGCGAAGAGAGGAAGGAAGGATAGACGTGTCAGATGGATGAATTATTCATACGATTCTCGAGGGGAACGACGGTGCAGGCATGCGTCTATGTATAGTTCAGTACGTTTGTTGCCTCGTCGTTCGAGTATAGAGAAGTATAAGTATAATTCGAGTATATCATTTTTTCTCATTGTTCGAGTGGTTATATTTTATGATTGGTGTTAGGGTTATTCGATTTTAATATTTTGTCACGATGTTTAAGGTGTGTATATTCCAGAAATTATTGAGACACTGAATGAATGGTATTGATGTTGAGAAAAATACTTGAGAAAAATTATTATTCCTGAATGTTCAATCAAGAAATTGGTCCATCGATCACTTGTGTGCCTCACTATGAGAACATTGCTCTTGTAATAAATCAATTTTATTTCTTGTTCAATGTTTACCAGTTGCACGATGCGACACATCGTATAGGTTTCTTTTTGTGTTTCTTTAAAATATAAATTCGAAATTTATTACATGGAAATAACGATTTAAAAATGGAGATTTAAATAGAATAATTTTGAAGGGAGATTCTGTGAAATAAAAAGATACGGAATGCAGTAGAATATATTATTGCTCAATTTTTGTAATTTGATTTACAATTATCATATTATCTTTTTATCTATCATTTATCACATTTATGCATATTCTACGTTTGTAATCTCAATTGGCAAAGGATTGCCTCATCAAAGTGAAGTACGACATCGCTGTACTGAGTACCTGTAATAAAAATATATCCAATTTTAATATCTTCAATTTTTGATACAAAAAAAATCGAGATAATTCACACTTTTCAAATTATACGTCTGCTTGTTAATTCTTGGAAACATTTTTGGAAACCAAATTTCCAAAGTTACAATTTTTCTTTCCGACAGTTTTCTTTGGAATCGAACTCCTCCAAAGATGTCTCAAGATCATCAACATTACAATTCAATCTTAATTTTCTCTCTCTTTCTTCTACGAATATAATTGCTCAACGAAATCAAGTATCCTTTTCGTTTCTTTTCTGATCTCTTCATCATTGATGACCAACGAAACTAAACAGTTTACTAACCGTTGTACAAGTTTCCAGGGAGACAGGGAAGAATCTGCTGGCGGTCAAACAGCAAGGCTTCCTCGATCTTATTATAACCATTCTCAGATCTCTTCTCAGTGTTCTGCCGATCCTGTTCATTGGCAGGCATATCCAAGGGCCAGAGTACACAGCGCTCCCGACATTCGTGCTTTCTTGTATCAGAGAATCGCAGCTGTACGTGAACAGCAACAATTGGCACAGGCTGCCCGTTATGTGAAACACGAATATGAGACGCCTCGTTGGTGGTGAATTTGCCTATTAACCATATCTTTTCTCATGAAAATAATTCTTCTTCTCCCTTTTAACGAGAATTTTTCACCTATTTTTTTCTATCTATACAACATTTCAATCACAACTTTCATCTAGTCTTAATAAAAGTCTTAATAGAAACGTTAATTTTATCCAATATGGGGGGAAAAAAAAAATAAAGAAGAGAAAAAAGTGAAGAATTTTTAAGAATTTTTTTATCTATATAATATTTCTTAATAGGAGAAAGAAATACGTTAATTTTAATAATTTAATATGGAAGAAAGAAATAAATAAGAGAAAAAAGTGAAATTAATGAAGAATTTTTCTATATTTTTATTATTTCTATATTCTCCTATATTCTTATAGAATATATCTATATTCTATAATATTTCTGGTTTTAAATGGGGGAGAGAAAAATAAAAATTTTAATAATTTAATATGAAAAAATAATATGAAAAAAATAAAGAAGAGAAAAAAGTAAAGTAAATGAAGAATTTTTGAGAATTTTTTCATCTATATAATATTTCTGGTCTTAACAGGAGAAAGAGAGAAAGACACGTTAATTTTAATATGAAAGGAAAAAATAAAGAGAAAAAAGTGAAGTAAAAGAAGAATTTTTGAGAATTTTTTCATCTATATAATATTTCTGGTCTCAACAGGAGAAAGAGAGAAGCATGTTAATTTTACCCAATATGGAAGGAAAAAATAAAAAAAACGAAGTAAATTAAGGAAAGAAGAATTTTTGAGGATTTTTTTATCCATGTAATATTTCAATCACAACTTCCATCTGATCTTAACAGAAGGGAGAGAAAAATACCCGATTAATTTTGCCCGATATGGAAGAAAAAAAATAAATTAAGTTAATACACACCATGAGCACCTGAAAACCGACCAAACACATCAACAAGCTAAAGACAAGTACATGGCCGAGCACTATGATCGTAAATATATCGTTCAGCCTTTGGCAATAAGTGATCCGATCCTGATGCTGCTTAACGCACAATTTGAACGTCGCGTAACAATTTTCCACGCAACTTGACCAACTCGTTTCTCTATCAATCTTGTTGAACCTATTCCATCCGCTACCCAGATCCGATAATCTGTGTTGTAAAATACGAAATTGGGTGGCTGCGTGCAGATTCATCAGGCACAACAGGTTGTCGAAGCAAATGTAACATACACCGACGTGATACAAAGAAAGTACCTGGGAGAAATTTCACACGATTTTTCTTCTTTTCTCGTCACACAGTTGAGAATATTCGTCCGCTTTATTCTTATCTCTATCAAATTTTCTACTACTAGGAACAAAAGATTCATCTTTATTCGATTTAAAGGGAATAAGTAAAGTTTGCAACAATTGATGTTCGATTCTTTTTTCATATAGATAATTTGTGTATTCGGATATAAATATTACTACTTCTTTTTTCTAATTTGTAAAAGCTACGTATGTACCTGAAGCACGAATAATATTTCATAGTACGGTGATACAAATAGCGTAGGTAGGTCAACCCACATATTAAATGGAAGAACTCTATCTGAATGGTTTCTTCCGATATTTTCTAAAATACAAATACGCGATTCTATGTATTAATCATTTCGTCACTCGTTAATTTCTACTATCTATTTTTTTTCTCTTTTTGTAACTCGAAAATATTGAATATTTTCCATTACGAATATTTACGCAATAGCAATAAATAACGCAAATAAAGGAAAAAAAGAAACTCACCTACAATAGGTGTTAACACGTAGCTGACGATCGTGCCTTGAGCGCAGACGTTGATCAAAGTGATGCACAACATACAAATTCTCTTGCAGTTCTGTAGCAACAACAGCTCGTTATGCGTATAATTGGTGTGCCAAAAATTTTCGTGCGTGTACACGAGAAGATCGATGAACTCTTTTCTATGCACAAACAGGACGAACAACTTTAATAACACCATGATCAGGCACAGAATGTTGCAAGCTGTATAAGCACAGTTCTATAGTTAAGAAAAAAAAAAAATAACATTGACGTGTATATATTTTCTTTCTCCTCAAAGTTCTCCACAAAACTATCAAAACTTTTTCTAACGATTCGAAACTTTTGCTGGGATTTTACATCGTCGTTATATAATAAATCGAAGGAACGACTCATCACGACTTTAACTACAAATTAAAAACCGTGGGTTTCGAAATTTTTACGAATTTATAAAATATTACTTACCCCGAAATTCGGCCAGGAATAATAAAAGTCCCTGAACTGGACCCAAACCCCGAACAAAATCGCGATCACCGTGTACATCAACGTTAAACGGCGTTTGCGCTGTTCCTGCTCGTCTTTGGCCAACCAAAGACCAACGATTTTCATTAAAAATGCCGTCATCGACAAAGCGAAATCCTTGTTGCGCGGCGAGCGTTTCGTCCCCGTCGAAATTCCCCCCATTTCCTTCCTCGAGAAAGTGTTACTTCGTAATGCGAGATGCCGATTGACGTTGACAACTATCCATTGCTGTTTCCTTCCTTTTTTTCAAGTTTTCTTTGTCTCGAGTCGGACATGGATTGGGTGGATATCGATAAGGGAAACAAAGGTTCGTTCGAGGGGTGGGATGCATAATTAAACGAACGACACAGCGACGCGTGACACGTGACTTGGAGATCAGTCGATACGCTTCAACAAGTGATGCGCGAACGTGTCAGAATTACATCTGCATCGATTTTTATTAGCTTTTAATAACGTTTGATATCGGCTCTTTTATTTTATGTATCGTGAACATTGTACGATCGTTTGGAATAAATTTATAATAATAGACAGAACCGAGGGAAGAAGTACCTAAAAATGTCGAGAAATTATAGAAAGCGGGAGAAAAATTTAAATTTAAAAATTCTTAAATTACGGTAAGAAATGATTATTTTCTTGATTGTTTCTTTTGCGTCACACGTTTTTCTATTACTATTTTATTTAACGTTATAAAGAACAAGTTAAGCATTATTTCTATTCCATGTAATTAATTTTTATGCAAATGTCAACATTTGTTTATAAAGATTAATATATATATATATTATTATTATTCAATAAATCGATGTACGTATTACGTGTACGGTGAGTTATTTATCCTTGGACGATTCCCTCATGAGGGTGAAATACGACAACGTAGAACTCATAAGCTGGAACAACAATTTAACGAATAATTTTAATTCAACATCTTTTTTCGTTTCGTATGTAAAATTTCTTCCATACGTATAATGGAATGGAATAAAAGATTATTCAAACGTATCTTTTCCCCTCCTCAATTAATTAATTTCTCGTTCTAGCGACGAAATGAAATAAATTAGCCACCAAAAGTCAGCGGACGATTATTTTAATATAATATTTGCAGGGAATTGATGGTCGCGTACCGCGGTGGACGTCTCCAAGGACACAGGAAAGAAACCGCCAGCGGACAGATAGCACGGGCGCATGGACTTCATTATCATCACCTTCACATCCTCCCGCAGCATTCTTCCGGCTTCGTCCATCGGCAGCACGGTCCACCATCCCGAATACGTCGCCAACCCGATATTCGAACTCTCCTCTATCAATCCGCCGCAAATATACGTGAGGACAATTATGTGGATGAAACTACCGACCATGTGGAAAAAGAAAATGAGACGCATCGAAATAGGTACGTTCGCCTGTGTGCATAACAGTAGTAAATTCGAAATATTACTCAACGTGTTTCTCATTTTTGAATTTTTAATTTCGCGTGAAAAATTAAAACTGATAAAAACAAGTCTACGTCTGTACTGTCCATACGTACCAGAAATATCTCGTACGTGTCGAAGCACATTAGCAAGCTGAACACCACAACATGGGCGAAGATCGGCAACGTGTAGACGTACTCGAGCTTGTCGCAGAATTCGATCAACGATTGATGGTGTCGTATGCACTCTTTCAACGCCTCGTAACACTTGCTCGCGTAATTGATTTTATCCGCCCGCTCGTCGATTATCGACCACAGTTTCGATAGTCTGTGCTGCAGTATGCGAAACTGGCAGACCACGTGCATGTTCAACACGCACAAGAAGTTGTCGTTGCACGTGTAAGCTATACCGATTTGCTGCACTGTAAGTAACTGCACAAGACTTTTCTTTTAACAAAGGTAACACAAAAATTATTAAACGTAAGATTTTATTCTCGCAGGATTTTTCTTTCAATTAATGTAATTTCAAATATCTAAAAGATCGGGTTAGAGTCCATAGAGGATATTATAAATTTTTTCATAATATTTAAATTACTTTGAAAAGCGGGGGAAAGTGAAATACCTGGATGAGGAACATTATTTCGTAATACGGCGTCTCGCTTAATGGGAAATCGATCCACATTTTGAACGGAAGTATCCTCTCCGACTTGTTTTTTCCGATATTCGCTGAAAAACGCATTTCTTTCCAATTTTTCTATTCGTGTTTCAAAACTCGAAGGATCTCGAATTATATCGATAGCTAATCCATAATCTTGCAAATAAACTCATTTTCGAATTTATACACACTTACCGCATATTGGCGTGATTATATAGAAAGTCAGGGAGGCTTGCGTGAACGAGAACACGGTTATGGTCCACAACGTGCAAAATTTGCTGCACTTGGTGAAAAGGAGCCTCTCTTGCCGATCGTAGTCGAGGTGCCAAAAATTCTGGCGGGCGAACAAAATTAAATTCTTGAATTCCGTTCTACGGATGAACAATATCGAACACTTGAACATCGTCAGCACGATGCACAATGTATTACAAATCAGGAATATACAATGCTGAAAAGAACAGGGACTTAATCAACTTTCGTCACTTTATTTACTTTGATTGATCCATCTTGGAAAAACTATAAAACACAAAACTATGATTCTCAATTTCCCTCCTCCCCCGAATACGTACGCTCAAATCGTCCAAACTGTAACAAATGTCGCCGATATTCAGATACAAGCCGTAAACCTGGATGAGGAAAGTGTACGCCATAGCGATCCTCCTCCCCCGTTTCTCACCCTCGTTCACCGTCATCCATACACCCGTGAGTTTCAAGAGAAACTGCGACACTTTGATGGAAACATCCGAGTACGGTGTCGCGTGCATAATAAAGACAACGATAATAACAATAATCCCCCTTTCTTTCTCTCCTTCCTCCTCTTCCCTTTTCTCCTTTTTCCTCTTTCACGCGACGACCGGCGGAGAATTCGACGGATTCGCGACTCGAAGTGACATCACTTTGATGTCGAGGGACACTCCGTCATTAGACACCGTCACTGTTGACGTGCATGACGTGAAATGTACGTGGAGGAGGGGGGAGGATTGCAGGGAGGAGGATACGAAAATCGTTTCGTATCGATCTGTTATGCATGATTCAAAAGGGAGGCGTGATTCTCGCACCTCGTTTCCCGATGTATCCACCGTTGTTTATCGATTGCCCCGTCGATGGCAAAAATTGAAATACACCCGAACGACAGACGCGTGCGTAATCCTCCGTGGAAATCGTCTCGAGCGGCTTGATCCAATGGTCTGCGCGTGTAACAAGGTAAATGTGCACGAAACGTTTAATCGATATTCGTCCAACAATTCCAAGATTCGAAATCGTTGATTGTTGTAACAACGAAGCGTTAGCGGAAAAAAGGAAAAATCTATCTATAAATCGAATTTTGAATTTATCGAAACATATCTATATCGTTAACCGTTGTATTTAATCGTCAGGTGAAATATCAGAGACAGGAAAGAAACTGTTGTTTTACTTTTCAATTTATTTACGTGTATACGTTGGTTACGCATCATCAATCGTTGTTTGCTCCGCACGATTTCTCAGCAACGTAAAGTACGACATAGCTGTACTTAGAATCTACAGACAAATCGATTTATCGTCGAATTAATCTTATAATTTTCTACAAATTCTAACTCATTTTATTCATTTTTATCTCGAAGTTTGGTGTAAAATTTTTTGAAATTTTTGGAAACTTACGCTAATGTACGTCTCGAGCGAGACGGGGAAGAATCCCAAAGCGGTGAGGTAACACGGCGATTTCGATCTCATGATGACGAGTATCAAGTCTTTTCGCAACATTTTCCCGTATTTATCCATTGGCATGAACGACCATAAACTGTTGTACGTAGCGTTAGCTATGTTCGTACTGTCTCGTATCAAACAGTCGCAACTGTAGGTGAACATTAGTAGTTGACACATGCAACTTATTAAATGAAACGTGAAAATTAGACGACTCATAAGAGAGGTGTCTTCCTATTAGAAATTAAGACGAATAAAAAGAAAACGTTGAATTGAAATACGTATTTTTGAATATTTTATATCATCATAAAACAAAAAAAAGAAAAAAATAAACAAGGTAAAATTAGGAAATCAATATAAATATCTCTATCGAGTGTGAACGAAATATAAATAATACTGACCATAAGTATTAAATATCCGTCGAGGCATATCAACAGGCTGAAGAGCAACACTTGTCCAAATATTATGAAATTTGATACTATTTCGAGTTTTCTGCAATATTCGATAAGCGTTTGATGTTGTCGAATGTAAGTTTTAAGTTTGGCGTATTTGCATATACTATACGGTGATTTTACCGACAGTTGGTAACACTTTTCGCATATTTCATTGCACACGTTTGAAAACCGATGTTGCAATATGCGAAACTGACCGGCAATGTGCAGATTTATGATACACATAAAATTGTCGAAATAGAGATAGCATACGCCAACGTGATACAAAGACAATACCTATTGGATAAAAAAATATATATAATAATTGGATAAGTACATAAAATTTAATATTTTCGATATTATATATTCATTTCCTTTTTTTAATTTATTATCAATAAACTTAATTATTAGAACAATATTATAACCGCGTCATATTCTTTTCGTATATAAAAGAGGATTATATTGAATACGAGTTAAGAGAAAAAATTGTGAAATAATATCTTAATGATACCTCTATAATAAACACCATTTCAAAGTAAGGTGTCATGTACCATGATTCATTGAGCCACAAATTAAATGGATGTATTCTCTCCGTTTCATTTTTCCCTACATTTTCTAAAAGATAAATTAACACATATATATTTTTCCCCCTTACTTTCGTACTTTTTTGTATCATACGTAACTGCAACAATTTGATAAAATTACTCATAACTTAGAATTATTTTATTTTTTTTTTTATCGTAAACGAAACAGAAGTCGAAATTTATCATTATTAAATTGTATTAAATTGTCTTACCCTTAAGTGCTTTTATTACGAAAGAGATGACCGTTCCCTGACTGAAGAATGTGAAAATGCAAACGAAGAAGGTGGAGTAACGTTTGCACGTATTTATAATTATTTGCTCGTGCTTTAAGTCGTACTTAAAATTCCAAAAATTCGTTTTCGCGTATTGTATTATCTTGAGCAGCTTATTTTTGTACATCAACGAGATGGAAATCTTGAATAAAACCAGAATTACCGTTACAAGATTACATATGATCAGAATGCTATCCTGTAACCAGACAATAACGTTCGATTAAAACAGTTTTATTATTTTTTACTTATAAAAGAAAATTCTAAGCAACTTGTTTTTGTACATTAATTCAAATAGATGTCCTTTGGATATTTTTTACTTACTTATCCTTTTACTTATAGAAATTCTAAGCAACTTGTTTTTGTATATTAATTCAAATAGAGATCCTTTGGATATTTTTTATAGAAGAAAATTCTAAGCATCTTTTGTACATTAATTCAAATAATTCAAATAGACATTCTTTGAATATTTTATAGAAAAAAATTCTAAAAAACTTGTTTTTGTATATTAATTCAAATAGAGGTCCTTTGGATATTTTTTATAAAAGAAAATTCTAAGCATCTTTTGTACATTAATTCAAATAATTCAAATAGATATTCTTTGAATATTTTTTAGTTATAGAAGAAAATTCTAAGTAACTTGTTTTTGTATATTAATTCAACTAGAGATCCTTGGATATTTTTTATAGAAGAAAATTTTAAGCATCTTGTTTTCAAATAGATTCTTTGAATATTTTTTACTTATAAAAAAAATTCTAAGCAACTTGTTTTTGTGCATTAATTTAAATAAAAATCCTTTGAATATTTTTTACTTATAAAAAAAATTCTAAGCAACTTGTTTTTGTAATTACGTATTAATTCAAATAAAGGTTCTTTGGATATTTTTTACAGAAGAAAATTCTAAATTATCCAAAAAAAATCGCATTATTAAAAAATTCGAAATCCAATCTTGATCCTAATTTTTCGACTCACGCTAAAATTCCCCCAGGTGAAGTACAAGTCCCTGGCCTCGGTCGCCATTGCGAAGAAGACAGCGAAGAACGTGTAACTTATAGTCAAATTTCTCCTCCGTTCCTCCACGCAATTACTCGCTATCCAAAATCCAACGACCTTCATGTAAAAAGTCATGACGGTGATCGAGAGATCTCCGCCAACCTTCTTCGAACTCATCTCGAATCTTCAATGACGGAGTCGGTTCGTCGTCGAGTATTAGTATCGATCGATCGAAACGTCGCGTTTATCACTGGTATATAATATCTCCGCTCTTGACAACTTTCGTTTCTCATCAATCAGTCATCATCTCGTCCAAGACAATTGCCCGTTCTACGCGTCATTGTGATTGCCACTCTCGGGCGTGAGGAGAAGCTAGGAGAATGATCGATGATGAATTATGCACGATTCTAGGGGAAGCGTTCTAGGGTTATAACTGTGTTCAGTAATTCGATTTGCCGCTTCGGGAATACGTGGAAGAATACGTCGCTCACGCGTGATTTTCGCGATTGTTGTGTGCGACGACAATGGAATTTGTACGAGATTGTGAGTATTTAAAAGTACACACACACATACACACACATACACGAGAGAGAGAGAGAGAGAGAGAAATTTGAGGAAGATTTTTTTTTATTTAAAAATTATTTCTCGTCCTCTCTCAATTTTTCACTCAGTTCTTCTTCAAATGTACAAAATGAGATAATAATAATAATAATAATTTTGGACAATAATTATTTCTTGTCGAAAAGAAACTGTTTAGAGACAAGTATTAGCATAATATTACGTGAAAATCAGTCTCGGTACACTCAGTTACGATTTTCAAGTTCACAAAATCTCTCGTTCGATCCTCTGAAAATTCTTCATCGAAAGTGAATTTTCCTTGGTTACTTTGCAAATCCTTTTATCGTTGTACACCCTGGTATTTACGTGGTATTTTCCATCTTTAGGGACGAATGTTTCAACAGCGTGAAGTAGGACATTGCCGTGCTGAGCACCTGATCGACGAAGGAAATTAATTAATTATCTTAAAAGACAGAACTCGAGAATATCTTCGAAAATGTGGAAATTACCGCGGTAGAGGTTTCGAGGGAAACGGGGAAAAATTTGCCTGCCGTCAAACAGCAAACTCTGTGCGACCTCGTCACGACGATTATCAGATTTTTTCGCAGGACTCGTCCAACTTTGTCCATCGGCAACCCCGTCCAGGGCCCCGAGAATATCGCGTTGCCCACGTTCACGCTCTCCCTTATCAAATCGTCGCAACTGTACGTGAACATTAAAAGCTGGCAGAGGGTGCCGGCGAAATTCAACGTCAAACTGACTTTTCTCGAGGCAGGCGTATCCATCTGTTCGAACGAGTTTTAATTAATTTAATTTCCCTAGAAAATACAGGTTCCAAAGAAAAACGCGCAACGGCGTTAAATCTGATGGTCGAAATTACACGATTCGTGCAGCAATTGGATCGAAGGCGATTTTGTTCGAGAAAGCTTCGAATTTTTAAAATATCGAATGTTATACACGTAATAGCGCAAAAGTTTGAATACCAGAAATAACTGAAATCCCACGAGGCATATCACAAGAGCGAGGAACAGAACTTGGCCGAGGACGATTATCGTGAATATGTTTTCCAATTGTTTGCAATACTTGGTCAACGCTTGATGATGAATCACGCAGCTCCTCAATTTGGTGTAGCAAATATTCGCGCGGCAAGACTCACGATCGCCTGTCACGTTGAAATTTCTCAGTCGGTGTTGGAGGATACGAAATTGGCCGGCCACGTGAAGATTCACGATGCACAGTAAATTGTCGAAGCAGATGTAACACACGCCGACGTGGTACACGCAAAGTATCTGCACGAGTGATAAAACGAAAATCGGCGGACGATCACCAATAATATCGTTTTAATTGGAAGGAATTTGAGGAAGAGAAGAAATCACGAGTTCTCACCTGCACGGTGAAAAGGATCTCGAAGTAAGGCGACAATCCCACGGGGAAATCGACCCACAAGTTGAACGGCAATTCCCTGTCAGACTCGTTCCTGCCAATATTCGCTGAAAAATACGTAAACGTTATGATTTTCTCTTAAAAGTTGAAATCTCGAAATACCTATTATCGGAGTGATCATGTAGCCGGTGCAAGTGCCCTGAGCGCAGAAGCTGATAACAACGACGAAGATGGTGCATATCCTCCTGCACTCGGCCAATATTAATTTCTCTTCTGGGTCGCGATACGAGCGCCAGAAATTGGTCCGCGTGAACGTGACCAGGTCGAAAAACTCCATTTTGTGCGCGTACAACACACCGACCTTGAGCACGACGATCATCAGGTACAAATTGTTGCAAGATATGTAAACGCTGTCCTGATGCATCGATCGTATTTTCATTTATATCCTCCTTCTAACTAACTAGCAATTAATTTCATTCCGACTGAGGGGGATACTCACGCTGAAGTTTCCCCAAGTGAAGTAAATGTCCCTGAAACCGATGCACACGATAATGAAAAGCGCGCCAACTGTGTAAACCAACGCGAAATCCCTTCGACGTTGCTCGTCCCGATCGGCGGCCAACCACAACCCGACTACCTTCATCAGGAAACTCGTCCAGGTTATCGAGATGTCCCTGCCTCGAGTCGATCGCATGGCCGAGGAAAAAATAATCTTGCCTCGTTGCGAATAATAAGTTGAATAAGCTTTTGATCGATGAATAAGTCTTTGATCGTCATACGCTTTGATTTGTCAACCCTTTTCAAAATGCCAATCACGAGTCGCGTTGCCCACCATACTTTTTTAAACGATCTTTGTGTATCTCGCGTGAAACGTGGTCGTTGCAACGTAACGGGGGTAAATTATTCATGATGTGACGAGGGAATGGGACACAATTGGCATGACAATGGGAGGGAGAGAAGGTGGGATTGATGCGAGGGGTAGATAGTATTGCGTCTACCGGTTGATTAAGTGCTTGTGCTCTTGCGCGGAGGATTGTAGAAATGGTGTAGAATTATGGCACGGAATAACGGTAAGATTATGGTGATTATTTAGTTTTTACATTTATTTTTGGAGATTTATCGTTTCTTTTTATGTAGATTTTTATATAGTGGAATTCCACGATGGGAAATGGAAAAATGATCTTTTTTAATCGTGTTAAAAATCTTATTAATAATTAATAAAGTGCATTTGAGTGTATTAATGTTGATTAAAAGTGTTATATATATATACTTATTATTAATTGATTAATTTTTTTTTATTTAATTGACTTGAACACAAAGATTGAACGTCTGTGTAAATGATCTCGTTTCATGGATTCCCTCAAGAGAGTTGATAGAGCTTATGAGCTGCAACAAAATCTTTTTTCTAAAAAATTCGTACATATTCCTTGTTATTATTTATTATTGTTATCAACTATATGTCAGAGATCGATCGAGTGTTATTTCTTATCGTTTAATAAATGGGAGATTGCTTACGCTAGTAGAGAAGCAACATGGCCGCATGCACTTCGTCATTATTATCTTCACATCGTTTATTCCGTAACATTTTTCCAGTTTCTTTCATTGGCAACAGCCTGAATACATGGCCAACCCGACGTTTCCACTTTCTTCTATCAATTCGTCAAAAATATACGTGAAAAAAGGGACGTGGAAAATGAAAATGAAGAGGTATGCCCTATTAAATTATTTTTAATATAAAATATATAGATACTTTTTAAAACTAAAAACTTGATTCTAGAAAACACAGAGAAAAGTTGGTATGCAAAAATATTATTATTATCGAGTAGATTTGTTTTATTCTTCAAATACCATTATATTTATTTTGTATATCTTTTTTTGCACGTTTATCTAGATATTTTATCTAGAGTATTAAAAGAGAAATTACACGTATAAGTAGAAGGCGATGCACATTATCGTGCAATATTTGAGCAACGACTGATGCTGTTTTATGCATTTCTTTAAAGCTGTTCCTCCATGCTCGACCATATGGTGAGCATTCCATGTTGCGATATGCGGAAGTAGTTATCGTTACTCAAATAAGCCAAGCCGATTTATTATAAAGCTATTAACCGCACGAATTAATAATTTTCCATTAGAACATCGATAGAAAGTCGTCAAAATCCTCTTATAATATTAACAACGATTCTAGAACAACAATTCTCATATTACACGAATACAAAATATGGAAAATTCTATTGGGAAGCTAGCTACGATTTATTTAAGGGAAAATTATTTTCAACTCTTAAATGTTTCTCTCTTAAAATTCGTAGTTATATTCTACATATATGTATCTATTGTAACATCACGCTTCGCGGCATTGATCAATAATAATTAATACAATTATCGCTAGGCGGCCATGATCATGATTCAACCACGCTCTGAATATTGACTCGTAATACCGATCACGCCGCTAGGCGGTTTCTGTTTCTCGCTAGTATTATTTATCGCTGTTAGGTATAAATATTAATCCAAATAAGGGGATGTCATCCTTAAAAAGTGTGTCTATATTCCTGTGATTGCGTCCATCCATCATCCGACGACATTTGTTACTCTTGTGGATTATAAGGTAATCCATATCTCATTCTATTTACGAATTTTTTTTCAATTTGAAAAAAATTGTCTGAAATTAGCTGAAAATTAATCAAGCTAATTAAGAATTCTCGAGAAATTTTTTGCTGTATTTGTTAAAAGATAATTTATATAAATATGATACGAATTTATTTTTAAATAAGAATAGTCCGACTGAATTTGTTTAATTTTTAGATTTTAATTTTTTAAGAGTTTTAAGATCTTGCAATGTTTCGTATTCGAATTTCACGAATTTAGAAGTTAGATTTCGACCTATCTTTAATTTAAGATATATATTGTTATTTTTGCTATTTTTTTGAAATTTGAAAAAATTTTTTAGAGCATAAATTATCCATATATTATTTAATTCTGTATTTCGTATACCAGATAAGAGAATCACTGTTCTACAAATCTAATTATGCGTTACTAATCATTTTCAAATATAAATGGATGTTGTCGCATTTCACCGAGATATAAATAAAGATGTATAGTACCTGCGAGGTGAATAATAATTCGTAATATGGTGTTGTGGTTTAATGGTGTATATCGATCCGCATTCTGACCGGAAGTGTCCTTTCTGATTTGTTCTTTCCATGATTCACTAAAAAAACATTCATTTCTGTAACATTGTTTCCTTCAAAATTAATGTCGATTTCCTTTTTTTTAATGCTAAAATTTTACGATATTCAGAAAGATCTCTGAAATTTGTGCATTAAGACTATCAAGACACGCAACGATATTGATTCTTATTAATTATATGTAAAGTTATTTTAATCGATAAAAAAATTTCTTAGAAAGATCATTAAAATGCATAGAGTTTTTGTTCATTTACTCACCGTAGAATGGTGTAATTACATAGAAAAAAATAAAACTTTGTAAGTATCATGACCCACAACTTGCAAAACTTTTGACACTTCGTGAAAAGTAACTTTTCGTAATTTTCGTATTTGAAATTCCAAAAATTCTTCTGAGCATATAGCGTTATTTTCACGAATTCTCTTCTGCGAAAGCTTAATATTATAAACTTAGAAAGCGATAGTATAACCATCAATAAGTTAGATATTACGAACCTACAATACTGAAAACATAAATTCAAGATTTGATTAATATTTGTGCAATGTACATATTTCTTAAAATTAATAAGAACTAAAAAATATCGAAATTACGCGTTAATAATTTAATATATTCATAATTTATTCATAACACGTAAAATTAATTTTCTCGAAAATTAATTGCATCGCTTTCAATTTCTCTTCATTTTGACGATCGAAAACCATTAATGTCAACGTACTTTATCGTTGTTAACTTAAAATTCTGTGGTGAATCCATACAGTATATCTTTTTATATATTCGTATAGAGTAACTAAGAGATGTAACAATTTTTGAAAAATAATTTCCTACTTACGTTAAAATCTCTCCAACTATGATATTAATATACGAAGCATAGATATGCGACAGTGCACAACATATTGATTCTTCTTTAATTCTGCTTTGTTGATTGTTATCCAACCACCCACGGTTTTCAATAAAAACTGTGACAATTTGAGAGAGATATCCGAGAAGTTTCGTGGCAATCTTTTCATTGTCGATCCATAAATCACAGGAAAATTAATATAGATTCTTTTCTCCATTCCAATGATGAAATAAATACAACACTTTTTATAATGTTTGAAGCAGGATTATCTTTCTTCTCGTTCCGAGATTGATCAAGGCACATATTTGCATTTTTGGATATTATCTTGTGTATTTAAATAGGAAGTTAAAATAATATAGAAATATTTTAATTTATCATGATTATTTTGAGGTACGATTTGCATTATGCATCTTATATCTTATTTATAAACTTGGAACAAAGTTAAATTTCATCGTTTGCTATGATCATTGAGGGAATCTATATAATTCTTCTTCCATCCAAATATTGATCAAATGCGGCTTAAATTTGGCAATTAAATAAAAAATTAATATATCCTTGCTTTGTTTCTGTTGGCGTAAAGTAAAAAGAAAGAAGATAGAAAGGTGAAATAAATTTGGAAATTCAATTATTCCTTTGTTGCATTTGTGAGAAAGAATTGTAATAGCAGAATATTATTTGTTTTTTTAAAAATATAAATAATATTAAATAAAATTATTTAAATCTATAGTTAAATAAATACGTTTATTTCTGGAGGAATATTGATTTAAAATATATTCTTTGATCGAAATAAAAAATTTGCATCCTTATTCATTTCACTGATTTTGAACCAATATTTTATATTTACATTCCTTATATTATTACATATATATAAAAAAATACGTATTTACATAGAAATACACACACGGTTCAATAATGATTATTTATTAAAACGATCAATACAACAATCCATTATTTCATATAAATTATCCATCTTCACTTTATTCTTTTTTCTTTTTTAACCAACCAAAATGTACAACGTATTCGATCCGAGATATTTTGTTAAATATCTTTTTTGCTAATTTATGAGCCATTCGCGTTTTCCACGCGATTACTCAACAATGTGAAATACGATACCGCTGTGCTCAAAATCTGTAAAATGTAAACGAATAATTTAAACGAAAAAATTCGTTTTATGATTCTTAAACTTGCACTAATAAGGATCAATAATCTTTAAGTATTTCTTTTTTTCAAATTTAAATTTTTATTCAATTACGAAAAATATAGCACAAACACACTGTCCATTTTGCATTATATAAATCTTATATTATTAATGAATATTTCAAAAAATTAATACAACTCGAAAAGAAACATTTTTAACATGAAAAATATTCTAATTTCAAAATCATTGTTCCCAACGTATTCACGATGAAAATTTCTTTTCGATTTTATAAAAATAACTATCATTATATCTACCTTGGTATAAGTTTCCAACGATACAGGGAAAAATCCGTTCGCTGTCAGACAACAAACTCGTCTGGATCGCTTAATCACCATTATCAGATCTCTTCGAAGCATTCTCCCAAATTTGTCCATCGGCATGATCGTCCACAGTGCCGAGTACGCGCCTACAGCGACGTTGTCGCTGTGCTCCATCACATCGTTGCAGCTGTACGTAAACATGAATAACAAAAACATGGAGCCGCTTAACAGGAATACGAAAATGAAGCGTCTCGCCAGAGAAGCGGTGGCCTGGAAGAGAAGAAAAAAATCGAAATATATTCGAATAGTACGATTCAAGGAGCAACAATAATTAATTATGATTAATAATTACGCAACATATTTCCTCCTCTTTAATTAAAATTCAAATCAGTTAGATTTTAAATCATCAATTTTACATAAAGTTTTATACGAAATATAAATATAATTTTTTAAATTTTACTACATATTATTTGTATTCCTTCCAATTATTTTAACAGATTTAAAAATAAAGGTAACTAACCACGAACACTTGATATCCGAATAGGCAAATTAATACACTGAATACCAACACTTGTCCAAGCGTGATCATGGTGTACACGTTCTCGAGGTTTTGATGGTAATCGATCAGCGCCTGATGATATCGCAGGCATTTTTTAAATTGCTCGTAAAATTTGTACACCTGTTTTGCTAATGTCGATTGCGAGTCCTTTTCGCGCATCTCCGTGTCGCACAATGTCGTAAGCCTGTATCGAAGTATGCGAAATTGGCCGGCCAAGTGTACGGCCATGATGCAGAAAATATTGTCGAAACAAAAATAGGAGATTCCGATATAATATAACGATACTGCCTGTAAAAAGAAAAAGAAAAAAAAGAAAGAAAGAGAGAAGAAGAAGGACACGCGTTTCCTTTGTTACGAAAATGAAGAAATATTTATTTAATGTTATTCAAGTCGATTTAGATTTTCATTGAACAAAAACGGATATTTATCATTCGTTTGTTAAAGAAGAAATTTGACGAATTTAGTAAATTTGATACAATTGGGAATATTTTATTTTGGAAATTTATTCGATCGTTAGAAAATAATAATAATAACGTAAGTTTAAATTACTTGGACGAAAAATATTATCTCGTAATATGGCGTCCTTGTCACCGGCAAATTTATCCATATATTGAAAGGAAACATTCTCTCGGATTCATTGCTTCCACTTTGCGCTGTAACAAACGTGCGAACCTTTTGCTTTTTCTTTCTTTTTTTTTTTTTCTATAGGATAGGATATTTTTGGAAATTCCAAAAAACAATATATAAAAATTTGTAAAAATTTCAAATTTCACGAGGACAATTTATTAAATTGTACAATTCAAGTTTCTTGGTTAAGTTAAGTTTACGAAATAGAGACAGAGATGGTGCATCTTACGACAATTTATCAAATGTTTAAATAGTGTTTTAGATAATTTTAATCAATTATTTAAACCCACTAATGACCGGTGTCGTTAGATAGGAGATCACGGTGCACATGCCAATGGTGGTGACGGAGGAGATGAAAAGAGTGCAAGTTTTCCTGCAATCGTCCAAAATTTCTTTTTCACGATAATCGTAATTAACGTTCCAAAAATTTCGTTGCATGTACGCAATTAGATTTAGAAATTTCCCTTTATACGTTAGTATGATGCATATTTTGATTAAAGCCATTATCGTGGTTATGGTATTCGTCATAGCGTAAAGAATATCCTGAAACGAGTCGTTTTTTCAAAAAAAGAAACCAAAAATAACGCAAGTGTCATGGTGAACCGTTATGAACCATTCAAACGATTCGAATATTATTTTTTCTTATATAACCACCCTTGTCAAATTCTTCTAAAAAACAAAAAAAACATTCATCATCATTGTCAATCAAAATGAACAAATGTTTACAAAATTTTCCTCCTTCAAATATCACGAAAATCACAAAGGATTCCAATCACGGATCCTCCAGTTTTTAAATTTTTAATATTCATCGCGCAACGATAAAATATCTCCGTTGACAGTTTAAATCCGTGTAAAAGATACGAAACAGTTTGAACATACTCACGCCGTTGTACAGCAACGTGAAGTACAAATCTCTTGTGCTGATTATCGTGCCGCAAAACAACATCCAAATAGTGTAGATGAATAACATTTTCATCCTACGTTGTTCGTCAGAATTATCAGACATCCATACGCCAACGTTCTTCAAGAAAAATGTCGACAAGCTTATCGATATGTCCAACTGGTTATCCGTTTGCATGGCGATTGATCAATCTGTATCGTCTCGCATTCCACTGAGTATATATCTCGATAATTAATAGGCGTTGGTTGATAGTCGATCGATTTCTTCTTTTCTCTTTCTCGACGGGAATATTACAAGTAGTCAAGAAAAAGTGATTGTCACTCTGGCTATTGTATTATTAATGACAGAACGTTTATTATGAACTATAGGGTGTATAGAAATTCTTCGAATTTATGCGTGCAGTCGACAAGATGTTTTTCGACGTTTCCTTCAGATTTTGAGGAGAAAGGATGGAATCATTATTGGAATCATCTGTGATGACGGAAATTTGGAGTAAAGTTTAATTACGAGTAAGATTTATTGTAATTGATAATTTAGATAATTACGTATTTATATAATGAATTAATCCTGATCAATTGACGTATTTAGTTAAATAAGTAAGTTTAATTAGATAAGTAAATATTTCTTTATTTCTGGAAAAATATTGAAATTAATCGGATCTTTATTTAATCGATTGATTCGGATTGATTTTACAGCATCGTTTATTGCTCCTTTTTAAAAATTTTTTTAAAAAGAATGTATGCATTCGCGTACAAATCCAGTTTAATTGTGATTATTCATTATTTTATTACGATTAATCATAATGATTAATAATACAATATCGTTACATTATTTCGAAAAAATTATGCACCTTCGTTACATTTCTTTGTTCACTTGTTTCATTGAAAAGTTTTGTTATTAATTACGCGTCATTTGCGGTTTCCACGCGATTACTGAGCAATGTGAAATACGACAGCGCTGTACTTAAAATCTGTAAAAATGTAGAAATAAGTAAATAATCATCCAAGGAAGAAAGTTTACTTTTTGATTGCACTTGAAAGTACTTTTTTAAATTCATTAATTTTTCATTAATAATAATAAATTGCTGGTATCTTGTAGTAATAAATGTCTCAAGAAATTAATAATTATGAATTCAGAAAAATATTATTTAATTGACAAATTTTAAGAATCATTTTATTTTATATTGAATTTATGAATCAGGATTATAATTCTGATATTATTGACAATTGACTGCCACCGTTTTAAATTAGCATCGAATATGATGATACGTGTCTATTCTGTACATAGACTAGGATTATACCTACTTTAGTATACGATTCTAACGACACAGGGAAAAATCCATTCGCGGTCAGACAACAAACTCGTCTGGATCGTCTAATCACCATTATCAGATCTTTTCGAAGCGTTTTCCCAAATTTCTCCATCGGTATAATCATCCACAGTGCCGAGTAAGCTCCTATAGCGACGTTGTCACTGTGCTCTATCACGCCGTTGCAGCTGTAGGTGACCATAAATAATAAAAACGTCGAGCCACTTAACAGAAAGACAAAAATGGAGCGTCTGGCGAAAGAAGCGGTAGCCTAAAAGAGGAAAATGTTTAAACATATTTTTATCCATATATCTAAAATATAATTATAAAGTACAAAAAGTATAAGAATCTTTTTTTCTGAATTTTTTTAACTTAAACTTAAATTAGTTGTAATCTGTTAGGTTTTGATTTGATACATATTTAACGGAACGGAATAGTTTGTATTGTAAAATGTAACGCGTTAAATATTTTTAATATTTTCTTAAATTTTGCACACGTTTAATTTGTATCTTTTTAAGGAATTTTCGAATATTTGATAAAAATAATGTAACCTTAGAATACTAACCACTAAAACTTGATATCCGAATAGACAAATTAATATACTATATACCAACATTTCTCCAAACGCAATCCTGGTATACACGTTCTCGAGGTTTTGATAGAAATCGATCAATGCCTGGTGATGTTGGACGCATTTCCTAAATTTCTCGTAAAATTTCGGCATTCGGTTCGTCAGTATCGAATCCTTTTTATACATCTCGCATTCTACGTCGCATAATTTCGTAAGCCTGTACTGGAGAATGCGAAATTGCCCTGCCAAATGTACGGCCATGATGCAGAAGACATTGTCGAAACAGAAACTGGCGACTCCAATGTAATATACGCACATTGCCTTGTAAGAAAAAAATGGAAATTATTTTCTTATTATCATAAGAATGAAAAAAGAAAATTGGTACAGATACATTTATTAACACAATTATTTTGTTTTTTTACAAGAGATGCAAAGAAGATTTAAATTTATTATCAACGAAAAAAATATATTTTAGAAATTTTAATTATTTAGGATTTATTTATGATCACTAAACGAAAAATAAAAATGTATAATTTTAAATTACTTGTATAAGAAACATTATTTCGTAATAAGGAGTCTTTGATAATGGCAAATTTATCCACATATTGAACGGAAGCATTCTCTCGGATTCATTGTTTCCATTTTGTGCTGCAACAAATATATAAACCGTTTGCTTTTTTCTCTAGGATGGAAAAATCAATTCTAAAAAAATTACGAATCAGAAGTATATAAAAATTTTGTTAAAAAAGGTTTATTTATTGATTTATAATCAATTTACGTTCCTCTTGATTAAAGTAAAATAAAAGTAGAGTTGGAGCAATCTTGTTCCACTTCCGTCTCGCTTCGTATAACGTAGAGCACTGAAGCATGACACTCTCCCTACTCCTCGAGTTTCTGTATTATTCTGAACATTCACGCTTATTCTAACACTTTCAATTCAAAATAAATAAGTTTCGATCGACATTTTGAATATCAACATTGATATTTGTTTTGATCTTTCAATAGTGTGCCATGAAAGTATTAATATTCTGTATATTAATTGTTTATAAAAATTAAATCTACAATATCAAGTGTAGATAAAAATTTTATTCAAAATTAATTAAATTATCTAAAAATTTTTTCAATGCTTTTAAATTTTCTATTATTTTCTTTCGTTAAATTTTTTTCAGAATAATTTATTTTAAAAGTAATAATAAATACTTATTCATCGTACTTAACAAGAATCAATAAATTTTATAATATTGTTGCATTATTTTATAAATTAATTTCCTATTTATTTTTTTTCCTGGAATATGTAAAATTTATTAATCTTAATTAATAGTTAATTATTTAACCTACCAATGAATGGTATTATTAGATAAGATATCATAGCGCATATGACCATGGTGGTAAGAGAGGAGACGAAGAAAATGCAAGTTTTTCTGCAATCGTCCAAAATTTCTTTTTCACGATAATCGTAGTTAACGTTCCAAAAATTTTGTTGCATGTACACAATTAGATTTAAAAATTTTCCTTTATATATCAGTATGATGCATATTTTTATTAAAGCCATTATCATAGTTATGTTATTCGTTATAGAATAAAGAATATCCTAAAATGAGTTGTTTTTAAATGAATAATTATATAAATAAATTATAAAATAGCACACTAATATAACATATCATTAATTATTCAAACGATTTAAATATTCTTTCTTATTCATTTATTAAATTCTTTGTAAAATGCTAATTATTATTCAAAATTCATTAGTAACTTTTTACAAATTTTCTCTTTTTAAAATTTTTCTTACTTAAAAATAAGAAAAAAAAGATTTCCTTTTAAGAGTAACACATGTGTAATTTTCTATTCGTACATTTCAAAAAATTAAAATTCTTTGTACAATAATGATAAATTATTTAAATTTTGTTCACTTTATCCATCACTTTACAAACAATTGAACATACTCACGCCGTCGTACAACAATGTGAAATACAAATCCCTGCCATTGATGACTATGCCAGACAACAAGATCCAAGTTGTATTGATGAGCAACATCTTGATCTGACGTTGTTCATTAGGATTATCAGACATCCATACTCCAACATTCCTTAAGAAAAATGTCGACAAGTTCATCGATATATCCAACTGGCTTTCCCTTTGCATGATGACTGATCAACGTGCCTCTCGTGTATCGTCCCACGCGTAACATTAAACGAGTATAAACCACGATAATAATTAATAATTTAATAGGGATTGATAACTTGTCAATTCCTTTTATTTTCATCGTTCTTGCATGCACGGTTTGTATTTGCCTCATTTCTTGTTCCTTTCTTTTCGACGAAAACATCCCAAATGATACGAAGTCAGGAGAAATGATTGTCACACTTTATGTTGTATTATTAATGAGACACGTAACGTATGAATTATAGCGCTGTGGATTATAGTTGAAACCTTTTGAGTGAGCTACGTGTGTACGATAGTAAGATGTTAGATATCGTTTGGATTTTATAGAAAGGAAATGGAATATTGTTGGAAATTTTTGTCGTTGCCGAGTGGAAGATGTTAAAAGAAAATGTGGAAGTCATTGTTTCGTATCTGTTGGAAAAGAATTGTGAGTAAGAGTTTATTGATAAACTGGATAATTGTATTTTATTGAACAATAATATGAAATATGTGTTATCTTTTAGTTGTTAAATATAATTATCTATTTAAAGGTATATTCGTAATGATTTCATTAATTAAATAAATAAAAATTTAATAATTAATAAATAAATTTGTTTCTTTCTGGAAAATTATTGATTGATTGATTAATACTTTTTATTCTGTACTTTTTGGATACCTAACATAATCAAACATTATTTATTTATATGTTTTATTTGCAAAAAATATTTATTTTCATACAAATCCGCAGTTTAATAGTGATTGTATTATTTCAAAAAATTATCCTACTATCTTTACTCTTTTTTTAATGGTTCCTCAATATGCAACATTTAATCTGAAGTTAATATTTTTATTAATTTAGATCAATCTGAAGAACAGTTTATTAATGAATCGTTGGAAATTTATGAGCTATTTGCATTTTCTACGCGATTACTCAGTAATGTGAAATACGATAGTGCTGTACTTAAAATCTGTAAAATATAGAAAAAAGAAAAATAATTTAAATACTTGAAGATAAAAATTTATCAATATTTTAAAATCTCGCTTTGATTAAAGATAAACTTGTGCTTTGTATATAATTTTGAAGATTTAGGATTAATAATTCTAAATTTTTAAATGTTTTTCTAAACCCAAAATTTTTTCTACTATTATTATAAAGAATATAATATAAATATTATCTTAATTAATTTCTTTCTACAATAAACTGTTAATATTTTTCATTACGTTATTGCAATAAATATTTCAACAAATTGATATACAAATTCAAAAGTGAAAAGTATTTAGAAAGTTTAAGAATCATTTTATTTATCATTTCATTTGAATTTAAATTTTATAAATCAGGATTATAAATTTCATTCGTCATTAATTGACTATTATTTTAAATTATTATTTAATATATATCAATTATACCACTTGAGATAATTGATTGAGACCTTTGATGATGCAAAAATGCAATCAATGCTATATATAGACTAGAATTATACCTACTTTGGTACACGTTTCTAATGATACAGGGAAAAATCCATTCGCGGTCAGACAACAAACTTGTCTAGATCGTCTAATTACAATCATCAGATCCTTTCGAAATATCTTTCCAAATTTATCCATCGGCATAATCGTCCACAGTACCGAGTAAGCTCCAATAGCAACGTTATCACTGTGCTCCATCACACCATTGCAGCTGTAGGTGACCATAAATAATAAAAATATCGAGCCATTCAACAGAAAGACAAAAATGAAGCGTCTGGCAAAAGAGGCGGTAGCCTGAAAGAAAAGAAAAAAATAAACAGAAAAACGTGTTTTCATTTGAAAATAAATATAATGCTTTTTTATATAATAGAAATAAAAACAATTATTTTCTGTGTCTTTTCTATTATCGAATATTTGATAAAAATAAAGCAATGTTAAAGTACTAACCACCAACACTTGATATCCGAACAGACAAATTAATACACTGAATACCAACACTTGTTCAAGCGTGATCGTGGTATACACGTTCTCAAGATTTTGATAGAAATCGATTAGTGTTTGATGATGTTGAACGCATCTTTTAAATTTCTCGTAAAATTTGTGCACCTGTTTTGACAATACCGATTGTGAATTCTCATATTCCATGTCGCACAGTTTCGTAAACCTGTATCGAAGTATGCGAAATTGACCAGCCAAATGTATGGCCATGATGCAGAAAATATTGTCGAAACAAAAAGTAGAGATTCCAACATAGTATACACACATTGCCTAAAAATGACAATTTCTTTTGTTATATAGAAAAAGCAAAATCAGTATAGATATTTTTTTTAATATTATTCAAAAATTACTTATATAAAATATTGATAATATCGATTAAGAAATTAGTCATAGTTATTTTTATTAAATAAAAGAAATATACTGGGTATTTTAGTGGATGAAATTTTATTTATTTATGTATAAAAATTTATAATAAAATTTAAAATATTTATTTTTCTATCATAGAAGAAAGTATTATAGGAATTTTAATTATTTTTTTTTAATTTTCTTTTTAATTTTAATTGGAATTTACTGATAACTAATAACATAAATTTAAATTACTTGTATAAAAAATATTATTTCGTAATAAGGCGTTTTTGATACCGGCAAATTTATCCACATATTGAACGGAAGCATTCTCTCGGATTCATTTTTTCCACTTTGCACTGTAACAAATATATGAACTGTTTATCTTTTTTTGTAGAATGAGAAAATCAATTCTAGAGACTAAAACAAATATAAAAGTTGATCTATACAAAATTTCTAAATTTGTTGACTTACTTATTATATTATTGAATTTCTATCGATTTAAAATTAATGAAAACGACAAAGGAGATTAATTTTAATATCTACTTTGTTGCAAATTTTAATTCCTCGTAATAATAAATGAGCATCAATCGACGTTTTTGGATATCGGATTTTATATTTGTTTCCATCTCTAGGATCTATCTTGCAAAGATGTCCCTTGAATATATTAATATTCAATGTATATTAAATGTAATATATAAAAATTAAACGTACATTGAGCGTAAATAAATTTTAATTAAAAAATAGTTAATTAAAAATAACAATATAATTTATTTTATTTGTATAGCAAAAATTAATAAATTCTGCAATTTAGTTGTATTATTTTTTAATTTAATAAAAAATGTTTAATGAAAAATATATAATGACAAATATGATATCTACTTGTTTATATTGGAATATATAAAATTTAATAATCAAGCCAATATCTAATAATTTTAATCATAAATTATTTAACCTACCAATGAATGGTATCATTAGATAACATATCATGGCGCATATAGCCATGGTGGTAACAGAAGAGATGAAAAAAGTGCAAGTTTTTCTGCAATCATCTAAAATTTTTTTCTCACAATGATCATAGTTAAGATTCCAAAAATTTTGTTGCATGTACACAATTAGATTTAAAAACTTTTTCTTATACATCAATATGATGCATATTTTGACCAAACCCATTATCATAGTTATGTTATTCGTCGTGGCATAAAGAATGTCCTAGAATGAATTGGTTTTGAAATGAATGAATAATATAAAAAAACAAATACTTCATTTTTTATTCAAATTTATATTTTCCTTAAATTCTTCTTAAAATATCAATCATTACTATTATTCAAAATCCAAATAATTTTTTTAACAAAATTTCGTTTTCAAATTTTTGATACTTAAAAACTAAATATACGAAAAATTTGATTTAAGATTCTTAAAAATAAATATCAATTCCTTATTTCTAAGTTTCTAGAAAATTAGAATTCTTTATACGATAATATCTAAAATTTCTCAAATTATGTCCATTTTATCCATTTAAAAATTAAACGAAACAGCTAAACATACTCACGCCATTGTACAACAATGTGAAATACAAATCTCTGCTATTAATAATTATACCAGACAACAAAATCCAAGTTGTGTAGCCGAGCAATATTTTCATCCAACGTTGTTCACTAGGATTATCAGACATCCATACTCCAACATTCCTTAAGAAAAATGTCGACAAGTTCATCGATATATCCAACTGGCTTTCCGTTTGCATGATGACTGATCAACGTGCCTCTCGTGTATCGTCCCACGCGTAACATTAAACGAGTATAAACCACGATAATAATTAATAATTTAATAGGGATTGATAACTTGTCAATTCCTTTTATTTTCATCGTTCTTGCATGCGGTTTTGTATTTGCCTCAATTCTTGTTCCTTTCTTTTCGACGAAAACATCCCAAATGATACGAAGTCAGGAGAAATGATTGTCACACTTTATGTTGCATTATTAATGAGACACGTAACGTATGAATTACAGCGCTGTGGATTATAGTTGAAACCTTTTGATTGTGAGCTATGCGTGTATGATACTAAGATGTTAGATATTGTTCGGATTTTGTAAAAAGAAAATGGTGAAACGGAATATTGTTGCTGTAAAGTGGAAGAAGATGGAAAGAGGATAGAAAGAGTAAATGTGGAAATTGTTATTGCATCTGGTGGAAAAGAATCGTAAGTAAAAGTTTGGATAATTATATTTTTGTATTTTATTGAAGGAGCAAATATGAGATGTTTGTTTTTTTTTAGTCGTCATTATCTATTTAAATTTATATTCGTAATGACTTGATATTCAATTAAATAAAATAGATAAAAGTTTAATAAATAATAAATAAATTTTGTTTCTTCTTGGAAAAATATTGATTGATTTGTTAAAGAGTTCTTTGATTGAAATAAATTGGATCTTTATCTCTAATTGATTCATTGATTAATTATATATATTTTAGTATTTTTTGGATACTTAACATAATAGAACATTGTTTATTTATATTTTTTATTTAAAATATATATATATTTACATACGAATCTACAATTTAATAATAATTGTATTATTTCAATAAGTTATCCTTTTATCTTTATTCCTTTATTAATGGAATATGTAATATTTACTCTGAGACTGTTTAATGAATCGTTGGAAATTTATGTGCTATTCTCTATGTGATTACTCAGTAATGTGAAATACGATAACGCTGTACTCAAAATCTGTAATATGTAAAAAAAAAAAAAAATAATTTAAATACTTCAGGACGAAAATTCATTAATATTCTAAAATTTCGATAAATAGACAATCCACGCTGTTTAATGATTCTTAAACTTGTGTTTCTTAGTGCAAATTAACAATCAAAATCCTTAACATTTTTAAACACAAATTTTTATCATTATAAATAATATGATACAATATAAAATATTATACAATCTTGATTAATCTTTGTTTAATGAATTGCTAATATTTTGCATTATGCAATATATATTTCAAGAAATTAATAGTTATGAATTCAAAAGAATTTTCACTTTGTTTCACATGAATTTAAATTTTATACATCGATCAAGATTATAATTTCGATATCATTGATAATTGATTGTCATTTTAAATGATCATTTAATACACCAATAATATCGTTTCAGATAATGGATTACTTTTTGATGATGCAAAAATCCATTCAATGCTATAGATTAGAATTATACTTACTTTGGTATATGTTTCTAACGATACAGGGAAAAATCCATTCGCTGTCAGACAACAAACTCGTCTGGATCGCTTAATCACCATTATCAGATCTTTTCGAAGTATTTTTCCAAATTTGTCCATCGGCATAATCGTCCACAGTGCCGAGTAAGCTCCTATAGCAACGTTATCACTGTGCTCTATCACACCGTTGCAGCTGTAGGTGACCATAAACAATAAAAACATCGAGCCATTTAACATAAAGACGAAAATGAAGCGTCTCGCGAAAGAAATAGTAGCCTGAAAGAGAAAAGAAAAAATATTAAACAAGGAAAAACAATGTTTTTATTTGTGTGTAAATATAATAATGCTTTTTTTATGTTTCTTAGAGATAGAGATAAAAATAATTATTCAGTATTATCATTTATCTTTTCCATATTATACATATTCAAGAAATTGTCGAATTTCGATAAAAATGTATAAAGTAAATTTATGATACCAACCACCAACACTTGATACCCGAATAGGCAAATTAATACACTGAATACCAACACTTGTCCAAACGTGATCATGGTATACACGTTCTCAAGATTTTGATAGAAATTGATCAATGCCTGATGATGTTGGACGCATTTTCTAAATTTCTCGTAAAATTTGTGCATCTGTTTCGACAATATCGATTGTGAATTCTCCTTTATCCCATACTCCATGTCGCACAGTTTCGTAAACCTGTATCGAAGTATGCGAAATTGTCCAGCCAAATGTATGGCCATGATGCAGAAAATATTGTCGAAACAAAAATAAGAGACTCCAACGTAATACACACACGTTGCCTAAAAAAAAAATAAAAAAAAAAAAATAGCAATTATTTTCTTTGTTATATAGAAAAAATAAAATCGTTTATTTAGCATTATTTAAAAATTACTTGTATAAAATATTGATAAAAAAAAAGATTTACTATTTATTTTTTAGAAAGAAATATATTGGGTTTTTTAATAGAAAAAATTTCATTTATCTTTTTATCATAGAAGAAAATATTTTAGAAATTATTTCATTATTTTTCTTAATTTTAATCGTAATTTATTGATCATCGAAAAAGTTATAACGTAAATTGTTAAATTACTTGTATAAAAAATGTTATTTCGTAATAAGGCGTTTTTGATACCGGTAAATTTATCCACATATTGAACGGAAGCATTCTTTCGGATTCATTGCTCCCACTTTGTGCTGTAACAAATATACAAATTGTTTGCTTTCTGTAGGATAGAACATCTTTGGAGAGTCAATTCTAAAGATCAAAAAAATTACAAATCAAAAGTATATAAAAATTTTGTTAGAAAGAGGCTTATTTACTAATTTATAATCAATTTATGTTTCTGTTAGTTAAAATAAAATAGAAATAGAGCGAGATGGCGTTGTGACAGAGACAGAGCAATCTTGTTCCACTTTCGTCTCGCTTCGTATAACGTAGGGCATCTCTCCTTTCTCGGTTTTCTTCACTATTCTGAACATTATCCACACTTATTCTAACATTTTCAATTCAAAATAAATAAGCTTCGATCGACATTTTTGGATATCAACTTTGATACTTGTTTTGATCTCTAAGATCTATCTTGCAAAGATGTCCCTTGAATATATTGAGCGTAGATTTTATTAAGAAAGTATTAATATTAAAGAATTAAAAAATATGTTCAAATTTTTTCATATTTTTTGTTGTCAAATTTCGTATTAGAATATTAAAGTATATAATTTTTATAGTTTAGGATAAATAACGATATAATAAATTTTACAAATTTTGCTCTATTGCTCCCTTTTATTTTGGAATACGTAAAATTTATTAATCAAATATCTAATAATTTTAATCAATTATTTAACTTACCAATGAATGGTATCATTATATAACATATCATGGCGCATATAGCCATGGTGGTAACACAAGAGATGAAGAATATGCAAGTTTTTCTGCAGTCATCTAAAATTTTTTTCTCACGATGATCGTAGTTAACGTTCCAAAAATTTTGTTGCATGTACACAATTAGATTCAAAAACTTTTTCTTATATATTAATATGATGCATATTTTGGCCATACCCATTATCATAGTTATGTTATTCGTCGTGGCATAAAGAATATCCTAGAATGAGTTGATTTTAAATGAGTAAATAATATAAAAAAAATTGTGAAATACGCTTAAAATAAATTATTTAAACGATTTAAATATTTCCTTTTTTATTCATACTCATATTTTCATTAAATTCTTCCTTATTATTCAAAATCCAAATAATTTTTTTAACAAAATTTCGTTTTCAAATTTTTGATACTTAACAACTAAATATAGGAAAAATTCGGTTTCTAATATATTATAAATCAATTCTTCGATTCTAAGAAATTAGAATATTCTTCTGATAATGATCTAAAAAAATTTCTCAAATTTTGTTCAATTTTTAGAAATACGAAACAATTGAATATACTCACGCCGTCGTACAACAATGTGAAGTACAAATCTCTGCTATTGACGACTATACTAAACAACAAATTCCAAATCGTGTATAAGAATAACATTTTTATCCGGCGTTGTTCACTAGGATTATCAGACATCCATACCCCAACGTTCTTCAAGAAAAATGTCGACAAGTTCATCGATATATCCATTTGCACGGTGATTGATCAACGTGTCACTCGTGTATCGTCTCACGTGCAACTTCCATCGAGTATATATCACGATAATAATTAATAGGCGTTGTTGATAGCCTGTCGATTTCCTTTTGCACGCACGTTTCTTCTCTTCTTCTTTTCTTTTTCCACGGGAATATTACAACCAAGTCAAGAAAAATCATTGTCACCTTTCTTTATTGTATTATTGAAGATAGGATGTGTATTATTAATTATAATACCGAGGGGGCGTAGAGCTTTCGATCGAGAACTTATGGGTACAGTTACAGATTGTTGTTGTTGTTCAAACTTTAAGGAAGGTTGATCATGGAGTGGAATATTGTTGGAGCTTTGTATTGGTGCAAATGGTGGAAGAAAATGGTGAGGGTAAATTTGGAAATTATTTCTTGGCATTTGTAAAAGAATTGTGAGTAAGAATTTATCAATAATTTGGATAATTGGTAATTAAACAAATAAATTTGATCTTTGTTTAATTGATTGATTAGGATTAGATTTTTGTTCCATACTTTTTTGACATATAACCGAATATTTTTTATTTATATTCTTAAAGAAAATATGTGCATACAAATTCGCAGTTTAAAAGTGCTTATTATTTTATGATAATTAAAATGATCAATAAAACAATGTTATTTATTATTTCAAAAAATTATCCATCTTTATTTTATTCTTTCGTTTAATGGGCCTGAATGTGCAACATTTGATTCGGGACACTTTGTGTTAATGAAAATGTTGTTTGAAAAACGAGCTGTTATTAATTATAACCCATTTGCGTTTTCTATGCGATTATTTAGCAACGTGAAATACGATACAGCAGTGCTCAAAATCTAAAATATAAAATAACAAACTTGAACATTTAACAAAACAAATCAATATCTTAAGATTCTGCACTGATATTCATATAATGATATTTTATACAATTCTTAGTCATGTTCTCCATAAATTTAAGAATAGAGAATTAATAATCAATTAATAATCAAAGTTTAATTCTTAAATTAAAATTTTTGATTAACAGCATAGAAGAATATTCACTATTCTTTTATCACAATAAACTTTTGTATATTTTGCATTATCACAAGAAATTAACAGTTATGGATACAAAACAAAAAAATACACAATATGAAAAGTATTAATTCGCAAAATTTAAAAATCACCATTCTATATTGAATCCACGTTTCATAATTTTATAAATCACGATTACAATTTTCATATGACCGATAATCGATTGTCATTTTAAATTATCATTAAACGATATCGCATCCAAGTTATAAGTCTCTTCGATTGTGCCAAAATTCTATACGTATACTTGGATCATACTTGCCTTAGTATATGTTTCCAACGATACGGGGAAAAATCCATTCGCGGTCAGATAACAAACACGCCTGGATCTCGTAATCACCATTATCAGATCTCTTCGAAGCATTCTCCCAAATTTGTCCATCGGCATAATCATCCACAGTGCCGAATAAGCTCCTATAGCAACGTTGTCACTGTGCTCCATTACGCCGTTGCAGCTGTAGGTGACCATAAATAATAAAAACATGGAGCCATTTAACATAAAGACAAAAATGGAGCGTCTGGCAAGAGAAGCGGTGGCCTGGAAGAGAAGAAAAAAATCAAAGTATATTCAAATTGTATAATTCAAGGAGCAACAATAATTAATTATGACTAATAATTACGCACAATATAATATTTCCTTCTCTTTAATTAAAATTCAAACTAGTTAGATTTTATTTTCAAATTTTACTACATATTACTTGTATTCCTTTTAATTATTTTAAGAGATTATGGATTTAAAAATAAAAGTAACTAACCACCAACACTTGATATCCGAATAGGCAAATTAATACGCTGAATACCAACACTTGTCCAAGCGTGATCATGGTGTACACGTTCTCGAGATTTTCATGATAATCGATCAATGCCTGATGATGTCGGACGCATTCCTTAAATTGCTCGTAAAATTTGTGCATCTGTTTTGTTAATGTCGACTCCTTTTCGCGTATCTCGTGCTTCGTGTCGCACAGTTTCGTAAGCCTGTACTGAAGTATGCGAAATTGGCCTGCCAAGTGTACGGCCATGATGCAGAAAATATTGTCGAAACAAAAGCTGGAGATTCCAATGTAATACAAAGATATTGCCTGTAAAATAATTAATCGCAAGATTGTGTATTTATTTTATTAAAGAAAGGAATATTTTAGAAATTTAATAACATTTTAGAAGAATTTATTTTTATTTATATGTGAAATGAATGAGTTTAAATTACTTGGATAAAAAATATTATTTCGTAAAAAGGTGTCCTTGTTAGTGGCAGATTTATCCATATATTGAACGGAAGCATTCTGTCGGATTCATTGTTTCCACTTTGTGCTGCAACAAATGTATAAATTGTTTTTTTTCTGTAAAATGGAATATCTTTTCCCAAGATCAAAATAAATACAAAAATTGATATATAAAAATTTCGATTGTGGCTCATTTATTAAATTAGAAGCAATTTTAATTTGTGTCTGATTCTAGTTCTGTCTCGTTTTATTTCAATTTCTTATAATTTAATAATAAATCAGCCTCGATCAATATTATACAATCGATATTTTTGTATACTCTTATATTTTGAAAGATGCTTTAAAGATCATTATCATTAAATATATATAAAAGTTTATTAAATTTTGAATTTATTTTAAATTAATGAGAATTGTTCAACAAAATATTCTCATATCTAGTTGTTTATTTTTAATTGTTATATGCAAAACATAAATAATTTCAATCAATAGTTAATTACTCAACCTACCAATGAACGGTGTCATTAGATAGGATATTATGGCGCATATGGCAATAGTGGTAACAGAGGAGATGAAAAAAATGCAAATTTTCTTGCAATCATCCAAAATTTCTTTCTCGTGATAATCGTAGTTGACGTTCCAAAAATTTTCTTGCATGTTCACGATTAAATTCAAAAATTTTCCTTTATATATTATTATGTTGCATATCTTGACTAAACTTATTATCAAAGTTATGTTATTCGTCACAACATAAAGAATATCCTGTAACGAATTATTTACGTAACGATCATTACGTTGAATCATTCAAACGATTTAAATATTATTCTCTTTCTTTTTAATCATTCTTGCTGAATTCTTGAAATATTAATTATCAATATTATTCAAAATCACTAATAATTTTTTTTTTCTTACAAATTTTCTCTCTCTAAAATTATTCTTATTTAGATTCTGCTTCAAAGCAAATATTAATTCCTCGTAATCCATTTTTTAAAAGATACAACGAAAATACAATTGAACATACTCACGCCGTTGTACAACAATGTGAAGTACAAATCTCTAGTATTGATCACTATACCAAGCAACAACATCCAAACCGTGCAGATGAGCAACATTCTCATCCGACGTTGCTCACTGGGATCACGAGATATCCATACCCCAATGTTCTTCAAGAAAAATGTCGACAAGTTAATCGATATATCCAACCGGTATTCCGCTTGCATGGCGACTGATCAACGCGTCACTCTTGTATCAAGCGTATATAAGTCGCGATAATAATTAATAAGTTTTGCTGATAACTTGTCGATTCCTTTTGCCTCCATCGTATTTGTATTTTCACTATTTCTCTATTTTTCTTTTTTCCCTCTCTTTTACGGTAACATTCCAAATGATACGAAGTCAAGAAAAATGATTGTCACCTTTTCTGATGTATTATTAACGTGGCATAACTCTGTAATGTGTATAACTGTTGGTGTGGCTTTTCGAATCTATAATCGTAAGATGTTCGACATCGTTCAGATTTTAGAGGTGGATGGAATGGAATTGGTGTTCTTTGTTTTAATGCAAAGTGGATGTAATAATGGCTGAAAATTTAATTATTTCTTCGTGTCTTTTTTGGAAGAAAATGTGAGTAATAATTTTGTTGACGATTCATGTAATTTTAATTTTTTTGATATTTCGTGAAGGACAATATGAGATATTTGAAAATGGAATAGAAAGAATAAAGATAATAGTCGTAATCGATCGACATATTTAATTATTAGTTAAAGAAATAAATTTAATAATTATTAAATCGATACGTTTATTTCTGGAAAAATAAAAAATTACAGAACACAAAAAAATCTTTATTTAAAGGACTGATTCGAATTAAGTATGCTTTCTGTAATGTTCTCATAATTTTATGTATTTGCATACAAATTCATGATTTAATAATAAATATTTATTATTTCATTATAATGATCGATATAATAAAAATTATTCGTTATTTCGAAAAAATTATCTTTGTTTTATTTATTTTTAATAAATTTAAATGTACACTCGACATTTTGTACCAATTCTTGAGTCGCTTTCAATATGTTATGCATTATCCACGTGATTGCTTAATAATGTGAAATACGATACCGCAGTACTTAAGATCTGTAAAATATATAATTTATTATGTATAATATATAATTTATACCAGCGATTCTTAAACTGTGATTCTTTTAATAGACACAATAAGTAAGTTTTTTAAAATAATAAATAAACATTAAAAGAAGTTAATTAAAGATCCAAAGAAATATATGTAATTGTAAAAATTACTTTTTCATCTCATCGAGCTTAAGAATGCTGAATCCATATTCCGTTTTTAATATAATTATCACAATCAATATACGTTGTGTGACAACGAAATGACTTTACGTGATACGAAAATGTGTCGTTCGTCCAATTATATCTACCTTTGTGTAAGTTTCCAAAGATATAGGGAAAAATCCGTTCGCTGTCAGGCAACAAACTCGTCTGGATCGCATAATCACCATTATCAGATCTTTTCGAAGCATTTTCCCAAATTTCTCCATCGGCATGATCGTCCACAGTGCCGAGTACGTCCCTACAGCGACGTTGTCACTTTGTTCCATCACGCCGTTGCAACTGAACGTGAACATGAACAATAAAAACATGGCGCCCATTAAAAGGAAGATGAAAATGGAGCGTCTCGCTAGAGAAGCGGTAGCCTAAGAGAAAGAAATGATCGTAGATGGAGCATATAAAATTTGGGATCTAAATCTTTTTCGGAAGAAAATTCGAATATGAATATCAGATTCTTTGTTATTTCGATTTTTTAATTTTTCACAAGTATCTTTTACAATTATAATTTCTATGGATGTGATATAATTGTTCATATCTCTTCTTTTGCAATTATTCAAGTAATTAATATTTGAGATAAATTTATGATACAAACCAGTAACACTTGGTACCCGAACAGGCAAATTATTATACTGAATAATAACACTTGACCAAGCATAATCGTAGTGTACACATTCTCAAGTTTTTGGTGATAATCGATCAGTGCCTGATGACGTCGAACGTATTCTTTAAATTTCTCGTGAAATTTGTGCATTCGTTCTTCCAATATCGAATTCTTTTTGTGTATCTCATTATCCATATCACAGAGTTTCATAAATCTGTACCGAAGTATGCGAAATTGTCCAGCTAAATGCGTGGCCATGATGCAGAAAACAGCGTCGAAGCAAAAATTGGAGATTCCAATGTAATACAGACACATTGCCTGTAAAAAAGTATCTCCTTTGTTCCATGAAAATAAAACAAGAAAATCCGCCTGCATATTTATTTCATTGCATTTTCATGAAAGCAACCTATTCATTTTGAATAAAAAAATATTTTGAAAGAAAATAACGACATTAAATTCGAATTACTTGTACGAGAAATGTTATTTCGTAGTAAGGCGTCCTTGATAATGGCATATCTAGCCACATATTGAACGGAAGCATTCTCTCGGATTCATTGTTCCCACTTCGTACTGTAACAAATATACAAACTGTTTCCTTTCTTCTGTAAAAAAATTCTTGCGAGTCAAAACAATTAAAAGTATGTAACAAATTTCGTTTTGACTTATTCGTTAATTTATAAACGATATAATAAGTTTCTGTTAGATGAAATAAAAGAGATATCGTTTAAAGTGAGATAACTGGTGAGAGATTCTTTTTCTCACTCTTGGATCTTTCATTCGATCCTTGTTGAAGAAGAGAACAGAAGTAATTGGGAAGTAATGGAAGAAGTAATTGGGTTTCATGAAGCGAAGAAGAAGTTTTGCAGGTCTGATTTAAATTTAATCAATTTTTATTTTAATTTTCGATTCGTAAAATATGTCTGTTTTAATCTCTAAAATGTATTAAATGTTCAATTTACATAAAAGCTATTTGTCTTTGTATTCGTGTCATTAAATTTCGAATTTCCCATTATATTTGCAGTTGTTTTATTTGGTTAGGAAAATATTAATATCGGTGTATTTTATTATTTTAACTCGTAAAATCAAATTTCGAAAGATTTAGAACGGTATTTTCAATATATAATAAAGATATAAATAATGAAATTATTTTCAACGAATAATATGAACTGAAAAAAGAAATGTCGCAATATTGTTGTCTCTTTAAAATTTATTAATCAAACATAATTTTAATTAATTATTTTACCTACTTGCGAATGGTGTCATCAGATAGGATATCATGGCGCATGTACCAATAGTGGTAATGGAGGAAACGAAAAAAATGCAAGTTTTTCTGCAATCGTCCAAAATTTCTTTTTCGTGACAATCGTAGTTAACGTTCCAAAAATTTTGTTGCATGTACACGATTAGATTCAAAAATTTTCCTTTATACAATAATATGACATATATTTTGATTAAACCGATTACCATGGTTATATTATTCGTCAGAGCGTAAAGAACATCCTAAAATCAATCGTTCTTAAATGAATAATAAATTACGAGAAAGATTCATAACAAATCATTTCAAACAAATATTATTTTCTTCCAAGTATCGTTCAAAATCTTTTTCAATTCTCCCTTTTCAAAAAATCCTCAATTCTTCTTTCCTAAATTCTTAGAAAAATCAATATTCTTAATCGTAATCTAGAATTTATCAATAATTGTATAAAAAAAAAATACCAAGCAACATACTCACGCCGTTATACAAAAATGTGAAATACAAATCTCTGCCATTGATGATCATACCAAGCCACAAGATCCAAACTGTGTAGACGAGCAACATTCTCATCCGACGTTGCTCACAAGGATCGTCAGACATCCATAATCCGATGTTTTTCAAGAAAAATGTCGACAAGGTTATCGATATATCCAACTGGTTCTCCGATTGCATGGCGACTGATCAACGCGTCGTCGTGGGTGTCGTTCGTATCTTAGGCGTGGAACAACAGGTAGAAATACACGATAATAATTAATAGGCTGTCCCTTTTGTCTCCATCGTTCTTGTGTCTCCCTTATCGTGTGTTTCTCTCTTTTCGACTCGAGAATATCGCAACGATACGAAGTCAAGAGAAATGATTGTCACTCTTTCTGTTTTATTATTAACGTGGCGGTACAATATAAATTATTCTATGGATTATCAGTGGCACTTTTTCGAGGGTAAAGTGTATACGTCAGAGGTTAGTTACGTCGTAGGGATTTTATAGAAGGATGGTGTAAATATATGGAATAATATTTTTCTGTTGCAAAGATGAGATTTCTTCGTGTCTACGAAGTGAGTAACGTTTTATTGGCAATAATTTGTGATAATCATTATTCCAATTTAAAATTCTGATGAAATTTAAGGTAATTTTAAGGTAAATTGTTCAGTTGATTAATTAAACTAAAATGTTTTTCTGGAATCTGTAATCAAATATTTTATTATACAAGAAAAGATGTGTTGTGAAGAATAAAATAATAATATAAAATGTTCGTGTAAATATATTTATATTATTAGCACATTGAGAATTATTTTATAAAATGATTTACTGTTTCATAAAGGAGAGAAATATTTTGGAAATTTTATATACGAGGAATAAAAATATTTTGATAATTTTAACTCATCGAAATTTATTGATCAAATAATAATAATATAAATTTAAATTACTTGTATAAGAAACAGTATTTCGTAATTTTCGATACCGGCAAATCTGTCCATATATCGAACCAAAGCATTCCTTGTTTCCATTTCTAATTAATAAACATACAAACCGTTTGCTTTTGAAAAAACAAAGCATTTTTTGGGGGCCAAAATAATCACAAATACAAAAGTATTTATTTATTATTTATAAGCATCGAACGGTTGTATAATTTATTAAGAGATATATGTTAAAATAAAACAGAGATGGAGCAAACTTGTTCCACTTCCGTCTCGCTTCGCATAACGCAAGCCATTGACGCATGGCACTCTCCCTACTCCTCGATTTTTCCCACTACTCCGAGCGTTGTCCGCGCTTGTTCCAACGCTTTCAATTCAAAATAAACCTGGATCAGTTTTGCGTATCAGTTTTCGTATTTATTTTGATTTCTACGATTAATCTTTCAAAAGTTGATGCATATATAATTGCATTACGAATTTATATATTAACATTTGACATGTTAATTATATTTCATTATAAAATTAAATTTTCAAAGATTTATTAAAATGGTATCATCTTTAACAAAAATAATTAATCATTGAAATTAACTTCAATAAACGATGCAAATAAATATTGCTTTTAAATTTTAATGATTGCCATCTATTTATATATTATAGTTTACATCGATTCGTTTTTACATGGGATTGAAATTCAAAATTTAAATACAAATTTTACCGTTTGCTTCATGGAATATTATATCACATACAAATACAAGAATTTCTTTCTTTAAAATAGACTTACCTCGACTCTTCTATTAATCAATTTCTAAAGTACTTTGCCTTAATAATGTAAAATATGATATTGCAGTACTTAAAACCTGCGAACAAATCGAACGAATAAAAAGTTTCGAATCGCTTAATTTCTCTCTCGTCAATTAAACCCACCAAATTTCTCGATACCATTTTAAAGAAAGCTTTCACTCACCCTGGTGTACGTTTCCAGAGACACGACGAAGAATCCCCGGGCCGTTAGGCAGCAAGGCACGCCAGACCTCAGAATGACGAGTGTCAAGTCTTTGCGCATTGTTCGACCGCTTCCGCCCTCCGACAGCGATGGCCAAGGCCCGTCGTACACCGCCGAGGCCACGCTCGAGCTCTCTTGTATGATGCAGTCGCAGCTGTAGGTGAACATCAGTAATTGGCAAATACACGCTGCCAAATGGAAGCCGAAAATCAATCGCCTTCTAACGGGCGACTCTGACTGCAAAGGTAGTACGTGATCGTTAATTTTTTAACATGTCTTTTGAAATTTATATATACAAATATTTAATAGGAATGATAAGTTTGTATAATTAAATAAGAGGATTGTTTTTTTTTTCTGATAATGATTCGGGTGTTGGATATATTGATTTGTTAATCGCTCACCAAAAGTATTTGGTAGCCATCGAGGCATATTATCAAACTGAAGGTCAACACTTGCCAAAGAATGATCAAACTGAATACTTTTTCGAGTTTCTCGCAGTAACCTATGAGCGCCTGATGCTCGCGGATGTACTTCTTGAAAGCCTCGTAACACTTCTTGGCAAAGTAGGACGAGTTTATTATCCGTTTCTCGTTCTTCTCTTTCAACAAATCAACCATGTTGGTCATTTTGTATTGCAATATTTGAAACTGGCCGGCCAGTTGTAAATTCAAAACGCACAGCAAGTTGTCGAAACAGAAATAACCAACCCCGATGTGATACAAGGATAAAACCTGTAACGAATAATTTGATTCTTATATTTCTAAATTAAATATATAAATATAATTTTTTAATTTCCCTCAAGAATATTTTAACGATAGTTCCTAAACAATAACCATTTATCCGTTGAAATAAAATATTGAGAAAATATTATTGTAATAAATATTAATATCGTTATCAATGTATCTAATAATCAAAATGAAAAATCTGACCAAATATCGCGAATGTTGTTTCATGATAGGTCGATCATATATTAATATATCCGATTAAATACCTGTATCGTGAATATTATTTCATAATATGGCGACGCCGACAGCGGTAAATTGACCCACATATTGAACGGGAGTACCCTTTCCGATTGATTTTTCCCGATATTTTCTGAAATTGACGCGCGAATAATTTATTACAGCAAAGAATTGAAACGAAAGAAATATAATAAAATCATTATCTCATTTCCGAAAAAATTCCAAAGTATTTAAACAATTTCTTCGTCGAAACTTGAGATTAAATAACTCACCGACGAGCGGGCTGAGCACGTAACAAACGAGAGTCCCTTTCGTGGAAAATGTGAGAAAGCAAACAAAAATGATACATTGACGTCGACAGTTAGTGAAGATTTGCTGCTCGTGCTTGTCGTAATTATCCTTGTAGAAATTTTTCTCCGTATAGAAGATTAGGTAGAAAAAATCTTTTTTATTCAAAACTATCACGAATATCTTCAACAGGGGCATCGTTATGTATATGATGTTACATATATTAAAAAGACACGTCTGCAAGCAAAGGAAATGCGTCCTTGGAAAATTGAATTAAGAAGCTAAATAGTTGTAAATTAAAAATATATTTATACTCAATATTCTAAAGTTATTTAAAGTTTCAAAAGAATTTACAAATAAAACTACGTAAATATCGACAATTCCCAAAATTATCATTTTCTTTTTCTTAAACTACTTTTTGAAATAGTATTTAATTTAACGTTAATTTTAAATAAATTCGACAATATCATTCTCAACTCGTTCAACGACACCAATTGCATTTTTAAGAGGAGTACTCTTATTTTATTCTTATTAACACTGATCTCTCTCCTGTCACACGCATAAAACTATAAATTTAAGAATTTTACAACTGCAATTATCAACTCTCTTTCCACAAGTAATCCCTCTCACTCACGCTAAAATCGCCGAAGGAGTGGTAAAAATCCGTGAACTCTATCCACAGGGCGAACAGCATCGCCGCCACGGTGTAAATCAGGGCGAATTTCCTTGCGCGCCGCTCCCGCCTGTTCCTCGCCGTCCATAATCCGACGAGTTTCATGAAAGTCGCGGTCATGATCATGGATGCGTCGCCGCCGTTCATATCACGCCCCCCTGATGATCGACCGAGGCGGACCATTGGACTAGCGTGGACAGACGAGCGTGGAATCTTGGAAATATTTTCTGCATCAATTATTACGATATACCTTTGATCCGTCGACTTTTGTGCGCTGCAATCTTCGCAGCGTGTACTTTGTATTTATTTCGATACTTTACTTACCGTTCGTTAAATACACGGCGGGGCACAAGAGGGAGGGAATGAAGGAAGGGACGGTTTAATCCGTACAAAGGGGATTCTAATATTTCTCGTGGATCGCGGATCGATGCATTATGAATGGATCGGAATGGAAACTCGATGAGAAGTTTTAACGTGAAATCGGAACGCTTGTTAAGGGAAGTCGTTTTAGAAATTGTCGAGCAGGTTGTTAAATATGAAACGAGGAAAGGGGGGCTGTTGTGGCTTCGATAATACGCTTCCAGGTGATTTATAGACGGAGAGATGGTAGTCTAGATATTGGAGTTTTATTTCGTGACGCGGGGAAAATTTTAGAAAATTTTAAAAAGGTATGAGGAATAATAATAATGATGTGTATGTATATTTACGTAAGAATTAATTTTTCTTAACAACTTCTTGTTGATTCTGCATGATGTTGAGTAAGTGAATTTTATCTAACTTTTTTTTTTTTTTTTTGGTTAACGAAATTTTTCCTTTATTCCTTCTCGTTCAACGAATACAATTCGAAATTAAAATTAGGATTTTTAAATATATTCGAAAATAATGTAGTTTAGCCAGTTACGTTTTAACTGTGTTTTCGGATTGGTCTCTCAACAATGTGAAGTATGACATCGCGGTACTCAAAATCTGTAAAAATTAAACGCACATTTTTAAATTTCTATGTGTCATGAGGAAAATCTGATATAATAATAATAACAACTATCGCGTTTTCGTGCCAAAAATATTTGCATTGATACTCGACGATACGAGAATAAGAGAATTATTTATTTTTTTAACAAATTTGTATTAACAGCACGAAATATTATAGTTTATTAGCGATAAAATTTTACTTACTACCATTATTTACCGATTCATCGAATACTTTGTGCGTTTTATTTGTTAAAAGTATTTCAAATTTCAAATTTACGACACGTCGTAAATTACACATTCAATAATTTTATTTTCCATATAATGAAAAATTGTATATCACACAAGATCTGTGATTAATTTTAAGATACGATTATTTATTCCATCTATTATATAATTATAAACAAATTCTTGGAAAAATTGCTTTCAATATTTTCGTGAAAAAAAAAAAAAAAGAAAGCCACAAATCATATCAAGAATTATACATATCATATTAATTATTATCGTAGAGAATCGTTTGAGAGACTCTCAAATTTTTTTTCATAACGTTTCAACATGGCAAAGATTGAAATTGCAGTACTCAAAACCTAAGGGAAAAAGAAAAAAATTCTACTCAAAGCGCATTAAATTATTATTCGATACAAGTTTAAAATTAATATTATTATATCAGATTTAGAAATCCACTTTTAAAATTCTATTAATTTTAAAGAACAATAGTTTAATAAAGTAACTGATCAAATGAGTATAAACAGTGTATATTAATAAATTTTTATAAAAAGATACATATATTGCAAAATTTTAGAAAAATATTTTCTAAATTCGAAGAAGAGGCTTGGAAAGGTACGAACGAAATTGATCACTCACTCTGGTATACGTTTCGAGCGACACAGCGAAAAATCCGCACGCGGTAAGGCAACAGGGTGTCCTCGACCTTGTGATAACGAACATCAGATCTTTCCTCATCATTTTCCCGTATTTATCCATCGGCAGAAACGACCACGAGCAATTGTACGCGGCATCGGCTACATCCATGCTCTCCCTTATCAAGCAATCGCAACTGTACGTGAACATCAACAGTTGACAGATGCAACCAGTTATGTGAAACGCGAAAGTGACGCGTCTTCCGAAAGGGGTGTCTTCCTGGGAGAATTTTAAGGGGAATAAAGAAGAGCAACGGATTACCGAAATTGTGTCGATCATTTATGAAACAAGAGCGATGTATCGAGAAGTAGTAATGTATTTTGGAAGGATCGGAAAATATACCATGAGTATCAGATATCCATCGAGGCACATCAGCAAGCTGAAAAGTAACACCTGTCCAAATACTATTGAATTGAACACTTGTTCCAATTTTTTGCAATACTCGATAAGAGCTTGATGCTGTCGAATGTAAGCTTTCAGCTTCGAGTATTCGTGGAAACTGCGCACCGATTTTTCATCGCGCCTCTCCCGTTCTTCGTCGCAAGTATTGGCGAATCTGTACTGCAAGATACGAAACTGGCCGGCAGTGTGCAGATTCAAAATGCACAAGAGGCTGTCGAAGCAGTGGTAGCACACGCACACGTGATACACGAATACGACCTGTGCATGAAGATACGATCGTTTCATTTATCTTGAAACCTGAATGATCGAGTGAATAGTTGTATATACCTGTACAACGAACATTACTTCAAAATACGGGGTGATTGATAACGGCAACTCGAGCCACATGTTGAACGGAAGTATTCTGTCCGATTCGTTCCTTCCGCGATTCACTGCGAACCAATTTTTTATTTTTATCGACAATTCTACTTTTCCTCTTCTAAACGACGAAGTGCACGTTTACCCAGAATCGGCCTCAATATGAAACCCAAAACCGTCCCCTGGGCGAAGAAGGTGAAGACGAAGACGAGGTAGTTGCAAGTACGTTGACACTTGTTCATTATCAATTTCTCGCTCGTGTCGTAGTTCGAGTGCCAAAAATTCGTTTTCGCGTAACGAATTATGCCAACCAGCTCCTCGTTGTATATAAACGATGTTAACAGTTTGATCAAAACCAGAGACATGGTTATAATGTTGCACGTCACATAAATCGAGTCCTGTAATTCAAATATTTTGTCAAAAAAAGAACATGCTCGATAATCTCTAATAATAATCCCCCTTTGCAATTAAGACATTTCAAAGTTCTGCGAACTTTTATCTTTTTCTTTTCCTTGTTCGAACTGTACGAGCAATTTTCTTTTTCAAAATTTGTAAATTATTGGTTCAAGTAAATTTGCATCTGGAGAGGCGTATCGAAACGATGCGTCTTTTATTTGCTTTTTTGAGAAGTTGAAAGAAGAAATTTTAACTCACGCTGAAATTTCCCCAAGAGAAGTACAAATCCCTGGCCTCGGTCGTCGCAGCGAAGAGTATCGCGAACAGCGTGTAACTCATGGTGACGTTCCTTCGTCGTTCCTCCACGTAATTACTCGAGGTCCAAAATCCAGCGATTTTCATGTAAAAAGCAGTAACGGTGATTGACAGATCTCTCGCCTCCTTCGATTTCATCTCGAATGTTTAATGACAGAGTCGTTCGATCCCTTATTTCAATCCTACCAAGAGTGATTGACGTCTCATCGATCCAATGATCACTGCCCTCGCCTTTCATCCATCTCGTCATTTTCTTTTTCACTCTTGCTTTTCGAATGTCATTGTAATTGCCATCCTCGGCGCGAAAAGAGATCGATGAATTATGCATTATGAATCTAGAGAATATGGAAACACTATAGGTGATAGTTTAGTGGATTTCGAGGAATGTTGCGCACTGTAATTCTCGCGAGTATACGCTTGTTGAAGAATGATTTAAAATTCCGTTGCTTTAACATCGTGCGAACAATGTAATAAATTCTTGATGAAAAAACGTATTAATTGCGTGGTGTTTTCGGAATTGATATTTGCAAACATTTCAAGCGAGTTTCTTTTCATTGAATGGAATTGTTTAAAAGAGTTATTATTTGGGAATTTTCATTTTATTTATTTAATTACTTTTATCAATTCGATAATCGAGCAGTTATTGAAACGAAAAGATATTACGTTCGAGGTTTACTGCGATATGAACTTTATTATACTCATAGTTGCTGGTTATAAATGTTTGATTGAAGAATAACAAACTCAATTGTATTACTACTGCTATAAATCATCAGTCTTGCTATCTCGATGAATTGGGTGACCATCATAAAAAGAGGTAAATAAACATGAGAATAGATAAAGATAGTGTAGCAATAATAAAATGGTTAAATTATTATTATTAGAACACTTCAAGGCTTTTCTTTTAATTTTAATAATTTAAATTTTCAGTGAGAATCCTGATGGCCACCTAATAATTAAGTCTCTATAAATTGTCGTTAATTACAATAATTTTCATATTAGATTTAATCGTGCCATCTTATCCAGAAAGAAACAGGGGTTGATAATTGCACAAATTTTTCTGTCATTAATCACGCAAATTTCGTTACACATTTTCTAGGCTCGATTGCTTCAGCAGGGTAAAATACGACATTGCCGTACTGAGAACCTGTAAAAGATTAAGAATTATTTTACGAGAAATATTTTACGATTAATCAAAGAATGAAAATAAATTTTAAACGTTACAGTGCGTATAATATTTACAACACGTTAAATGTATTTTTGGAAAATTAATTCTAAAAAAATTTCGAATCGAGATGTTCAAAGCAAATATTCTTGTTTCGATTCTTGTTAGAATCCTTTTTCCAAAGATTTTTACAACAAACGAGAGGAATTACCGCGGTCGAAGTTTCCAGAGAAACGGGGAAAAATTTGCCGGCCGTCAAACAACAAACTTTTTGCGATCTCATTATGACGATCATCAGGTTTTTTCGTACGAGAATGCCAGCCTTGCTCATCGGCAGATTTACCCAAGGCCCTGAGAACACCGCATTGCCCACGTTCACGCTTTGTCGTATCAAATTGTCGCAGCTGTACGTGAAGATTAAAAGTTGAAAGAAGGTGCCGCCCAAATTCAGTACTAAACTGGCTTTCTTCGAAGCTGGGGTGTCCGCCTGTACGAGATGAGATTAATAATATTTATCATCATAATGAGAAGATGAATCAAGCACAAAATTTGTCGTTCAAACTGGCTCTCTTTGATGTCCACGCACAGAAATGTGATGTACGACCAGTAGATTTCTGTTATTACAACAAGAACATATTTTGTTTTCTTGGAAAGGAGATAAATTGAAACATAGAGTAAAATTTGATCGATACGACGAATCGTTATTACTTGAATAACCAAGTAGATCTTACTTCTTTAAATAATTATACGTTTAAAAAGATATTCCAAGTTGCGGTAAAACGATATTGAAAATTGGCATACGAACAAGAAACAATTGAAATCCGACGAGGCACATCACCACGGCAAGAAACATTACTTGGCCGAGCACCATCACGGTGAATATATTTTCCAATCTTTGGCAATACTCGATGAGCGTTTGGTGTTGCTCCACGCAGTCCTTCAACCTTTCGTAGCAACAGTTCTCGTAAACTGGTAATCTCGATGTCTCATCCCTGATCGCGTTCTCCAGATTCTTCAATCTGTGTTGCAGTATGCGAAATTGGCCGGCCACGTGAAGATTCACGATGCACAACAGATTGTCGAAACAGATGTAACACGTGGCCACGTGATACACGCAAAGTATCTGTATAAAAGGTTAATCAATTTCTCAACAAATTAATCGATGATTAAAAAGGTATAGCATTATTGTTACAATGATTGTAATTTATACTTGCACAATGAAGAGTAGTTCAAAGTAAGGCGACAATCCTACGGGGAAGTCGATCCACAAATTGAACGGCAATGCTCTGTCAGACTCATTTTTCCCTATATTTTCTGAAAAGTAAAAACACGTTTTGTTACTATCATCTTTCTTCGAGCTACGCACAAAGATGTTTCAAAATATTATCCAGATACCTATGAGCGGAGTGATCATGTAGCCAGCGCAAGTACCCTGGGCACAGAAGATGATAAGGACGACGGAAAAGTTGCATATTTTCTTGCACCCAGTGATAATTAATAATTCTTGGGGGTCGTTGTAGAAACGCCAAAAATTCTTCTGAGTGAATGCGATCAAGTCGAAGAACTCTATCTTGTGCGCGTACAGGACGCTGATTTTCAACAGTACGATCGCCACGTACAAAATATTGCAACAGATAAAAACGCTATTCTGAAATCATATTCGGAAATGAAGTATAAAATCCGAGAAATCTACTTTCGAATAATAATTTTCTCGAGAGAATTTTTAACGTGACGTTTATTAATTGATTAATTCGCGGTACAAATTCGAATATTCCCCAATTTGCAAACTTATTCTCTCGAAACTCACGGAAAAATTTCCCCACGAGTAATATATATCCCTGAACGCGATGCATATGCTGATAAATAGAGTTGCAACGGTGTAGATCAACGCGAAATCTCTGCGTCGTTGCTCGTTCCGGTCCGCGGCCAACCACAAACCCACGATTTTCATCAGGAAACTGGTCCAAATTATCGAGACGTCTCTGCCCTGGGATCGTCGCATCGTTGCGGATCAATCGAAACGAGCCTTTTCCTTTTTCCTTTCAACCTTGCTTTCGATTTTTAACGAGACGTCACGCATTTGTTTGATACTTTGACGTGTCGATCTTCTTTCGAGAGATGCCTACAATCACCCCCGCCTTCTCGCACATTACTTATCCACTGCGGCTGCATTATTCATGATTCGGGAGGGAAACCCTCCCCTCCAGGCGACGATGAACGCAGGGAGGGAATTGCCTTTATCAGTCGCTCATCTTGTGTCCCGAGGGATGGACTTTGTTGAATTTTTGAGAACGTTGAAAAGTTTTCGAAGGGAGTTTGTTTCTTAAGGAGGAGTAATAATAATAATAATAATATAGATTTGATCTGGAGAGTTGTGCTGCTTCGACGAGGAAATTTTTATTAAAAAAAAGTCGAGAGGTTTTTAACGATTCGATTTTCATCCTCGAAGAGGAAAAGTTTCGAAGAAAGGACGATCTTTCGAATGAAATTGAAAAAATGTCGAGAGGAAAAGAAAAGTTGAAAACCAGTGGAAAATTAAATCTGTATCGGTTTGAAAGGAGCACAAAAGAAAAAAGGGGAAATTTAATAATTTTTTAGTAATTGGACGATTTATTTGAAAGGATTAGAAAAGTCGTCGAATTAACATTACGTGTGCCCCATGCGATATTCGAATCATATTTTATTCTTCATCTAAGAAATACAAACGCTAAAAGCACTAAAGTTTCTTAGCTAATATTAAAAAAATGTTCATTTTATATAAATTTTGTCCAACTTATTCAATTCGTTTTCATGGACGATTCCCTCATTAAGGTGAAGTACGACATTGTGGAACTCAGAAGCTACAAGAATAAATTTAAATATTACCAAAAATTCTAAACTCGTCAAAAAATGTGTCGAAAATATCAAAATTGTTTCACCAAACTACTCTTAATACTCCATTCTCTTAATTTCCTCAATATAAATCGTTTCCAAAATTATTAAAAAAAATTATTTCGTAGTTTTATACCACATCGTGCAACGAGATATTTTTGATATTTCGAAGAAAGAGAGGAGGAGATTGCGTACCGCGGTAGACGTTTCCAAAGACATCGGAAAGAAGCCACCTGCGGTGAGATAGCACGGCCGCATGGACTTCATCATTATTATCCTTATATCTTTTCGCAGCATTCTTCCAGTCTCGTTCATTGGCAACGTCGTCCACCAGCCCGAATACGTCGCCAACCCGACGTTTCCGCTTTCTTCGGTCAGATTGTGGCAAATGTACGTGAAGAAAATTATATGGATGAAACTAGCGATCATGTGACAAAGGAAGATGAGCCTTTTCAACGTGGGTATGTCTGCCTGTACGCACGAAAATTATTTAAAATTAATTAACACGCGAATGTTGAACGTATTCGTGGGAAAGAAGGTAGAAATATTACCAAAAGTATCTCGTACGTGTCGAAGCACATCAGCAAGCTGAACACCACCACGTGGCTGAGGATCGGAAACGTGAAAACCTGCTCGAGTTTATTGCAAAATTCGATCAACGACTGATGCCTTCGAATGCACTTTTTCAAAGCTACGTGGCACCCCCTCGTGTAAGCCGTGACGTTCGTCGTTTGCTCGTCGATGACAGACCAGATCCTCGATATTTCTCGCTGCATCATGCGAAATTGGTAGAGGGCGTGCAGGTTCAGTATGCATAGGAAAAAGTCGCTGCATACGTACGCGATCCCAATTTGTTCTACGGCCAATAACTGTGCGAAATGTATATAATTCATTAAACAATTGTATATTTGAATACAGAATATTGCTCTAATCGAACATTCTGCGCACTATGCCTTCGTATACAATGCAAATACACATTATTTTCTTATGGCAGCGATGGGAATTTAATCTAAATTCTTTCGATGGAAAAGAAATTGAAATTTGCATTTCTCATGTTGTACATCCGAACAGTTATTTATCGTACTTGCTGACATTTCGAAATCGAAGAAAGAAAAAGAAAAAAGTAATTATTTAAAATGAAAAAAGAAATACAAAGTACCTGGATGACGAACATTATTTCGTAATACGGTGTCACGCTCAGAGGAAGATCGACCCACATTTTGAAGGGAAGTATCCTATCCGATTTATTCTTCCCAATATTTTCTGAAACGTAATTTTCCTATTCCTATTTACTATTCTTTGTCCACGTATTTATTTTTCTCAACTTTTTTTCTCCGGGAAATGGACGATTCGATTCACAATTATGAATCGACTTACCATAAACCGGTGTAATTATGTAGAAAGCCAACGAGGATTGACTGATCATGCTCACAACTATGATCCACACTCTGCAAAATTTCTGACACTTTCCGAAAAGTATCTTCTCGTCGTCGTCGTAATCGAAACGCCAGAAATGTTTCTGGGCGTATGAAACTATGCGCGAGAATTCGACTCTGAAGAAGCTTAGTACGAAACACTTGAATAACCCCAATAATATGCACATTATGTTACAAGTCAGAAATACGCAATGCTGAAAAAGATAATTCTCAATATCTCATAAAAATTATTCCAAAAAAATAATTTCGTATTTAAACAAACTAAAATATATCGAATTAAATAACCCCCTCGATATCTCAACTTTATAAATAAAGACTCACAGCCAAATTATCCAAATTGTGATAAATATCCACCACGTTCACGTATATACCGTAAATCAGGGTAACGAGCGTGTAGAACGCAGCAAACTTCCTTTGACGTTCCTCAGCGTTGTTTCCGATCACCCATACGCCAGCCGATTTCAACAGGAACTGCGACACTTTGAGGGACACGTCGGTGTACTTTTCCTTCTGCATGATTCGTCTTCTTTTATTTTTTCTTTTTTTTTCCTTTCAATTTCAAACTACTTTTCAAATCACACAACCCTTGTCGATGGGGGTCGAAAGAGAGAGAAAAATCGTGGGACCGATTCAAAGTGACATCACTTTGATCTATCGAGACACTCGATCATTTCGTGTCTTCCTTAAAGCGAAACTTTGGCGTGAAATAGAAATGATATGGGTGGACGGAGTCGAAATACAAGATGTATCGTTGTATTATGCATGGCGCAAAAAGGGGCCAAAGTGATTGTCACATCCTGAATGTACAACCGGCAATTTTCCGCGTATCGATTATTTTTGGCGTATCATTCTCGATAGTGGACATATATGTGTTATAGAGAGAAGCAATTCGTGCGCGTGCAGAGGTGTCATCGAAGGTTTCGTTCCATAAAGATTTTCAGATATTATTTCTTATCGTAGCGCGGCAGTAATACGTGTCGGTAATTAAAAAATTCTATGATCGTTTCAAGGATTTGTATTATTCGATAAATTTTTCATTCGCACAATTACGTTATATTCGTGCAAAATATTTTGTTTCAGGAATACTGCGTAGTAATACTCGGGATAACTGGTTGTTGGATGAGAGAAGACACGAAAATTATGGAAACGAATATTTATAGTACTTTGAAGTTTCATTGTACGAGAAAGGTACGTAATACTTTTATTAAGATTCTTTGGTAAAAGAAAATCTAATTACACAAATTAAAATTTTTGTTGATACGTCGCAAGTACATTGCACTTTTCGAACTTTATGAATATATAAATCAATTTCTTCTATCTGTCCCCCAATTTCCTCAATTTCTCGAAGTACCGTTTACAACTCAAGCACGAAAAACACATGAAATGAAAAAAAAAAGAAATCAAAATTAGGAGAGGAAAAGATAAGACATTTGTATCTTACAGTGGAAGTATTTTATTGAATAGATATACATATATATAATATTTCATATATATATATATGTATCCTTTTCATCATTTTTCATTGAGAAAATACGTATACTTATTCGCAACTCATTATTATTTAATCCTCGCAAGGGGGGGGCTCGCTCATCGTCCCTGCCACCTCTAATAAATAACTCGTGTGAACAGTTGTGAACAATAGGGATGACAAAATTAGGAGGAAGCAAGTGAAATTTTATTGCTACTTCCACCGTTGAACGAACCGCTTTTATTATCGGGTGGGCGACGCAGAGATCGGCAGGGCACCGAGTCGCCGCCCCCTCCAACGACAAATCCGGATACTGAAACGTACAACAAACGAAGAAGACCGGCCCGCGAACGGTGTGTCGTTCACGTACGTTCGGGGCTTTGCGAATCGTAAAGTGTTTTGAATATCGTGAATAAAACGGGGGCGGGGAGGAGGGGGAGTGGGGGGCGTAGGCATCGATGTCGTTTTAATTTTCTTCTCTCTTTTCTTCTTCTTCTTTTTTTTTTTTTCGAGTTTTCTTTTTTTTTCTTTTTTTTTTCTTCGCGAGATACATATACACACGCTTCGATACAATATTAAAACACTTATCAATTTCATTCGCAAACATTTCCTTACCTAGTATGTTTCTATTATTTCATTGTTATTCGGATAATGCCGCTTATCCATATAACACGTGTACCCGTCAAAGCAAAGGAAAAAGGGAACTTAAAAATGCTTGTTCTCTAGATTAGTGGCTCCTCTTCTCCTTTTTTTTTTTTCTTTCTTTCTTTCTTTCTTTCTTCATGCGAGCTTAAATCGAGGGATCTACGTTTTTTATTTATTTATTTTGTTCACCATGTGCATAAGATAAGATAATAAGGTCTATCCGAGTTATATCGATTTCGAGAAATAATCTTTGACGAGATTATGTATATTTATATATATATATATGTGTGTGTAGCACTTAATCGTCTGCTGAATAATTAAAACGAATATTTATTATGAATTTTGAATTAATATAATATAAATTAATGTGTGTATTTACAATATAATAATTGGACTGTGGATTTTTGTGCAAATATTTTTCTTATTGCATCGCACGTTTTGTATTTATGCTAAATGGATTAAGAATAATCATATACACGGATAAGGATAACTTTGAACCGCTGTAACTTCGAAGATAATGATCTCTGATCAACGAATCGAAGATCATTAGTTTATCTCCGCACGATTTCCGGTTCCCGAGATATCGTCATGTAAAGAAGAAGATAATTTTTCGCCGAGTTATCGCTAACGCACCTTAGAAATTCAATTAAAATTAAGAAAACTTTGAATCGCTATAACTTCGAAGATAATAATCCTAGCTCAATGGATGAAAGATCATTAGAAACGGGGATCCTTGCTCTTTAAAACCCTCTTTCATTTATCTCGATATAAGTTCCGGTTCCCGAGATATCGTCGTGTAAAGTAAAAAGTAATTTTTTACTGTTCTTCAATCAACCAAATATTGACTTCGATAGTGCGACATTTTCTATTTGGAGGATTTGATAATAAAATTTGTAGTTTCTTCTTATCTTTTTACGTATTATTTTCTGTCTATTTGAACATCCGCAAAAATCCACAGTCCCGCGATGTGGAATCGATTCAAGATTTTGTAACAAGAATGAAAAGCAAGCAAAATGGTAATAAAATTGTTTCAGTTGTAAGACAATAAAGTGCTAGATCTTTTTTTAATTGCAATTTCTTTTTTTCAAAAATTAATTCAACATTGTCGGTCGACAAATTACGAAATTATTCCTCTCCTCCTTCGAATCATCGCGTGGAGACATCGAGTGATAAACATCGCAACGATAACAATTTTTTCTCTCTCTACATTAACGATAATAATAATAATAATAATAATAATAATTCTGAACAAGAATTGCTATGTGCGGATTCGACCATTTTTTTCATTTTCTACAAACTGATCGAGCAAAGCTGTCCAAAAACCAGCCCTTCTTAAACTTAACAATTATCAAAGGATCTCTACAGGTAATTTTTATTTTTTTTTTTTCATTTTTTTTTCTTTTTTTCCTTTTTTGTTCGTCTATCAACAAACGGTGTCGTTTAAATCGATCGCTACTTTGCAACAAGTATTATCGATAACATCTTTAACATCTTGAATTTTCTTGAAAGCAATAATCCACTGTGTTGTCTATATCCGCTAGGAATATAAATGCTTCTACTAATTATACGTATACGTAAGCTTGCAACGATTACAACCTAACGGATGCATAAATGGATTATTTCAATTTGGAATAAAGCTTAGGATAAAAAAAAAAAAGGAAAGAAAAATTATAGAGGGATAATTTTCGTTGAAGACAATTTGTCGATGAGAATTTGTATCTTTATATTTCGTTTTCATTCTCAGAATGATGAAATATAAACATTTAACCAATTTTATTATTCATTCCCTTCTTCCTTTTTTAAACGAAAAATTTAAAAAAGAAAATTTGTCATTTACAAAATTTTAAATAATTCAACTGTTTGTTTAAACATTTTCTGTACTTGTATATCTCAAGAGGCCGAAATTACGTACATATAATTAACAAAATCGAACAAATTGCCCACGATACGTTCCCACTATAATTATATTTATTCTTTTTGTTCTCCAAGGGGAAAAGGGAATGCTGGAAAATAAGATATTTCCATTTAAATTCGGCGTAGCGTACGATAAAGCGTAATCTATCATCGAATAAAAGCTCGATTTCGCTCGATGTCGAAAACGAAATAATAGCTTCTGTTTTTTTCTTCCACGTTTAACGAGAAATCGCATCGAACTCGTGCCCCGTTCACAATCGTTACGACGATCCTCCTCTTCGATCGTTCCTCGCTTCGATATCTAACGAATTGCAACGAGAACACGCTCAAACTTTCTTCACAATTTCAATCTCACCTTTCTACGTCTACATCTATTACTGTTATTTTAAAATAATCTCTGAAACGGAAAAGGAGAATCGAAACTATACATAATTTCGAAGAAAATACATCGGTATAAATATGTACTCTTGTTATTTTTTTCTTCTTCTTCTTCTTCTTATTAGATTTTTTATTCTTTATTATTGTAGAGAAACGTCGGAATTATCTATATATTTTCTTCAAGGATTAGAAATCGAAGATGGGTCGAGACTCGATCCCAATCAATTTCTCGAAACCTCTCGAACCTCGAAACTGTTGAAAACCAAAAAAATGGAAGATCGGGAAAAGATTTTGACTTTTGAAATCCTTCGAAAAAACTTGATCTTTTTCTGGATGGATTATTAAATGTTCGCAAAGTTTCGGAAAAAGCTTCCAAGTTCGAGAAACTCGAAATTTCTTGGTTCGGTTTCGAAGTTTTTACCGTCCCATCCCTGCTACAAATATTTCATCGAGGTGATTGTACAAACAATCTCAGAGAGCTTAGCTTACTCTCAAGTTCGCCGCTCCAAGTATTCCATCCTTGTTCCAAGAACTTTTAGTTACTCGGAGTTACTCGCCTCCTCTTCGTCTTCTTCTTTTTTTTGCATTTTTTCCTTTTTTCCTGTTTTTTTTTTCCATTTTCGTTTCGATGTAAATTTATAGAGAAATATCTTTATGTTACCTTAGCCTGTGTAAACATTTTTCATGTAAATCGATAGTAAATAATGTAATAATAATATTAATACAATACTCCTCTAAAATTGCCGTTTTATTATTTACACACACACGCCACCACGCTTTTGAAAAATCTAATCGAACCCGTGTAGAAAAATATCCGATGAATTGATAGAGGCTCGAGACAATCTGCGGCCATCGTTCACGCCTTCTTTCTTTACGTTTCGCGGGAAAAAACTCTCTTTTCCTTGCTTCGAGAAATCAATCGTGCATTTTCTTTTTTCTTCTTCTGTAATTCCATTGAAAAGTGTTCAAATTTTTTGCCGCGAATCGCGTACAATTTTAGAAAACTTTGCAGAAATCACGCGCTTTGGCCCCATAGCGTTAAAATCGAAAGAGAAGAAAGAAGAGGAAAAAGGAAGGAAGGAAGGAAGAAAGAGATAGAGAGATATTTTCTTTCTCGATACAATGAAATTCGCGAAGATACGTGAAGATTCTTTCCAATTTGAAATTGTTAATTTTTTACTCGTTTAACTTATAATTTAAGCACGGCCTAAAGATTATCTAAATGTACGTGCAATAGTTATCAATGTTGAAAATACAATTTTATTAAAGCATCCAACGTAGGTTTTTAAAAGTGAAAAGATATTTCTAGCGAAAATGTTTTTAAAAAATGAAAATTCTTTCGATAATACAACAATAATTGCACATTCCATATACCGATAAATTTCTTTGAATCCCAGTTAAATGCACTAAAATCCTAATCCTATAAAAATCTTCCTTTCGTTCGAATCCTTTCAACCAAATTTAGAAGATAAACATCCCTCGACTCTCTCCAAACAGACAAACAAACAAACCACCGTGTGTGTCTTCGTTATGTTCACAGATCACTAATGATTCAGATTACGTGGATCTATCCGCGGTTCCTCGATCCACCATCAATCCGCCGTACGAAATAAGGAACAAGGATAGAAAAACCAGCCCTAGCGGCAAAGCGATTCGTCCTCGCGCAAAGGAAAACTTTCATTCAGCAGTATTATCCGTTTTATACGTGTTATTTATTTTCGCTTTCGTGAACGACAAGCATAGGAACGGATCCGGAGGTTGCTTTTTCCCCCCCTTTTTTCTTTTCTTTTGGTTTGAGAATCGATCTAGCCTCGTTTGCAAACGAAATCGTCGCACCAGCGAGATACCAGGCTTGACGGTTCTAACTGGCCAGCTGATGTTTCGCGTTTTATGAATTGTCGTTGGAATGCTAATTTCTTCTTTTTATAGATCCTTTGTGATTCTTGTAATATTGGTCGAGGAGGATTTTAGAACGGTGGAAGGAGGATGTTGAATGGAAAAATTTGCGATAAAGTAACGTAGACGTAAAAATAAAATTTTCTATTATTATGGAAAGTCAATGAAATTTTAGAGTTAGTAACGCGAATAATAACGTTTGGCAAGGTCGAGGAAATTTAGTACAAAGAGGAATTTTTGTTTTAACACGATAAATTTTGGAACTTTCACCTTTTTCAAAACAGATCATTTTAGGCAAAACGATATTCCAATTCGATCAATTTTTTAGATTCTATGGAATACAATTTAATCGATCAGTTCGATCAAACAAGCATTACGATCTTATTTGATTATTAATTTAATTATTATAATTTTATAACAAACACTTAATATTTACCATCTTAAGATCTTTAAAAAATTGAACTTTCTTCTCTTACAATATATATATATCGATGACAATCGATTTTGAAAAAAAATCATAGACTTTACAGTTTATATTTAACGTTCTCACAATTCTACCTTCGCTAATTTATTACTATCCTCGATTGCCACGCGTCGATATATTATCCTCAATGTCACGTTTATTTCTTTCTGCTGCACATTCTTTCACTATCGAGATCTAGGGATTACGCAGCAGTGTAATGTTAAATGTAACGTTAAATACCGATAAAGAAAAAATAGTTACTTGTATATACCGATTCTCAAATTTACAAATATAACAATTATACTAATAAGAGCCAAGAGAATAAAAATCGTGCAATTTCTGAAATTGCAAGCGATACTTATTATTATTACTATTATTATTATTATAGAACGCGTTATAACAGATCTTAAAAAAAAGGAAAAGAGAAAGAAAAAAGGCAACATCGAAACACCTGCCGGCCAGCCTTTAACGCCACGCGGATTTCCCCGACACGTACAGTCAATCAATCGATCACATTCTCATCTGTTTCTCCACCTCCTCGTCATCGTATCTTTATAAGGACGTGTAGCGAGTGATCATCGTCGTTTTATCTTATAAAAAATAGTATCAATAGTACGTAGTGTGTGTACGTAAAATACGAAAATACACGAAAATACCAACAACAATGTACAGCGTGTACAGCGTTTCGATAGATAGACTCGAGTCGATCGATATATTATTTTTTAAAAGTATATAACCTAACGAGTGTCAGTTACACTGTGGACGCTCCAAATATCAAAATAGTTTGGGAGAGGAGGGGGCAAGGGATTAACAATCGATATCAATCAAATCTAAATTGCGTTGGAACAAGTGGATGCACGATATATATATAGGATGTTCAAATATCGCAAACGATGCCTATGTACAATTCGAAACGAACGAGTTTGACCGAGAGAACGAGTTTCTATTAGACGAGAAATAATACGACGATATAGACTCCTTTTTTTTCTTATTTTTTTTTTTTTTTTTTTGGAACAATAGTAAGAAGTCTATTTTTTCTTTGACTGTGCGCAACACGAAACGATCAGCAACGAACCTTTTCTTTTTTTTCGCTCCCCGATTAAGAACAAATCTCGCTGAGACGAGTGGTGGATCGCTTACAGACGCTTGTCCGAGGATATTTTCGTGAAACAGATCGTTTCGAAGGGTGAGGAGAAAGAGAAAGAAATGTAGAATAAAATATCAATTTCAACGTCTTGGAAATTGTTTCTCTTTCTCTTGTGATTCGATAAGATTATACAGTTCGAGATGCCGCCGACAGAGTGCGCTGTATGCAAAGAAAAAAAAAAAGAAGTACAAATAAAACTGGATATTATTTCCCATCCTTTCGAATTACCTTTTCGTTCAATTCGACTAACAATCGATTCGTTCTATTATGATAAACAAATATCCACAGACAATTGTCTGCAATTGTAAACGAGCCTTGAGGTGTCCCTCGGACGAGAGAGAGGGAGGCAACGAATAAGAACGAAGGTAACAGCGGTGTATATAGTAACAACGTAGCAACGATATACATACTTACAGTAATATTATAAGTTACATTATTTACATAGAGATAGCAGATAGACGTTTAGTTCCACGTTATATATATATATATATATTTATATATATATAATATATATATATAATATATATGTATATACTATTTATATAAATATCATATCCTTACAATATAGATCGTTAACTTACAAGACGCTTACGTATACAGTCGCTTCTCGAGAGATTGCAATAATTATTTTATTTCCACGACACGCGTGCCTCCGTTATTTCTTCTTTTTTTTCATTTTTTCACAATTATTTCTATTTCCTTTCGTCGCTTCATTCCTCGTGCTCTTCTTCTCTTCATCCTTATGTAACGATTTCTTTTTTTTTTTTTTTCGTTTTTGTGTTTTCTTTTATATATATATATACTTCTTACTTTCTAAGAACGTCACGCGACTTCGTCGACATCGTTTTTTAAGCCTACGATATAGATATGAATAAATTTATTTCCTCGCACGACCGCCTATTACAATTATATACCTCGCATATACGGCATTTCGTTACATCTATTATAGATCCTGTCTTCGCCACGTATAAAAACCTTACGAAAATAGTTGCTCTATCATAAAATCCCGCAGCACTTTGTTTTTTTTTTTTTTTTTATTTTTTACGTTACACCGTCTTACATATCGAGTATTACAAAGAGTCAAGTTATTATGTATAATTCTCAAGTCGGTAGCATTTGAATACACGCGACCACTGTGCCCCATGATTATTCATTTTCCCTTCATTTCGCAGTTGGAGGATCTCTCTTTTAACGGTGAACGTCGGATAAATGGCCATTTTGTGCAACGATGGAAATTCTCTTTGCATATGTAACTTGCTCGAAAGTGGAATCGAAAATTAATCTCGATACGAGTGTTCTTTTGTGAAATAAAAAATGGGAAGGCAAAAAAGAGAAGAATGTGGAAAATAAATATGATGTATATATATATGAGTTTTGTGAGAAGAAAAAATAGCAAGAGTGGGAATTTATCCAACGTTTATCGTATACGTGGGATACTTTGCACAGGAAAAACAATTCACAGTTGATCGAGATATCCTCTCGAGGTATCGAGGAAGGATGTGCTACGTAAATGCCCGATAAAAGTCTCGTAGAAGAACAACGAAACACTCGTTGGTAATCGTCAGAGTGGAACAAACTGGATATGAAAGTGGTTGTAGAAAAAAATAAAATTTTCTAAAATTATTATTTTGAATCAAATTATCGATAGGAAATGGAAAGGACAACCTTCTTTCATCCCCAGTTTTTAAACAATATTCGTTACGAACGTCAATTTACAGTTCTTTCGGCTCCTCTCTGACGAGTTAGAACGAGATGTGGCTAACGGACAATTGTGCATATACAGAGTGTCTCAATTGTATCCAGTCAAATTTTGGTAACGAATAGCGTTATATAAACATAGGTCGACCGAAAAGTTGTAACAAATTTCTTATTCTACGTATATATGTACACGAATGTACATACTGACTTCGAAATGGAACGATAAATATTTTCGAAATTAAACATCGATCTATTCTTACTTTCTACCAAGTCTCGAGCAACCTATGTTTACACGATACATTCTCTTTGTTCTGCACAATACACAAATTTCGACGTGGATAAAACTGGCCCATCTCGTACGATTACTCTACGTTACGATTTGGAGAGATCGAGCTCTAAAAAAATACGAATACGTGCCGACAGCAAATCATCGAAGACGATAAAACCTTTTCCAATACGATAACGTTGGACAACCAAGAAAATTCTTTTTCGTCTTCCCCTGATACTCGCTTATAATAATACTCGTTGTCAACCAAATGAAAATAACAATTCTTTTTCTTTTCAGCCACGCGCAAGGAGAGACGACAAAATCTTTTTGGTTACCCAACAATAGTACGTAGATCCAGCGAAAGTGGCGCTGTCGTCGCGGACAATTCGCCGCGCGCACGTAAGCATGGTCTCTGAAACTAGTCGGTAACAGGAGCTGCCCTACTGCAGCGTAAAAGATCGTTTTATTGTCGCCAGTAACCGCGTTAATTCGTCGCGCACGTGATCGATCGAGACGAAAGAAAAAAAAAAGAAAAAGAACGGGAAAGTCGGTCGCTTCCGCCTTTCTCTGGGTCGGATCAAGTTCGTGTTGGGACATAAGCGAGGTTAGGTGGGGGTGCAGTGGGCCGGGCAAGGCTCGGATGAGACGGAAGGAGCGAGGCAACGTTGATAACGCGGCGGCGGCGGCGGACGAGAGCATCGTTGATCGATCAATCGTTCGATTAATCGCACACTGTTCGCGCGCAGGCGCGTCTATTTATCGTAGCGTAATGGCACCGTAACAAGTCACCAAAAAACGACTAGATCGTCTAACGTTCCGATAAGAAAATATATATATGTATATATATATTATGTACGCACGTGTATATGTATATTTTATACTTGTTGGAGCCGTGTACTACGAATAATAAGTACAAGTAGTGTGTACGATACGTAATATTAATTCTGCTTTTTCTCTGCATGCGGAGGTAGTGTTCGAAATTCTCGAAACATTCCCATTCTTATCTCGCTCGGTGTGCGTTCGTTACTTTTCGCTCTATCTCGTTTCCATCTTCATCGTACATGCCGGTATAACGTGAGTATAAGGTAACGTTAGGTGTTACGCAATTAGGTGTCTCGACTTGAGTCGCAGCATGCAACGCACGGATAAATCTCTGTGCTTTATTTCTCTAAGGACTTATTATGAGTAAATCGTCAGTGGCTGACGGTGCGCAGCATTCTCCTCTCGCTTTCGCCCTTCCTCCTCGTTCCAAATTTACAATATTACAAATGGACCATCTATGGAAAGATCGTCTTTCCTTTTTTCTTTTGCGATCGATCGACCGTTTCCAACGACTGCGCAGAACTCCACTTGTTATCGTTACACGCCATTCGATCGAGAAAGTCAGGTTAAAAATCGTAGCAACAACAACGTTTCGCAAAAATTTCGAATCGATTCTCAAATGTTGGGACAAGTGGAGCTCCAATTAAACGCTCGGTCCCTTCGTTTCTTCTTTAAAAATCTAGAAAGGCTTGCTCGTGAAAAAGGCGAGATCTCGTCGGGAGGAAGGGGGATCCAGGCTCGCTTCGGAAAATGAGGGCAATTTTCGCATCGCGCGTTTCGATCGCGATCGGAAACCGAGGAAAGGGGAGCAGAGGAGGAGAAGGGAGGGGGAGGAAGCGAGTCGGCGAACAGCGTGCTTCCATATTTGGTTGGAGGTGGTCCAACGACGGTGATAATCGGCGACGGGCCCGATCCGAGTGACAATCGGTTGCGATCACGGGTGACCCATATTAACCTCGGACCGGCTCACTGTGAAGAAGCAGCCTATCCGGGCAGCCAGCCTTCGTACGTGAAATCTCATCAAATCTGTGGCGACCACTCTTCTTTAGACGCCGGTGTGGTTGAATATGTACGAGACGTTGCTCTCCTGGTGGACAGGGGGCCCGTGGAAAGTCCTCCTGGTCGACGAGTTGTTGTTGTTGTTGTTGTTGTTGTTCACGTAGTACGAGGACTTCCTCATGCTCGTGGACGAGGACATCATTGCCACTGTCTCGTAGTACCTGATCTTGCCGCAGCAGCGGCCGCTCTTCAGAATTGCGACGAAGCCTCGCCGATACTTTTTGTTGAAGAAGGCGTAGAGGATCGGATTGATGCACGAGTTGCTCGCCCCCAGCCATTGGGCGATCGGCGTGGCTATGGGGACGATCTCGTCCTCCCTTTGCTCGTCGCCCAGCTTGATCACGGTGAAGATCACGTAGAGGGGCAGCCACGAGAGGACGAACAGTATGACGACTACGACCAACATTTTCACCACCTTCACCTTCGATTTCTGCTGTATCCTCTCCATCTGGGCGTCCTTCGTGTCCGAGGGTATGTGCCTCCGCCACACTTTGATCCAGATCAGGATGTAGCAGAGGGAGATGAGGATCGTGGGAAGTACGTAGCACAGCGTCAGATTGCCGATCAGGAAGAAGAGGGTTTCGTCTTTCGGGTGTGGCCACACCTCCAGGCAGAGCCTCAGGTCTGGATCGTCTTTGTAAATGGCGACCAGGTCGAAGAAGAGGAGCCACGGGGAAGTCGTGGTGAGGGCGATGAACCAGATCACCACTATTATCATTCGAGCCCTCCTCTTCGTTATCTGACACTTCAGGGGCCACCAGATCGCCAGGAACCTGTGGATGAACGAGTTTCCCGGTTAGTCGTGGCTTATGGGATATTGAATTTCGTTTATTGATATAATGGCGATAGAGAGCGATAAAGCTAGTTTAGATCGACAGGAAGTTGTTAATATTACTTCTCGAATTGGACTTGTTCCATTTCCTTTTTCTCCCACAAACGAACAACTCGTCGAAAGAGTCGTCAAGTATTTTTCGAGGGAAGTTATCATATCGTAATTGAAATAACTTGCATTTTTAAACTTGAATATTACAAAATGAGCTACTTTCCGTACAATAAAACAAGTATAACCTTTCTCTGACCAAAATCGAACGTCTCAAATTTTTAAAACGAGTTGACAAACTAGTTTCTCCACCGACCAGATTAAACTTTATTATACTTTGTAAAGGAAAGTCGATAAGATCAACTTTTGCATACAGGGTGTCTCACTTCACTTCTCCTTCGTCATTATTCACAACGATAAATGGATTGACTTTGGAAGTCGAACAACATATTTTCTAATCTTTTTTAAATACATCTCGATATAACTCGATATTTTCATCCTAAAACCAAAAACCTAAATGCTGTGTAGATACTTATCATTCGTAATAACGATAACGAAAAATTCGAAAGGTATCCTTTGAAACTTTCGTCGAGAAATTTCTAGAAATGATAATAAAACGATCTTACGACGCTGAGATATTACACCCACGCTGAGAATTACGGCACAAAGCGCAACCGTTCATTTTTTATGCCTGCCTTAATGGAAATCTATATATATATATATATTCTATCCGCGATTTCGAAATCGACGCTCGACTCCGTTACGCTTCGACGATCACGAGCGGTGCGTAAGAATGGATATGCGCCTTTTATACGACGCAGTGGCGATTCAACGTTCCCGTATCGGGGCCTGCGGAACGAGCCTTACCCAGATAAGGTGCCGTTCCGCGAGAATTTATTAAGCAACCGTGATCGAACTCTTGCGGTTCGCGATAAGGAATTTCGCCCCGGAAATTACGTCGAAGAGCGCCCCTTCCGCCCCTTTATCGCTGTGCCGTAACATCAACATTTGAGAGTGAAAATTTACGAAAAGTTTCCTCGGGATATTTTTTAATTTCAAAATTTTTTCTTTACTAACATTCGATGATTTGATTTGGAACAGATGTATTCATTCGAAATTCGAGAAAAATTGTTTTCTCTCCGGTTCATCCGTCAAGCATCCACGAAACACTCATTACCAATCATGGCAGGACCCTCTCCAAAATTTTAGCCCAGTTTCTCTCGCCAATGTATATACACACTGCGTTTCCTTTCACAGCAAAGGAATCACCAGAGTGATCAAAGAAACTCTGCAAGACTCTTCCTCGTCTTAATTGAACGGTGCTCGCTCATCCTTGCACACCTCTGTCCAACTCCAATCTGATCCAGAAGCGCCTCGAGTCCATTAACGGAATATGGGTTGGAACAGAGGATCTCGTCTTTTAATCAGAGAGCTTCTCGCGTCCTTCGACTCGCGTCCCTCGCTGTCCACGTTCGAGAGTCCTTCCATAAATCAGCGACTACCCGATACCGATCTACCAACCAGCCATCGCCACTTCCGAGTGTCTCTCGTGTTTGTAATTAGCGACGGAGTTGAACAACAGTCGCGAATGAACAACGGATTAAGATTCTAGAATACCAAGAAAGATATATATTCGACGATGTCGTGTTTGACAGACGAAGAGAGTTATATTTTCAAATTTTGAAAGCTTAGGTTTAGGAAAGGGTAAAAACGGTTAAAAATTTCCGCCAATTTTTCTTCCACTTGCTCGACGCCGTCGCTATTTATTTATTATGCAAAACTCGTTATGCCCAGCGATCTATTGCACCGAGGAGAAGGACGAAAGAAAAGAAAAGAAAAAAAAGAAAAAAAAATCGTTCGATTCGCGGATACGGGATTATCGGGAACGATCAAGGCCTCGGGGAGCCAGAGTGGGGCTGAACAATGAAGATGACACAGCTTTCGGCACGTGTATATAAAGAGTTCGATTTCCGTAGAGCCAACACCAGTATCGATCCGTGTCCATTTCGTGTTTGCGAACGGGAAAGCCGATAAAACGTTTAACATGTTCAAACTGGCAAGTATATCCATCATATATCCTATACGCGATTACTTAGTACGTGTAAGGGGGATGGGGGGTGAGAAGAGTATGAGGATGCTTGATCTTTGTTGCGGAATATCGAAGGACGAACGTAAGGAATTGAATTTTAATTTCTTTTCGCTCATCGATTATTAAAATTATTATGTGAAACGTCGTCGATAAGATCGAAGAACTTGCAATTAGCTTATTCATATACGGAGGATGCTCCTGTTTTTTTGATAATTTAAAAAAATTAATCAAAGAGTTTTATATTACACGTGCAGAGAACGTAGGTTCATTTGTATAACGCGGTTGTGTAAAATGTATCTGTTACCATTCTTGGATATTGACGTTCATTCTATGGAAAATTATGGTAATTTTGTTTTTCAGTGGTACAAGAAACAAGATTACCAACACTTTATGAATGTTCTATATCGACGCAGCGCTCTAGTTATTATTTTATTTTTTTCTTTTACAAATGGAGATACATTCTGGTGAACAGAATTTCATTGATTTTTTTTTTTATAAAAGAACTAATTAGTTAATCTATATGTGCATATATTCACGAAGATGAATACATTTTGATTTTTATTTAATTATCGATATTCGAAATGAGAGAATTATGACGAGCGAAGTATATAAGTGATGAAGAAGAAGATACGAGGAAACAAGTGAAAGTGGATCGTTTAATGTCAGACACGAATCGAAGCTATAATAATTGATTCGACGTGCTCGAAATAATTTTCAATTTTCAAAAATTTTTCTCGATTTTTTTTAAACGAGATAAAATGTTAAAATCTCTTCCCTGTCAAAATGGAAGCCCAATTACGTTATATCGCGAACATTTCATTTCGAATTTTCACAATTAGCAGATAATTAGATTCGCATAGAATTTGAATCGCGATTGACGCGGAATCGTTTTCAACGATCGGTTGCGTTGGAAAGCAAACAACCGTGCTCGATATTCCGTATGTGTGGATAGAATAATTAACGAGATATGTAACTGGATATAATCACGTTAAAGTATACTATAATCGTGTTACGTTCTATTACCTTCGTGAGAAGTTTCATGCTTGAAATTGTGTATAATTTGAAAGGAAAATCTACATAATATATGCACGTATATATATTTTTTCTTGAAGAAAATATTTCTACTATGTTCTATTTATCTAATTTTTTGATCAATCTTAATATTATACGTGTTTAGAATCTATCAATCTTTTTCTTTGAAATGAATTATCCAGATTTATTTATCATTTGTTAACCAAAAGAAACTTTTAAATCGTACCTTTCTTCCAAATAATTTCTTCAATATAATTAGTAACACTCATCTGCATAAATGAATTTAATCTTTTTGAATAAATTAGCCAATTACTGTTATTTCTACAAACGAGTTCAATAATTTGTCTTTCTCATAAAATAAAGCTATTTACTTACTTCGTTTGTACTTCGCACTTTCATTGAATGGTAAACACGAGGAATGCAAATAGCAGTTCATTTAACGCAACTACTTTTACGAGTCTCCCTGACTAACCTGACCATTATTAATGGAATAATCAATAACTAGGTATCAATCGTATAACGATGCTTGAATAGCTAACTTTGAATAAACTGGAAACTTTATTAGGGACACAAAGTACGTTTACCGTTACGCGTCATCGATTCCTGATATGCACGTGTTTACAAAATGGTAAAATACAAACACAAATTTATACACGCACGCGAAAATTTATTCGATTCTTTCTTTCAAGTCCAATTCTATTCCAATTCTATTTTTAAAATATTGATATTTTAAAAAATAGAAATTTGTTTTCATTTTTATTAAGAAAAATGATTTAAACATTTTTCACTTTACTTTTAATAATCACAAATAATCGAGTATTTCAGAATCATTCAATTCTAAATTTAAAAAAAATACACACGCGAAAATTTATTCGATTCTTTCTTTCAAGTCCAATTCTATTACAAAATATTGATATTTTAAAAAAACAAAAATTTGTTCCCATTTTTATCGAGAAAAATGATTTAAACATTAATCACAAATAATCGAGTATTTCAGAATCATTCAATTCTAAATTTAAAAAATACAGACGCGAAAATTTATTCGATTCTTTCTTTCAAGTCCAATTCTATTACAAAATATTGATATTTTAAAAAAACAAAAATTTGTTCCCATTTTTATCGAGAAAAATGATTTAAACATTAATCACAAATAATCGAGTATTTCAGAATCATTCAATTCTAAATTTAAAAAAAATACACACGCGAAAATTTATTCGATTCTTTCTTTCAAGTCCAATTCTATTACAAAATGTTTTAGGACATCGAAAAAAAAAAAACTAGAAATTTGTTTTCATTTTTATTAAGAAAAATGATTTAAACATTTTTCACTTTACTTTTAATAATCACAAATAATCGAGTATTTCAGAATCATTCAATTCTAAATTTAAAAAAAATACACACGCGAAAATTTCGATTCTTTCTTTCAAGTCCAATTCTATTACAAAATACTGATATTTTAAAAAAGAAAAACAGAAAATTTGTTCTTATTTTTATCGAGAAAAATGATTTAAACATTAATCACAAATAATCGAGTATTTCAGAATCATTCAATTCTAAATTTAAAAAAAATACACACGCGAAAATTTATTCGATTCTTTCTTTCAAGTCCAATTCTATTACAAAATATTCGTGTTTTAAGACATCGAAAAAAAAAAAACTAGAAATTTGTTTTCATTTTTATGGAGAAAAATGATTTATTTGATTATTAAATGATTATTAAATTGAATTATTCAATTCTAAATTTAAACGCTAAAAAAGAATCATGGATACAAAAGAATATTAAAAATTATTTCCACACACAATTATACTAAAAACGACACGATCAACTCGACAGATTCTCTTGCTGGCAATGGCCATGGTGGCAGTACACGCCGCACCAGCACCAGTGCCGCCTATATTAGCACCCCCATTGGTCTATCCTCCAGCCTACTTCAAGGTGCTTCCTCTGCACACCGCGACTCTGCCTCTCTCCTACCCTGCCCACGGCTACAAATGGTACTACCCAGGCTCCGTTTACCTCCATTGACCGGCCATCATTTAGGACCAAGGACCACGAACTTGCAAACTTCTTCTTCTTCTCCATGAGGGGCGACAAAGGCGGGATGAAATAATTTTGTACAGACTCGAGGAATAAAGTGGAACAAAATTATTGCGAGTCGAATCGTCCTTTGCCTTCGGACCAATTTCGAATTGCCATTCTCGTCGCCTTTTACACCGGCTGTAAAATCCTCGAGGCGAACGATTCGTCTCGAGAATCGACAACAATTTCCCGAAAGGGTGCTCGTAAAACAGGATGCGGACCGTACTCGAAGGCCAAGATTCGGGGACGTTCCGTTTATACCCTCATCTGCATGATGATAACGATAAGGATGTTTTTTCGAGATCGTTTACGCCACACTTTCTCTTTCACTTCGATTGCTTAATCGCTTAATCCTGACAATTCAAGTTCGAGGAGAAGGTTGGGTTAAGATTCTCGATTACCTTCGATACAACTTAGCTCGCGAGCAAGAAAGGGAAAGGGATCGTTCGAATTCAAGCAAAGTCGATGATCGACTCGCCTCCCCTTTTCCTTTTCTCGTTCCGAAATTACGAGGAAATTTCCATGAAGGGTTGACACAAGAACCTCCGCGTTCGGTATTTTTTTTAAATAAAATTTTATTAAAATTCCATATGACCAAAGGGGGGTTGGGGGAGGGGGGCCTGGATGATTGATGCGTAACGATCGATCGATGCGGAATTTGTCCCAAGATTAGACCAATGATGACGCCAAGAAGATGCCGCGTTGGGGAGGGGAAGAGGGCGGCCGGCTCGCCATTTTCGATTCTCCAGCCCGCGGATGCGCGAGAAAAAGGAAGATATCAGCGAAGATCGAGCTCCGTTCCGTTCTTCGTTCTCCTCGCTCTTCCCTAGCTAGTTCCATCCTCGGCAGCTCAGCCGATCGATCTTCCCTTCCCTTCGCTTTTCCAATTTATCATCCTTCCTTTTCTTTTTTCTTCTTCTCCATACACATATATATATATATTCCTTTTTGAGGGGGATGATTTAGGAGGAATTAGAGGTTTTGGAGGGGGGGAGGTGTGGGAGGAGAGGAGCCTGCATGCTCCGCGCGTGTATTATGTCTACTTGTCTTCCAGGGAGGGTTGAGGTGGGGGGCTGTCTCGTCGTGACTCGGCGGTTGGTAGCAACAACGTGCACGTCTAATGCAACGGGCCATGGCCGGCGAGGAGGGGCAGGGGCGCGGCGGTCAGCACGGATTTGGTTACGATGGGCGCGGTGCGGATGACGGGTGCCACGGGCTGGGCGATCACGTGGGCGGCGGCCAGAGGCGCAGCGTGGCTGAGAACCAGGGGAGCGGTGATCGGCCCAACTGCATGGTCGGCGATAATACCGGTCAGACCGCCGGGAGCGGCGGTGGCGACGGCCAGGATGGCGGCGAGAACAGCCTGCGGGGAAAAACACCTCTTACATACCCTCTTCTCGCCCCCTTCTCGTCCAATTTCTAACCTGACCACGGTTTCTAACGTCCAACGTCTGTTCTTGTCTTCGATATTTCTTCGAAATCTACCGATTCGATTCGAGCGAGACAATGTCGAGGATCCGTATATAAGTCTTCTTATCTTCTTTGCCGAGCTAATCGTCGTGGAAACGGTTGGTGGAGAGGGTAGCGTCTCTGTCCACGCCGTCTCGCGAGATTTTCCCACGGAGGAGGAGGCGTTAATCTCTTACTGAGATCACGGAAGGAGGAGGAGGAACGTCTGATCGCGTTTAATGCGGATTCGTTGGAAGGAGCCAGCTTGGAACCGCCAGGACTGCTCGAGGATATACTTTGAACAATGCTCTAGAATGCGGATATTCGATACGCTTTCAACGGATGCTGTTTCGAGAGTCGCTGTAAATCCACCTTTTTTCAAGACTACGTTTCTCTCAAGATGCGCCACGGGGAAAGCGAATTTTAATTTTCGGATGAAAATATAATTCTCTTCAATTACATTTATAATCGACACACGGGATTAAATACAGTTAAGATTCTAACTGAATCAAAGTTTCCTCTGGAAACGATTCAAGAAAAAAAAAAAAAGGAAAAAAAATAGAGAAAAGAAGAAATGGAAACAACTCAATCCGTGACGTAAAGCAAGTGTCGCGAGAGAGCGAGATCGGCACGCGACCGAGGCGAGCACGCGAGATCGAGGGGAGGGGAGGCGAGTGTCCGACATTCCATTTTTACTTTTCGAGCGGAGTGGTTGGCTAACACAATATGCATGCTCGAGTGGTTTCTCGATTTTTGCGACCAGAAAACGGAAACTTCGATGTGTTGGAAAGGAACGCTCGCGGAAAGGTCAGGGCTCGCTCGATGAGGCCGATCCTTTTATATCGATCGATGAAGAGCCGAGTGAATGGAAAGAATTCCGCTCTTGAAGAGAAAATTTGAAAGAATTAACGAGAACGATTCCCTTTGCAAGTGAAAATTGTAATCGCGCCTTTACTTGTCTATATATATATATATATATCTCGGGAAATATTACGGAGGAAAGATTGGACGAGTCAGAATTCTAATTTTACGAAAAGGAACTTATTAGGATTTAAAAATTCAAGGCTAAATCTTTCGAGCAATTTTTCAAGAACGAGTCACAAACTTTGTAAAAACAGTCCGCGAAAAAATCCGTCTCAAAATCGTCCCGCAGCTTCCCTTTTGCAAGGGAAAAATAAGATAATTATAAAATACAATTACAAAAATTCCTCTTACCAACTTGAACATGTTGATTGGGTTGGGAGTGAGTAGCTCGTTTACTTCTCGAAAGTAGATAAGCTTGTGCTGGATGTACCGGGCGACGGCCCTTTTATACAAAAGCCGATTTTAAAAAATCGCTATAAATTTGATCACGTGGCCCGCCGTTCGACAGTCTGACGTTATGTGGCGGCCTGTTGAGTCAGCCGGGTCCGAGCGGAGTGGGGTGGCGCTCGGCCAATCGGGCCGCGTTGTCGGCTCTAAACGGCGGCGCGCCGGCCAATCGGACGCTTTCAACCCCTCGCGATCGGTTGCAGGGAATTGGGTTAAGACACTTTGCGTGGAAACGGCTCGATCGGCCGTGTAAATGACGCGAAGGTGTGGGTGACACGCACACAACCGGCGCTCGGGGTGAGTGGTGAGACGCGCGAGCGCGAAAACGTTAAGGCGCTTGTACGCTCTAAATGCGAACTTATTTCGTGGAAAAAGAGGAGGAAAAAAGTCCCAAGGTTCTTCTTTCTCAAATTCCACGTCCGCGTTCGAGATTCTCTTTGAAAAATTCCTTAGTCTGTTCTTATGCGGTTTGTGCTGGACGAGTTCTGTGCCAAGAGAAGAAAAAAAATCCATGAATAAATATATTAAAATGAAAAAAATTAATTCGATCTAGATTTTCAACCTCGTTACCAAATGTCTTTCGCAAGATTAAATTAAATCGCTTTTGAGAATAATTGGAGAAAAAGTGTATCGATAACATCTCTACTTTTAAAAAAATTTTATGGAAGAGAAAGATTCAGAAAACATGGTGTAAATAATTGATATAGTCTGCAGACTATATTGGTTCTATTTTTATTTAATTTATCTATATTTTGAAGCAAGAGGAAAATTGTATTACTTACGAAGTGATTTAAAGCACTTAACTGTCGTTGAAAAAAATATTCAGACATTTACTGTCTCTCGCAACGTGTAATTTAAGCGTAAATTACGGATGAAACTATCTGTAATGATTTTATCCTTCGTTATTACTACGTTTCAAGAGTTATAAAGTTGGTATTTGTAATCGTTGAAACATATGGAATTATTTTGTTGAATGACTCTTTTTGTCTTTACAGTTTTTTTTTTTTTAACTCGTATCGAATATTTCAACTAACGATATTTATTTTGAATATCAACAATTTAATTATAAATTTGATTAAATTGCGAAAGGACAAAATATGTATTGTTCGATGAATAATTCAAATTTACCTATAATTTTTTTCTAGTTTCATAATAAATACTGTTTTTAATTATTATTCAATGAAAGTCATAATACTAAGAGCAAAGTCAATTATTTTTTCTATTCATTGATATTCATTGATATTCTATACATATGTATTAGTTTATGATTACTGTTTAAGATTATATGTATCTGTAATCATACTCAGCTTATTGAGAAAAATGAAAAGTACACTTAATGATCAAAAGTGTAAATGAAAAAAAAAAAAAACAGAAAAGTTTGTTTCTTCCTTTCATTTTAATAAAATCTACAGGTGGATACATCACATTTGAAGATTCTAAGTGGTTCCACAGAAAGAAATTCAAACTGATACTTTTACTTATATTCAACAAGTTGCGAAGGAAGAAAGTTTTGAACATTGGTAAATTCAAGAGTAAATTTTACCATCAAACATCTCTTACTTTCTTCAGTAAGAGAGATAAATCTTACATCTTCTTATCAAACCATCAACCTTTTCTTACCTTTTTCTTAATCTCTAGAATTATTTTCTTGCTCGTTCAACAACAATATTATTTGCAAAACAACTCTCAAATATATTCTGAATCGTCTCCTTTTCGGTTCAACGATGAACCAAGATAAAAATCGTTTGATAGAATCGGAGGGAAAAGTAGAGGATTTTTTTACCTTTCTTCTCCATTGTTTCGATGGTGGCTCATGGAGGGCGTTATGAGTCATATGCTTCTGTTGGTTACAAGTACAGCAACGTGCAAAAGTTTAAATCCGACGAATTTCTCGATTAAATTGTTAATTTAATTATTAATCCATTTACGAGATAAATTATTAAAATACCAATTTCCAAAAAAAAGAAAAAAACAAACGAACTAACTTTCAACGTGTGATTCATAAAACGAATAATAATAAAATACGCGATTTATCTCCCTTCTACGTAAAATTAGAGATACCTTCGCGAATTGAGACACGATAAACGAAGAAGAAAAACCTCGATTCCTGTTTTCTACGTGACAAGACACGCTAGGCATTCGAGATAAGAAACCCTATGGATAGTTACACGGGATTGCTCAATCATCAGAACGCAAAAACCGACCTTTCACGGTCACTTTAGAGCCACGAAGTCGTTTAATTCGTAATATAATTTTATAACGACGCGTAGAACGTATTACTTAATGTAGGCAAGGCATGACTCTCTTGGTCGAAGGAAAGTATTTTCCGATTAAATTTCGACAGGTATTTTTCACGTTTACTTTTGTCGTTTGCCAATCTCGATCGTGGCAATTTTATTTTATTGAAACGAGAAACAATAAACCCTGCTTCTAATCACCCATCTATCCATAGAATGGTAAACATTTTAGAATCGGTTATTAGATGGTCATTACGTTGATTGCTCGTCCCTTCTCACTCACAAGTATAACAATAACACCAAGTCCATCAGTTTTCTCTCTCCTTTTATTTTTGCCACGATCTTTCGAGAGAGTCTCTAAAATTTTAAGCGTAATTTTTGTACGTAAGATCCGAACGTTACACCTCTCGTTACGTGTCGTATAATCCGGATTATTCGTTCTCTTTACCGTGTTAAGATCAGATTCACGTGTAACAAGTGTAACGAGAGGTGTCGTGTGTCAACCACACGGAAGTCTGAGTTCGATGGACACGAAATATCTCGGTTGGTTACCAACAATCTCGAACAGAGGTCTCCCTCGTTTGCTCTTTGTTATTACAATGATAAAAGTATCCGAAATATTCCTTCTACTATTAACTCTTCTGCGAGGAAAGAATAGCTTGGTTCCAAGATCGAATTGACTCGAATTACTACACGAATTACGTTTATGAATCACGTTCGTTGGGAAACGAAGAGGGAAAGAGAGAGTTGGCGTCGAGTTTATTTCAAAAGGGAAAAGGAAAAGGTTTAAGAGGGAGGAAATGGTTGGCAGAGACGACACCAGGATCGGCGAACGATGCCAAACGTTTTCCGTTTTCGAGACGCGAAGGGGAGGGCCTCGAGCGTTGAAAACAGAATTCTATTCGCGAGATGCCTGCCGTTCCTTTTGTCCACGATATCGGTGCTGGCAACAGGCCATTCGGATCGCCGAGACCGATACGATATAGGTTATAGGTGGATTTTATTTAATTGAGAAAGATTGAGAATCGTGAAAGTGGAGTAGGCGGAAACTACTGTAGTGGATGACTTGAAATGGAACGTGCTTCGATTTTATTGCGTTATGAGAACACGAGGGATCAATAAAAATTCTGGTCGATCAATAAATAAGTCAATATATCGAAGAATTAAGATCGATGCAGACGATATTTTTAATTATCAAATATGCTTTTGATAGTTGGTGCGACGATAATTTGCATAAATTTAAAATAAATCTCGAGTATAATGTGACGTATCGCGATTGTCCGATCATTGAAGATTTTCCAACGCGATAAAACGTATTTCTATCGAATCTTATCGGATCATCGAGTAATTAGAGGATTAACGATGAAAGATCGAGTAAAAAGAGGTTAAATCAGATACTGAATTTTTACGAAACGATGCACACGTTATGTTTACATCGTGATAAATGGTAATTTTATAACCGTGTTGTGAAATTGTTTAAGGCTTAGAATTCCATGATATTTTCTCATATAGGTGTTTATACCCTTTCATTATTATCCCATTACTTGTTTCTATAATCCATTTTTTATTACTCTCTCCACAGCTCTTTTCACATATGAAAATCCTTATCATTCCTTAAAAGTACACTTAAAAAATTAACTCTTCAATATCGCTCTAATTTGTACAAGAAAATGTTTAATTTGTTGAATTTTACAAAAATCCCAAATGAAATGTTGGACTTTTAGAGCGAAATAATTTAATGCCAAAACTCTCTGTTAATTAAGTACACAAAATCAAGATTTCACTTTCTTTTAACGAATATCATTCATGCGGTACACTTTTACACGCAAATTCTTATTATTATTATTATGCCAATGAAAATACCGTTTACGAGCAGTTGGAATGCCACGACGACGATGTTGGTACGTGTAATCGTGGCCACATACCGTGCTATGCAGGTGAGGAATAAATGTGTCAGGGAAGAATATGCGTTTAATGTGTGACGTGTCGTGAACGGCTCTTTGATTTCGCAATACACGCATAGTAATATTTCATACATTTGTCTCGTTTCTCGTTTCTCGTTTCTCTTTCTCAAACGTGTCTCGAACAATCGATGTTACGAACGATTAACATTTCCTCTCGATGCCCCCAAGGAAGAGATGCTCCAGGTGAGTTTAATTTGTCCCGCAATGTAATTTGATTTAATTATATTTATTGAATTAATTTTTATCACAGACTTTTCCTTTTTCATTTTCACAAGTTTGTTATAAACGTTCGAATAAAATTTCGTATCCTTCCTCGATTTCATTTTGGAAATGGAACAAAAGTCTTTATTATTTTGATTCGTCATCGCGTAAACCGTAATAAATAACGAACGATTCTTATTTATTTTCTTGCCCCGTTTATTGCCATCGCGATAAATCACGAACAGCCCCTAAATTATTCCGATTCCTTAAAGATAAGACGAGGGGTGAGAAGCAGAGGGGTGCTAAAAGGGATGGAACACTTCTTTTCTGGAAATCAGTTTTGCGTATCAAAATATATCGAATTAACTGTCTTATTAAAATAATTCTTCCATTCCTTATTGTAATTATCATGCACGATCCACATTCATTTCACGGAAAACAATTAGAAATTTCCATCTTCCACGTTTCTTTTTTAAAAAAAGTATTAATTTTAACAAGTTTAAAAAATTAAAGTGAAATTATATATTTTATAAAATATAAATTTTGTATTCGATTTACATTAATAGCATCGAACCCATCACTAGTTACTCCTTAAACATCAAAGTTCTATTTTGAAAAAAAAATATTAATTTTAACAAGTTTAAAAAATTAAAATGAAATTATATATTTTATAAAATATAAATTTTGTATTCGATTTACATTAATAGCATCGAACCCATCACTAGTTACTCCTTAAACGTCAAAATTCCATTTTGAAAAAAAAAATTAATTTTAACAAGTTTAAAAAATTAAAATGAAATTATATATCTTATAAAATATAAATTTTGTATTCGATTTACATTCGTAAACGCGTCGAACCCATCGCTAGTTACTCCTTAAACGTCAAAATTCCATTTTGAAAAAAAAAATTAATTTTAACGAGTTCAAAAAATTAAAATGAAATTATATATCTTATAAAATATAAATTTTGTATTCGATTTACATTAATAGCATCGAACCCATCACTAGTTACTCTTTAAACATCAAAGTTCCATTTTGAAAAAAAAAATTAATTTTAACAAGTTTAAAAAATTAAAGTGAAATTATATATTTTATAAAATATAAATTTTGTATTCGATTTACATTCGTAATAGCGTCGAAGCCATCACTAGTTACTCCTTAAACATCAAAGTTCCATTTTGAAAAAAAAAATTAATTTTAACGAGTTCAAAAAATTAAAATGAAATTATATATCTTATAAAATATAAATTTTGTATTCGATTTACATTCGTAATCGCGTCGAACCCATCGCTAGTTACTATGAAATAAAACAGCAATTAGGAAGCAATTTCTGGAATGACCGTGCACGTTCTATTTGGAACTGTCGAGCGAGTGTCTGGGCGAACATTGATGAAATCATTCTTTGAGAAGTTCATGTACCACATACCTGTCCAGGGAAACCGCAACAAGGCTGTAGACAGAGGCCGCCACGGATACGCCCTGTATATAAGCGACAGCTTTACACATGAACCATCCCAGCAACCATGCTAAAACATACAAGTTCATTGTTTAACGTTTTGAAGTTTGATGAGGTGGATGTTGCATTTGACTCTATCCTTTTCCACCCAATTGCCCTCTTATTTAAATATTAATCTCTAACGTGAATAAAATACGAAGGGATCGATGCGTTTAATTTATTTACACATCTTAATTAATTTCGCGCTACGAATCCAATATACGATGCATAGAAAAGTGTAACTGTACGATTTTCTGGGAAAACAATTATCACGAAGAATCGCGAAGGAATTGTGAAAAGGTTTAATTAATTGACAATTTGCAAGATTCGAGAAGAAACTTTCCTCCCTTTTTCCCGTAATGAAACGAAAAGAGGAAGTTAAGAAGGAAGTTCTCGAAATAATATCGTGCAATTATTAGATACGATTCAGCACATGGATAAATACTCGTATTCCTTATTATTATGCAAGTGTTTCAGTTGATCTGCATTTAAAAACCAGTTTCCTCGGGTAATTAACATTAAATCTAATGTTGCTGACTCACATTTCGAATTTGCAAATCCCATTTTATAAAAATTGCTTGGAAAATGGAAAATTATTGCAAGAAAGAATAGGACAAAAATCTGAGCCTCGTTTGAGATAATTCCACAGTCTTTACAAAACATCACTGACAATAACGACGAGATTTCTGCCATTCTCTGTTATTTCTAAATAAAAAAAGGAAAAAAAGAAGAACTCGTCCATACGACGGATCTGATATTTGCAAATCACTTTGCAATAATATATTCGTACACCGGATAATTTTTTTACGATAATAAATATATATTTTAATTTCATTCAACGAACTTTGATAGATCCCTCAGAAATCCATGATCACAATCCAAAATTTCTTTTTTTATTTGTAGATCACATCGTAATAATATATTGCACATCCAATAATTTTTTAAAGTATCTCTCAGAATCTTCGATATTCCAATTTCGAAGGATCCATCATCCGGATTCGATCAAAAACTCCCTCTTTTATTTATAAATCGGACTGCAATAACATATCGATCGTACGCCGAATAATTTTTAACAATAATAAACGTATACTTTAATTCTACTCAAGCAACCCCCTCCCACAACCACAATCTCCAAGTCCCAGAATCTTCGATATTAAATAATTTCGAATCCGGATGGGAATCCAAAATTTCCTTTCCTTTTTTTCGAAAAGTTAGCCGACAAGTTTCAGCCGACCCGAAAGTACGCACAATTGTGCGCCAAGTGAAGGGCAGGCCTTGTAGAAAGGAACTTCCCGTAGGCCGTATATCAACCGTTCAGCTGGATAATTATTTATTCCATCGAACACGCCGTAAGTGGTGGCCGCCTGCGTCGAAATCCATTCCCGCGGAATAATAATTCCCATTCGTTCGTTGCTCTCTCTCTCGCGCGTATCTTTCGCTTGTTTCACGCTCCTCGATCACGCGCGTTGCTTGGAGAGAGAGAGAGGAAAGAAATATTGGAAAATATATATCATATGTATGTGTGTTTCTCTCTCTTCCTCCCCCTTTTTCCTGCCTCGTCGCACGAGACAAAGGAGGTGATAGGATGAGTCGCGAGATTAATATTCGATCAAAGGAGCGAGACACGATAAAGGGGTTGCATTACCGATCGTTTGCTCTTTTGATTTTCTTCCGATATTCCGCGAAATGGTGCGTTATTTTGTTAGGCAGAGGATGACGAGGTGGGTGATTCCAAAAACAATAAAGTAATAATAAAATTTGTGAATGGATTAAGCTTGGAGATACAATTTCGAATAGAAATGAGATTAGTCAGTTTCTCGATTTCTTGAATGCTGCTATTTGATAATTATCCTACTTAAGAAAATTTTTTTCTTTCTTAAACATTATATAAATTTTTGGAGAAGAAAGCAAATGAATGCGATTCGAATGAAATTTATTTAAAAAAAAATAATAATGTCGAAGTTGAGAGAAGAGAAATCGTATCGTTTTTTTCTGTTTTCTTTTTCTTCTTTTTTTTTCTTTTTTTCGTTTGGAACGGTTTATCGAAACGTAGTGGAATGGATTCTTGTACTAGATGAAAGCTTTTTGTCGTCGATTTTTGTGTGAAAGGTAAATTGTCAGGGAGGGAAAACTTTGTCGCGAAAATTTTCACTAGAAACGAGAAATCTTGTTGACAATTTACTTGTATATTCTTTATTGCGAATAATCTAATTTCGAAAAATCCAAGACGAAATCGTCAATGAAACAACGTTACAATTGTAATTTTATTTACAAAAATTGCCCATCTTTTTTTCAACATTAATTTTTTACTACTCATCTTTAATTATTATTATTATTATCTCAAACAAATTCTTTTATTTTCCATTTTCATCCCTCCAAGAATCCACGACCCTATTGTAACGAAACAATGCACAATTTCCCAGCAAATATTTCTACATCCCTCATCTTCCAATTCCCTAATAGCTTCACTTCGAAGAGGAGGGGGAAAAAAAACACGAGGAAGCAGATTTCGAAAAGGGGATGGAAATCTCTCGAAAGACAACGTGCAAATATTTCGTCTCGAGGGGAGAAAAGGGGAGTATCTACCGGCCATTTCTCCCTACGGCAGGCCTTTGAATAAAGTCTCGAAGATGTCGCGCGCATTCATGGAGCGAAGCCGAAAGTTTGGGGAAAAAAACGCATGAAATTGGACGCTTGCTCGCGATCAATCGACATCCTCCAACTTTTCCACTGAATAAATCTGCGCGCCACATTCTGGATACCAGAATTCCAAGTTGGAGAAGTTGTTTTCGTCCCATTCCTCCCCCCCTCGCGAATTTTGAGTGCGTAATTCGCGGGAAATGAGACGAAGTCGTCGAAATGAAGTCACGATTTTTTTACGCGCAAGTGGTTTATGCAAATTTGAAATATTATTAAAAATAATTAAACGCGGGAACGAGATAATTTTGCTTCGAGTGTTTTCTTTTTCCACTTTGTGCGTTTAAATTTAAACGTACAAATTTTCATGGATTAATGACTCGAGAATATATTTGAATATTTTCTTAACAGAAACTAGTTATCATTTAATAAATATTTCATTAAAGTTGATATCTACGCTTCTTTTTCAGAATTTTGAGAAAAAGAATCTGTCAGATCGATCGGAACAAATTTTATCCCTAAGTTCAACATAATGGAATACATTAGAGATTTCAAACTTGTTACTTATCGAGATCTTGAGCGTTTTAAAATTTCTGATTCAATTAAATGTGTCGCGTATACATTTATAAATCCAAACTATAAAATTTCTGACCACTTTTTATACTTAATATTTAATCGCAAAACTATCAATCAGGACCAATATTTCATCAAACTTGACGAGGTAGAAGATTTAATAAACTGTCAGAGTAGGCAGTAAATTCCATCACACAGGTTCGAGATAAAGGAAAAATCTAAATTACATTGATTCGATAATAAGGGATATGATTTACAATAAGATGAATAATAATTCGGTTCACGCTCGAAGAAAGGTTTTTGCGGCCATTAGACGTTAAATATCGTTGCAAGTAATGGGCCAACTCCAGAACCACGGTCAGAGATACAATCGAGAAAATATTATTACGACACGGCGTCTTAATTGCCATTCGTTCCGTTACATTATATGTAATTCTGTGCTCGGATTTTTTTCATTCTCCTTTTTCCCCTTTTTTCTCTATCTATGCATGTAATATACATGATATGATTCGATAAGTTGAAACGGCTGGTATTTGAATAAGAGAGTGTGGGCAAAATCTGTGTAGGAACAGGTTTTGTGAAACTAATTGTTGTGATATTTAATATTCTTGCACATGGATAATGTAATTATTAATTAATAATTATATACGTAGTATTATTTTTGACGAGTCAGTTGTTTGCGATGTGGAATAACTGAAATCTTAAGGTAAGTTTCTAATTAAATTCCTCGCGGATTAAGTTAAGGTCGATTCGAATAACTTTTAGGGTAAAATATAATTTTGAAGAGTTTCTCTTTACAAAGTTACCGGTTAAAATTATTCCATGCATTCGATTCGTTTTTCATTGAATTTTATCAAATTTTTAACAGAAAGATTTGGTTCTTTCGATATGAAAGAATCCTCCTCGAGGTTATATAAATTATATTTTTCCATGAAGTTGTTTAATACAGTAGTTCAAATCGACCATTTTTCCACCAAATTTCAACGATCAATATTATTCATTCTGTTCGTTATTGTTCACGTATTCAATTATTTTCAAAAAAAGAAAAAAGAGAGAAAAAGATTTCACAATATGTCGCAAAGACAAAGATTATATACGCAAAATACTGACAAACGATTGTAAATATACAAGAAAAATTCAGTTATCTTATTCTGAAATTGGAATTTTTGAAACTATAAAAAGTAAACCGTTGAAACTTGTTTTATTATTCTCGTTTACGACGTCCATTTTTCTCGTGCAACACGTATACATTTCATAAAACATATTGCTTGCGTGTGTAGCAACTTGTCAGTTTCGCGAATTAGTGTTAAAATTTCAATTCGATAAAAAGAAAGTGTTGAGACATTTTAAAATCAGGCTCGTTACAAAACATTTTTATCGTTTTTATCAATTAAATAACCATTTTATTCCCTGATGCACCCTATTCCTCTTTGTTCGTTATACGTTCCATTGATTAATTAATTTATCACAATTCGTAACACGCTGGAGTTCACTGGAGACCATATTTATTACATTAAGATTTGAACACAATCATCCAATTTATTTTCTGTCCGAAACATCATCTTGCTGTACAAATTCTTTCCTCGTTGTTATATCTTAAGAAAACAAACGTTGAAATAACTTTCTAGTTAAGTAAATTTTACAGATTTCAAATATCGTATTATATATTATGCCTTCTAAAATTCTCGATAACTTTGAAAAAGCCAACAATGTTATTTCGTGTTGCCATATCGTTTTAAAAGTTTCCATTTCGCGTGATAATTACTCCTTGCATATTTTCGTTCAAACGTTATCGCATAAGAATCGCATATAAAACCGATAGCGCACGGAGAAAGATTGGCAATTACGAAGAATGTGATTACCGGTCATGAATTTCAATACTCGTTCTCCAGTGTTCTATTTCACCCCTTTTTGACAGCTCGTTTGACTGATCGATCCTGCTCCCGTGTTACGTGTTTCAGGGATGGATGGATAAACGAATCAACGTTGAAACGAGCGTTACACTGGCTGCTTTGTTTCCCGCTGTTAAAAATCGATCGAGGGAGGAGGAAATTTTTACGATTAAACTTGCGGATTTTTATGGAAAAATTTTATGATACACGTGCGAAACTTTTTAAATACAAGCAAAATTAATTAATTCACTCCTGAATGGAATAGGAATGGAATAAATATTGATTATTGCGAAACGAAAATGTAACAATGACAATAATTTATTATCTTATTATATGTACTTTCACTTGATAAATATTTTTCGATGAAAACGAACACTTTAAATATAAATATTAAACTCCATTAATTCAAATTTTACATTCCACTTTATAAAATCAATTAAAATCATTGTGTTTCAAGATTCTTAGAATTAAAGCTGGAGAGACCAGGGTCAAATGCGCCATAATCAATTTCCACTCATTATACGTGTAAATATTAAGTGTAAATGTAAATATAAAGTATAATTCCCTTTCACTCAAAACATTCTAATGAGACACACCGATTTCCTTTTTATTTTATATAACAGAATGCTGTGGTGATTTATTGAAACGTTGCCCGATATATATATATATATATCGGTATAGATACGTTATTGCGCTATAAATATGTCAAAATATCGAAATAAAGTATCAAGAAACAGAACTTATTTGGTTGCAAAATATCGATTTACTCACCTCCTTTAAATAGATATATCCTATTGATGAAATAATCATAATCATTTTATTCGATTATTCCGTTACATTAAAGCCTTCTTACATATTTGAATTATCATTCTATTAAAAAGTTGTTCGAAACAAATATCATTGGTTCGATGAATTATTCATTTATCGTTAAAATTTTAAAATTCCTCGAACAACTCTTTCCAAGTTTTTTTAAAAATTAAATTTTTATTTATTATCCCGAAAAAACTATCGCAATTTTGAAAGAATACCAATTAAAACTGGCCAGCAAACTACAAATACAAATCCAATTACATTTTGTCGTTAAATTTTCATCAATTAATTCAAATTAATTTTCGCTCCTCAAAGAGAGAGAGAGAGAGAGCAAAAAGTTTCAAGGTCCGCGAACACATTTCGAAGCTGTTTCGAGGTTTCGAGCGCCGCATCCAGCAGCAATAATGTTTAATCACTCGAACTCGTTCGTTTCACGTTCGATCGTACGCTGAATTCCGATTGTGCTCGGTCCCGATGCTAAGCGGATAATGCCTGCTGTACATTATCGTTTCCCCCTCGTTTGCAGTTCGTGCCCGTCAAAATCTCCCCGTCCAATTACAAGAGCTACCAATCAAACGGAAAATCAAAACGATTAGAGCGTTAACCTTGGTCGGTAACAACGGGACCGCGCACAGCGACAGAGTTTGGCCCGATTCGCAATTGGCGAACGTTCTCCGGGCCAGAAAAAATGATTAACGCGCGCGGCCATGCCGCTCCTCTTAATTGGGAAAACTCTAACTGTTAATTGCTATCTTAATTCTAGCTGTCGGTGATTGAAGTTTTAACAAGGTGGAATTTTTAGTTTGGTCTTTTTTTTTTAGGGAATTCTGGGGGAGAAAGGGGAAGATTAGATTATGTCTTTGAAACTTATTGTTTAGCTTTCGAATCTCGCGAGAAAATTGAAACTTTAACGAGGCAGAATTTTTCAATTCGTGCTCGAGAATATTATTAGTTTTTTTTTTTTTTTGGAGGGGAATTAAATCTCGCGAACGATACAAAATTTAATAGAATAGAATTTTCGTTCGGGATTTGAGGAATTCAGATCTCTTGTATTAATCTCGTACAATCCGATCACGAAATTTAACAAGATGGGATGCTCGTTTCGACGAATTTCAATCTCCCACTCGAGTTTCTCGATTCAGTCTTCAAACAAAGAAAATGCGAATCGTTAAAACTAATTAATTTTACGAACAATTTCAAATTGAAAATATACAAGACCTATCACATGCGTACCCCGTAATATTCAAGTTCTAAAACAGAAAGCGTCAACAATTCGAACAGCAGTGTACATACACCATTAAGAGAAGCTTAAGCTTCGTTCGTTCGAGCAAATAGGCGGCGACAATCGTTAAAGTTGGACGGCAATTTGTTCGAATGACCGAGTAATTAATGTTAGCCGGCTAGGTTCCGTTTTCCCTCCTCGAATCGGCCGTTCTCCTCCGTTTCCACGTTTATTTAACCGTGCCCCTTTTATTCCCTCTATCCACCGGAGCGTAGACGGTGAAAGTAAAATCCGTGAAACGGGGAAACGTGCATAGGAAATCTACTGTTCCAAGTGATTGGAAAATTTTGACATTTACAGGCGAACGTGACTTTGCTCTCTTTCGATCGTGCCTTGTCCACGGCTTACCTTCGAATCGGTCTCTCTATCTCGGCCTTCTCGTTTCTATTAATTTTCTTTTCTTCCTCCTCCTCTTTTTCTTCTTTTACGTATTATTAAAATATTTGTCTTTCAAACGGATTTTAATGGATCTTTTTTTCTTTCTTTCTAGTTTTTGACTCCATCCATTTTTAAACTTTTCAAAATAAAGTTATAAAAATTTTTCCATGCTTGATTTAATATAAATTTAGAAACAGTTCATTTTGAAATTGTTGGCACAGCTTGATATCTGGCTATCGGAAGCTTTTAAGATATTCCATCAGAACTGTCAAGTTTAGCTATCGAAATTTGATGGAGGGATGCATAATCGATCGTGAAAGATTTTATTATAAAAATTCACGAGCAAAGTAACATTTTCAAGTTAAATTTTCCTTCGATTCCACACTTTCGAGTCATTATTATAAAATTATTGAAACTTAAATGCAGTCTTTCTTCCCTCGACTTCTGTCACGGTAGTTTCGATATTCGAGTTTTCGAAAACTGGTTCCAAGAGAATCGACTATTATTATTATTTTTATCATCGAATTTTTGTTATTTCGTCGATCTGTTACATAAACGAAATTACGCAACGAAATTACGTGTGGGTAGGAACGGATTTAGGTTTGAAAAGGATCAGACGAAAAATATACGGAACCTCGGAGCAGATTGTGCTCGTGGTGAATATGCATGCTCGTAATTTATTCGCTTTGATCCGATCACTTAATGCTTGTTGCAAAATTTTCAGTTAAATTTAGATCTTAGATAAATACCCGTCGAAAGTGTACGCAGAACGGTCGAAGCTAGCGTTAAGATTGATTTGTGTTATTTTCGTTGTATCTCGACGCGTAAAAATAATTGGCGAAATCGAAGGGAAAAGGAAAAAAATATCTCGTGACTCGTTATTTAATTAAAAATTCTACTTCTTCCTTGCGACGAGAATGAAAACAAAAGTCAAAGGCGAGAGTTTGTCCGATATATTCCATTTCGACAAATGTAACGTGTTTTCAATACAATGCAATTTATCGCGAAACAGTTGTTGTTGTATCGCGCAAATGTTTCTTATTTAACGTTTTCTATTGGATCGAGAAGACGGCCATTAATATGCATATGATTCATCGATGTTACGATGATCTTATAATACATAATTCCACGTTCGTAAATGAACAATTGCACTTGAATTTTCCCCCCCGATTATAATAACCGCATTTCGATTAACTCAATGCATACATTTAAACACAAAGGTAATTTCAATATCTTGGGAGCTCAATGATTCAAGGTGATAATTTTTGGAGCATATTAGAGAAACTGTAAACTGTACTTGTCAAAAAGTATTTTGCATCGTATCATTATCCTTCTATTCACCTTTCCTCCAAGCTTATGCCCAAAACCTGTTTCAATTTTCAATGATTGTCAGTTATCGTATCGAACATTTATTCCACGTTGCAATTCAAACTGCGTTGCACAATCGCGCATAGGCTGAATATTAGATTGTTTCTTTCTTTCTTTTTTTTTTTTTGCACCATGTTCATAATATTCGCAGCGAAAGGTGTTTTACGTGTTATAATAATCAAGAAATGCAATATCTATATATATATATTATATTCGATATATTTGTTAAAAGTTGAAATTTATTTTTCGTTTCACATATTTTTGGACGAAATCGGTATGCTGCTTGCACTTCACAAAAATATTCATCCTTGTGTGGATGAATGTCGAGAAAGCTAGAAACGGACACATTTTTAATACGCAACCGTGTATTAAAAATCTATCTTTCGCTTCGATCGGCGAGAAAAATTAATTAAACGAATAATTCATGCGGGAACACGATGTTAAAAGTGTTTATAAATATTCAGAAGGGTGTTTTAAATATTGTTTAATATTTCATAAGTATCGATCTCGACATTCGAAGAAACTTTTCCCCTCCATCCAGCGGCGCGCTTTTAATTGGATCAATTAATCGCCTAATTATTATATTATCCTTTTAAAACTTGATTCGCAACTTCAAAATACCTGCGAAAATTCGGCAAGTTGAAACACAATCGGTGTTCGAACGTCCAACTTGAATTCCACGGTTCCCATCCACTCGAAAGTTTGCTGAAAACGACGATCAAAGGCATTAAGCAAGGGGAGGAAAGCGCATTTGCATACCCCAATACGCATCTTTGATTCAGTAAATGCGTAAAGTGTCCTTTCCCCGAGTAACAATAATTTAGAATTAATCATTTTTGCTCGAGGACGAAAAACAAATTATTCTTGAAACTGTAAAATGAACACTATGAATCTACTTTGCATAATGCGATTCGTAACAGCTCGATACGAGTATCGACGAAATGGAGAAGCGTCAGTTTTATATCTCTCAATTTGATTATCTCGATCGAATCGTCTTACCCTTTCCACAATTTGATTACAAAAATAAAGACACTTTTCAACACGGTATCCAAAAAATTGTAGAAACGAAATTTCGAGTTGCTGCGATATCACGAATATTAAACCGAAACCGTTTCATCGATTTGAAACCTTCCCCACTTTGTACCTAAATCGCCGGTTCAAAATTCATTTACACCTCATAGAATAATCATGACTCGCGGAAATAATAGCCTGGAGAAAGAGGGAACTTTAAATACGATGAATTTCGTAACTCGGCCAAGAACCGGGCGAAGAGAGGAGAAGGAAAAAGAAGAAAAAAGGGACGAAAGCGTGGAAGCGAAGGGAAACCGAAGCCACTTTTTCACGATCGACGAGAGAGATCGAACTCTCCTCAAGGGTTCAAGCCGGCGGCTAGTTTGAATTTCAATTTAACAGGGACGACTGCGCGTTCATTTTCCTGTCCTCTCGAGGAACACTTCAATCTTTGGGGCCAGGATCGAGCCAAATAATCGAAACTACACGGTGATCGATTCTTTTTTCATCTAGTCAAAATGTATCACTTTCTGTGAATTTTAATTATAGGAAGATGAATTTATTTCTTCTTTTAATTCCAAAAAAAGCTTTTCGTCACGAGATACTCGGTGTTGAATTAATAATAAAAGTGCACCAGGCTTATTATTATTATTATAGAAATGATTATTTATTTTGAATTTTGTTTAAATATCATCTGCAAAATGATTGAATATCCGAAGAGATACGTGAGAACGCTGGAGATTCCTCCAGAAATATTGTCCAGAAATTTTCGTTATAACTTTGTTAACGAGTCATCAAAGTCTCAGCCACGATAAAGCAGATGTGTCAGGAGAAATTCTGTTACGAATGTAACAAATATTTACTCGAATCCTCTCCTTCTTTCCATTACCTTCTATCCCTCGCATATACAGACACATGTTATTTATCATTCGTTACGTTGCTCGTCTACGATTTCTGGAAAAACGATGAAATGCATCAAAAGTTCGTTTCGACCACCCTGTAGTTCCTTCGACAGAACTTTGCGACCTCGTAATCGAGAGACTATCGACGTTTCGTCCTTCCCCCTCCTCGTCCCTTTGTCCACCAGTTTTTCCCAACCTGTCCACTCCAAAACTCGCCTCTTTTTCCCCAGTTTCCAGGCACGGAAACTCACGGACGCCACGACACGGGCTCGATTAACCGAGAAGCAAGCTGTCTGGATAGATTCGGCGAACGTTTCCGCGCGGTTGAACACCGCAACGGGTGAAATATCCAGGAATCTGGGGGCAATCGAGAGGGGAACAGGAGCTATTCTTTGCGACCGAGGCGGTTGGCCGATTTCACTTCAACCCACGCGCCAATTGTATCGGTCGGTTAAGTGACGAAGAGTCAAGTTTGTGGAAATAATGGATTCGAGATCGTCTCTTTCCTCATATTCTTCCGATAAGAACAAAATCCAAGCGATGGGTATCTCGATTAAATTTTCTCCATTCTGAAATCCTGAAATTTCTCGAAACGTTTACTCAACGAGTAAAGCTTTATTCTTTGATTTGATAGAATGATCGAGAGAGGTGAAGGAAAGAGTCACTTTTCCGTACATTTTCCAAACATGCATGTCCAACACCGCGCAACAACGTTCGTATGTAAATTCGATTCTTCCAAATCCTATAACCGGTTTCGTTTTATCGTCTCAAGGAGCAGGAAAGAGGGAGAGAGAGAATGGCGGCCAGAGTATCGCGTGACAGAGAGTTTTCGCCATTGGGTATGGAATACGCAACGCTGTTTCCATGCACACGCGATATTATCCGGGTGATCGAACGTGTATGCATTCGTTTCGTGACGCACGTGGCCGTTTTAAAGTTCGCCCATTGGGCGATATACTTACGAGATAATCGGGCCGGCTCTCGTTTTGTCCCTTCGTGAAAATGGGCAATATGTCCGCCCGGCCAATTTAGTGTGCAATTTGTAACAGTGTTCGAATTAATATCGGTGGTAACGGAAGCTCGGCGAGCGTGTTGGCGTAGATTTTGAAAGTACGTTATTGGGCAACGGTGTTATTTATACCTTTGTTGCGGTGTTTTATTAATTTTACGCCGGGGATTGAAGGGATATCTGTATTTATCAGTGGAAATTTGGTGAAAGGAATGTTTCTTGATTTTGAGAGATTACGTGGATGTTAAAACTGTTGTAAGCAAAATCATTCGACGCGAATTTAAGATGACATACTTTTGATATTTAATATTTTTTTTGTACTCCAAAATTATGAACTTATAAAATGAAACATATATATATGTATAAGTAGAAAATTATTTACAATGTGTGTACAAGTTTTGTCAACAAAATAATGGAGAAGGAATAAATAGAAAGTTATTCGTAGAAAGTATTTGTTCATGAATCATGAGTTTGCTGTGAAATTGTTAACCGTAAGAACCGCTTTAAATATGCATTAAAATATAAATCTCGTCTTTTGAATCTTACATTTTATCTTAATGATTTAACTAAGCTAAAGATCAATGTGGAATCAGGAGGATTGCGATCGAGCGTGTAATTTTTCGAGTAAATCAGAGATCATTGAATCCAATTTAATTTCGTAAAATAGAATTATTCATTAAACTATATATCTTTAATAAAATTTATGCGTTTCGAACGAAAAAAAATTTTCTTTGAAATTTATTTTCACGCAACGCACTGCACTTCTCGCCACTCTTTGCGAATCCCTTTAATACCCTGAAAATCATTTTCTCGACAACAACTTGAAACCCACGTGACACCCTAAGCCTTCAAAATCATTTTCTTCGCCTCGAGCGGAGGAGAAAAAGGAAAAAAGGAAGAAGATTTATATTAAGTTTAAACTATCGATAAAATTTCTTTCGCCTTGGAAAGCTAGGGGAAAAAATTCTTCGCGATTCTTTCTATTAGACACGTATTATTTATCGTGACACGAGAGGTTTGAATTTTCCTTCCTCCTTTTCTTCATTCTTTCGATTTTACGATTATAGCTTTCGACGCAAAAACTCTTCCCGTCCAATAAAAGCCAACAGGGGAAAACGTTGCAACGCCACTTTACCGAATCTGTAATAAAACTTACCGGTTAAATGTCCACATTATGAATTTTTATCGCCACAATGATCATTTGTAAAAATTCGCTCTCCCATTTCTCCCAAGATTTACGTGTCCCGTAAAATTTTCAAAGGGAAAACAGAAGAAGAATATCTCGTTATTTCTCTAAATATCTACTGTACGAGAACGCGCTATAAAAATTCGTCGAAACTCGTGTAAAACCTGTAACAAGTTGATAGAGCTTTCCGTCTAGACCGAAACTCCACGGATAGAAGCTCTCTTTCTGTTTGCAACCACTCTCCTGATTACGTGCACCGCTATTTACACTGCTCTCAGTCGAGATTTTCAATGTCGAGGGGGTAATTCCTTCGACTGTCGTGGAATCTTTCGCGCACAGCTCTGAAAGAAGAACGTAAATAATTCCGCGCAAGCGTTGGAATATGTCAACAAGGTTTTCATCCTTCCTCCATCCGCGGCACCATCGGTTTTTCAGCAAGTGGATCGAATCGGTTCGGGGCAGGCCTCGAAGACAGAACACAAAAGGTAAAATTCTTTCCTCGCTCTTCATTTCTAGAACTTTTCTAATAAAAATCTAAAAGAAACTTTGTTAAATTTTCAGGAAATAATTTTGGAAAACGAACAAGTTCGTGGACGCAGATTTCGAGGCATTCTTAATTTGCACGTTTTCACTTGCTATCTCTTGTACCCAGAATCTGGAGGATCAAAGGCAAGGTTATTTTTTTTTCTATTGTTGGAAAATAATCGTACAATTTCAATCTTTTCCTTCTATTCCAGCGTACAGGATCGAACGATCGCGATAGTGTGGACGCGTGTCTGAAAAGCGTACAGGATAAGCCATTTCCCCTTTTGTCTCGTGGATTTGCATCTCTTACAAAAGAAACGCCTGCTTCTGACAGTAGTGGTAAGTTTGCACGATTTCAAATTCGATCGGAAGAGTATTATTATTTATAATGAGCTAGTAAAATTTGCGATATATCATCAACGACCTCTTGAATTCTCGATTCTAGAAAATTTGGCTATGCATACCTGGCACGATACCCCCTTTATTGCGAAATGTCACTTTAAAATATTCCATCGGCTAAATCTCCATTTTCACTCCTCATTTCCATAACGAAAACCTTGAAAAAAATCTCTCCATATATCTTTGCGCCTCCTTCTAAAGATCCACGTACGATTCCTCAAAATCGATGATGATACATCGATCGATACTACTCGCAATACAAAAGACGTAAGAAAAGTGGCCGCATTACACGTACAAAGGGATAAGAACGATTCATTGTTCCAGCTCTGGACTCGTTATCGCTATCCAAGGAAATCTCCAAGGTGGACGGAATAGAAATCGACGAGAGGGAGGAAGAGGAGTAAGAAGGGTAGTGGTGGAGGAGATGGGTTCACAATCGCCATTATGCGCACTCGGTGAATTCCATTAGGACGCCGTAGGGAAGAAGCTTTATCAGTGCTCGCACAAGTCAAATGTCATTTGTGTTTCGCTGAATCTTGTCGCTGAAAACGCGCATCTCACGTCCACCTGTCACCCCTTTCCATCGTCGATCGGTACGATCGAATCTAGGTTGAATCGAGTTAAAATTGCAAAGCAGTTTGACGAAGAAGAATTTTCACGATACTTTGGAATTTTTCAAACGCTCGAAGAGAGTGTAATCGATAGCAATTTGAAGGGTAAACCGACGAGGAGGAAACGAACGATCGTGATATTAAAGGTGTAGAGGAATGGAACGAAAGTAATAATTGACCAACTAAGATTTAATTCGAATCCGGAATATTCGTCAGCTAGATGGCGCTGAAACGGACAGCCGTTATCCCACGAGTAGTTTAGCTTAACAGGAATACAACAGTTTTCTAACAAACGAAGAGGAGGAGGAGCTTTGAAATCACGACCGGTTCATTAAGCAAGAAAGAGGTTGCCGCCACGACTCCTGCTAGGATAATTTATCACCAACCCTCCGTGGCCTGTGGAGCCTCGTTTCGATGAGTTACGACGCGTTGAATCTGTTCCTCCTTTTTTACTGGCCATAAAACTCTGATCGACGAGGCTGCCACGTGTAAAATCCAGCCACAAGGATCGAAAATCTGCATTATTGATGAAATTCTAGTACCGGTGTCGATTAGGTGCGTCTCCGATTTGAGAGAAAATTTTAAATTATACGAAGATTATATGAAGAACGATACGAAGTTTGAAAAGAAGCACGTATATCAAGCATAAGAAGAGGCGAGATAAATTTAATGATCACGATGACGGTGATAAAATTTATTGATCAAAGATTGGATATTTAAAAATCGGATGTTATCGCGAATCCGACTCGTATAATCGAATCAATACACGTATATCAACGTCGTGTCTGATAGTTACAGAAGATTAATGGAACGGAACGATTCCGTGTATTTATCCGAATAAAAGTTGCGTTACGAGAATGTCGATATTTCAATCGATAATGCATATATTTACACGCGTTCTGCATGTATATATTTTATAATTTATGTTCATGAAATTTTATTAATAATATAAAGGAGAGATTGAAACCTACGATAAGATATTTTTATCTATTCGTAAGTAAGTTTTTATAATTGGAGACTTTTATGATTATATCGTGTAAAAGATATTTCTAAACTGTTATACATTTATTAGGCTACTAACACGAAAGTCTCTCTTATCACCATTGGGAACAAGATTCAAAGATATTCGCCTTCGAGTATCAGAAACTTTTCCACTTCTTTTATTCCATCATGATAGAAGAGAGAAAGTTTCAAAGACAAAATACTTTTCTACATCGTCGAGAAGCCTTCGTATTCGAGAGTCTCGACAGCTTGAGAATAGTATACCTTGTATTTAAACGTCCTTCGTAGCCTTTTTTTCCTTTTTCCTTTTTTTTTTTTTTGTAGAATTTCTATGAAATCATTAATCAACCGTGAGATAGGGGGAGGGAAATATTATCGAGGCAAGTACTACGCTCTACTTAAAACTCCTGGCTCTCCTCAAAAGCGGAATATTGCCTTGAAAATTTCTTCTTTCACGGCTCGTCCGACGTTATTACACGCTAGTCTCATTTAGCCCGTGTTACTTACTCTTGATGAGCCTCCGTACTTTTAACGAAGCAAGAATTACCATCACCATCACCGTCTCGATTCTCTGTTTCTTACCATCTTTGGGGCGACGTTTAACGCGTTAAGTCACAATTTTTTCTTAAATTTTACTCGAGCGAAAAGTTGCCAACTTTTGATCGAAGAGAATTTTTTTAACAAACAGTACTTTCTTACGAAATGAGAATCGACGAATGCGTGTAAATTTTGAAATCAACATTTCAATGCAACCGATTGCTTCTTGTAATTTTTCAACGTGAAAAGGATTTATTTGGATTTTTTCTCGAAAGAGGGGATAATTTTATTAATTTCATTTTCAGAATATTCAACGGATAGAACAAAATGGAGGAATATTCGTTAAAATGTAACGGTGTAATTGATATTTTTGCAAGGAGGATGTGTCAATGATTATTAATCATAGTTTTCTTTTGTACAAGCACGTTAAGGTAATATCCTCGAGGGAAGTGTTGATGGAAGTCATTAACTGAACGGTATTCAGCAACAAGTTAGTATTAACCATTCACGTATCTACCCACGCACGATTTAAAAAGGTTATTGGATTTAATCAACCTGTTACTCCGAAGTAATTTCCTTACTAATACCAATATTGACATATTATTTTGTTGTAAGTAGCCATTATTGCTTAAAAAAGGAAAATTTGAAATTAAAAATTAATCACTTCGTTTAATTAAGTTCAATTTTAAAATACATAAAATACATTCTTTTCTGAAATATTTCACTGCTACAACTTCGTTTCTCTTCCTTTTTTGATCAACGTCCGTCATTTCGGTACATTTTTATTTCGTTCAATGTATTTTACACCGTGGAGTTTCCCGAGAGTTTTTGATACCAAGAAGAAATTAAGAATCTTTCTTGCCCAACTTGCCCTGGGCGATTTATTTCTATATATATAGTTCATTCTCAGAATGCACAAAAGGTATTGTTCTTCCAAACTAATCCATCAACTGCTGTCAAAGGTGCATTCTATTACAAACTTTCCCCCGTTTAAACGTTTGTGTTAAGTGTAAGAAACGAATATAGGTATATTTTCAGTATTATAAAAAGTGTTTTGCTCGTTTCGCTTATTTCCTTCTACCATTCATCTTGCTATTTATCTTCGATCGAAATCGTTGATTTATGACTGCGAGAAATCGTGTAAAGTATACTTTTTATAATTTTATACATGTTTACATTTACAATTAAATAAATACAGAATGGTTACAGATTTCAAAGAATTTACAAAATTCATTTGTGCATAATTATAATCGATTAATTAAAAATTCATTTCGTTTCAAACATTTTAATTCGAATAATTTATAATATAAATTATCTCAATATCAATCATTAAATTGTATTCTTTCAGGAATAAACAATACTTATCGCGAAATTTAATTTAAAACTCCATTAAATCTTATTAAAATTAAGAGAAATTTAAAGTTTTGCAACTCCGAGGATAGTGATTTTCGGCCGACCAACGAGGGATCATCGAAAGCAAGAAAACTTTCCCTTCGAATTGCTTTTTCATTTATACCGATACGACTTCCGGTTCCCGAGATATCCTCGCGTAAAGAAAAGAATAATTTTTAACCGTTTACTATTTCCGTCCTTGTCGCACGCCCGGACTTTGCACGAGTTATCGCTAACACACCTTAGAAATTCGATTAAAAATTAGGAAAACTTTAAACCGCTACAACTTCGAAGATAATAATCCTAGCTCAATGAATGAAAGATCATTAGAAACGGGGATATTTGCTCTTTAAAATAACCTTTTATTTGTCTCGATACGACTTCCGGTTCCCGAGATATAGTCCTGTAAAGAAAAGGATAATTTTTTATCATTTATCTTTTATCATCCTTGTCGCTTATTAGAATTTCTTACTCATTGATCTATTTCTAATTTCACATAAACAACGAACGATGAAATCCCAGGAAAAATAAGAAACTTTGAATCCTTGATATTTCGACAACCGATTGAGATATCGACATAGAACAAAGAGGACTTCAATGGCGCGGATTTCATTATCGTAATTTCATTTATGACCAAGAATAAATGTTAATTGATACAAAGTGTACGTAGACACTTTTTAAGAATTTTTATGATATTTAATTTAAACGTTAAATAGAAAGTATCTGAAAAGCACGAAACACACAATTCCACCAAATATTTTACAATCTTAATAAAAAAGAGAAACTAATCTACGAGAAGCACATATTTATTCCCAGTAACAATACACATTCCCACTGTTCGTAAATTACATCCTACCATTCCTCCGAGTATCACTCTCTCACTTTATTGCCTTCCGTTTCGACTCGATAAAAGTTCCACCCCTAGAGAGAGAGAGAGAGAGAGAGAGAGAGAGAGAGAGAGAGAGAGAGAGAGAGAAGGGGGAAGAATCAGAAAATATTAAAGATGAACGAAAAGGGAGCCGTGCTTTATCAAAATTCCAAAATTTCGTAAAAATCGAAATCCCACGAAAACCTATAATTAATTTATCAAACTGATATTGAAGTTATTTATCCTTCCATTTGTGATGGCCATTTATTATCTGCAGTTGTAAATTATAAACGCATGCTGCGTTTTCATAATTGGCGCAGTACTCGTTTTAATCATTCTGGCGGCAAATGAGAGATGCGTGGAATATATTTTTGTCACTGATTGTGTAATAGAATTTCACGAACAAAAATAATTAATGAACAATAAACTAACACCGATAACTTGAAAAATATTACGATTGTGTCACTGCTGAAAAGATTCGCGTAAATTTGAATTATTATTTCTTTTTAAATTAATGAATTATCTTTTCCCTCAACAAGAACGTTATTATTCTTCTCTTTATTAGAAAGCTTAGTTAGTCTTAATCAGCAGAAATTTTAATCGAGGCACATGCTTTAATCTTCTCAAAGGAACTTTAATGAAAAAGTTAAAACTAGGATTTTGTTTTTCACGTTTCGTATTAAATCTAATATCATACGTACAATTTTCTCTTAAACGCATTTATAATTAAAGTGAAAAAAAATAAATGGGAATATTTTACGAAGCGAGATACGAAATAAAAATCTCGCGTTGAAAATTCCAACTGATTATCTTCCTTCGATTCGAAATTGCAAAATATACGTTATAATTATTTTATATGCAAAAGTAATGCATAAAATTCATTATAATTTTACAATTCTAACATGTTATCATTCGCATTAAAAAATAATGAATACAATCCCTCGAATCGAATTTCAATCGACCACCCATAACCGATTCTTCGAAATCAATTTCTCCTAATCTCGAAGAGACAACTTTCTCTCTCTCTCCCTCTCTCTTTATATATATATTCCCCATTAAAACTATTTCGATCAAAATCAACCCCCATTTCATAGTAAGTCCTCAGGAACAATCTCCTTTACGAACACGTCCTTGGTTCCTCCTCCCCAAACCAAGAAGAGACCATCATCCCCCGATAAGCTTCTAAATAACAAACACAACGTTCCAACACAACCTGCTCCACCATTTCTCTCGTCGACCCACACCCAGTGATACGTGCCAAAACTCGCGTTGAAAAATTTGAAAAAGAGAAAGAAAGAGAGAGAAAAAATATTCGACGACTTTGAAAAGACGGATGCACACAGCCGAGAGGAGTGGAAATACTGCCATACGCGGCCGTAACGTTGATAGGGATTTATAGAAAACGTGGGCGCGTGTAACGAACGAGCCCACTCGAGGGAATCGAAGCAGTCGGCCTCTGTTCTAGATTCGCCGGGTGTGAACGCCGAGTTTAACGTGCACCACCAGCCCCCGATCTAGGGCAACCTGGCTGGTCTACAACGGTCGATCGTGTGCGCATGAGCGGATCTCTCTTCGGGACACTGCCCCGGTTTCGAGTACCTTCAAGGTCTCGCGCCGCCGTGCAACCTCCTCCCTCCAGGTGCGTCGTTGCACCGGAAGCGCATCGTTCCGATTTCGCAAACACGTATCGTATCGAGTGTCTTTTCTTTTATTCTTCTAAAGTTAAAAATTCTTTCTTTTCTTCTTCTTTCGATATCCGCGAATTTTTAATTCAATTTTGTTGCTCGTTTAAAGAGGGATGATGCGAAATTCTGTTGAAAAAATGTATATAATAACGTTAGCCTACTTAAAAATGAGCGTGGCCATAAATAATAACAATTCGAGTCCCTAATTGGGAACGAAATCCACGTGAAAGATTATACTTGCGCAGTATCATTCGGTATCTCGAGCGTTAATTACACAGCGTGTTACACGTTCGTCATGGTTCTAAACATGTTGCACAAGAACGATCAATCATTGCGGACTAATGGGAAGTTTATTAATTAGGTCATCTTGAAAATTCTATATTATGCGGTGTTCCGTGACCACTGCTCGCAATTGTAAGCCGATTACCGTGGACAAAGCTCCTTTCCTTCCCGATGAAAATAATACATTTATTTCCGGTAAAAGGCTCCTCCTCCAATTTTCTTCGTCCGTGACATTAAGCGTGTATCCAAACAACGCGATACACGTGAGATTTGAATAAGGAAAGATTAATTTTCAAATTTCCCCATCTTCTTCCTTTCAAAAAATCGCGTCACTCGTCCAAATTCCAAATTTCAATCGATTTCAATCGTTCGTCGAGCCTCCCTCTATCTCCCTACCTCGATAGGGAGAAAGAGGGAGAGGAATAAAATGTTTTCAAGGCGGAAAGGAGGCGAACAAAGGAGGAGGAGGATAACACAGAGTGGGTTAGAGGGGGATGAGTCAGGACGAGGGAGGTAGTGACCTAGTCTAAGTGGCCGAGATGCATGACCCGAATACCGGTGCTGTACAGGTGTGGTGTGTGTCCCACTGGCCTCTACCTACCCTCTTCGAGCTGCCTTCGATGGCAACTGGTTGATGTGGTGGTGGAGGAGAAAGAGCTATGCGATCTCGAGGGATGCACAAAACGGAAATGCCATCGATCTTTCGATATCGAGGTGTGTATCGAGGTCTCCCCCTCTCTTTATTTCCATCACGCGTAGATCGATACACAGACACGGACACCGGCGTGCCGATAACAGGGCTACGTTTCAAAGGAGATTCGAACCTCGAAAGGGGTGGGTTGGTTGCTCGTTACAGACGGTCTTTGGCCGGCTATAAGCTAATCGGTTTGTTATGTAATCGAGGCTCTCACGTAACGTGGGAAACCAGGCTGGAAGTAGACCGATCGAAGGTGTGCTCTTTGCCTTTGCCGGATTACCGAGTGTCCCTTTCGCGTGTCTTATTTAAAACCATCAAATTTTAAAGTTTCGTGTAATTTGATACTTTCTTTCTATTTTCGCTACTGACAACAGTGTCGTAAACTTTTCCAATATCATTTTTCCTTATATCGCGATAATTTACCTTGAAATAAATAATCTTCCTTTTACTCGCTTTGCATCGAAAACACATGTATTTCCAATTATCTGTTTTTCGAACATGGCTTAGTCGAGCGGAAGGGGTGGAGTGTCAAATAAATCGGGCACTGGGGAAATTTTAATCGATTGATAATGACTCTTGCGTTCTTAATAAACGGGGGAGGGAGGGAAATTGGTCGATGAACAAGGGGACGAAGTGGAGAACGATCGTTACGTAACGTTCGAGCGAGAAAGAGATTGAAGTGGAGCGTTTAGGATATCGATCACGAGGCGTGCT